>NC_069114.1:28669846-29281513 GCF_025612915.1 Magallana angulata
TCCCTGTGAGCGATGACGGATGGATAAAAAAAATCTTTATTGGAAACTTTAATCAAATGAAAATTGACAGGTAATGTTATATGATTCTGCCGAAGGAAAACCAATACAGAGCAGCAAAAATGATGATGATCAAGCATCATACAATGTGATAAGTACATTTATATGCAACATGTATCTCATTGTGATTAAACTTTATCTGCGAAAAACATATTTTACTTAGATTGGGTTCATATACCCTTCAATAGAAATGACAAACCTTTTGAAATTGGAGTTTAATTTGCAATATGACCAAATGAAATTCATAGATCGCATTTTCTTTTTAAAATTATAAACTTACCATATTCTGCATATGAGTTAATCCTGTATCTAAATGGCTTGAAATTTTCAATTTGTCTGGTATTTAAAACTCCTGGTTTTATAATCGGAATAATTCAAACGCATGAAGTGAGATATTTTCATTGGACATGACTTACGTAATTAGCGGTTAGATCTGCCTGAGATGTGAGCACCAATCGTGGCGTTTGATGACATCTGTCACCTGATGTTTCCCGCGCTTATATCCCCGCTATATGCAAAGCAGATATTTGAACTCTTTTAAGGCCTACGTGTTAAGATTTGTCATGCGTGGTTTTGGATACAGGGAGTAGGATGAACCCAAAACTATGGTGATGTACCGACTTCATCTCATCAAAAGCTGATATTTATGTCTGCCTGTCTTAACATGGCTGATTTAAGTGATTATTGCTCCTCTCCATTCAGTTGATGCTTGTCCCGTTTCACTTAATGATACAGGCGTTATGGTTTGGTGTTCAAGTGTTGAGATGTTTAAGAGCAATTCATTTTATTGCACTTATTCATGCTTAAAGGGGGAAAGTAACCATTTTCGGTTATCACCAAAACAATTTTTTTTATTATCGCTGTCATTTGATATCAAGGAATGTTCTTACATTAAAAATATGAATGATTAGACTTCAAAACATGTGATTTTTAACACTAACAATATGTTGAATTACTGCAGGTTCTTATGTTGTGGTGTTGGAATGAAAGAAAGTTCTTTTATGAATGGATGTTTGGGGCAAATCAAATTAATCTATTATAACAAAAAAATGACGAAAAGTGGTTTATATTCCTGCTGCCAATACGAGAGCATAACGAGAACGAGGAATTGAATTCAATAAACATTAAACAGTGAATAGGACAGTTAGGTTCATATTTAATCCAGTTTTAATCTGATGTTTTCATCTAATATATTTGTACTTATTAAGACAACACATCTAAGTGCTTGTAAGAAACAATATTATGAGGATATTTAACAATATTAAGCAATTATAAACACACATTATTCTGTTTTGGAGTATTTTCTATGTTTGCATTTTCTTCTGCGTCTCTTAGAAATCCGATTGTGTTTAAAATGGTTTTAACAAAGTTTAAAACAGAAGTTGTCATCGAATATTTACTCAGCATACTTTAGATTACTGTTGCATACACGTTACCCAATTCCAAATATGGAAGTTACTACACCTTTATTAAAAGTCGAGCACTTTTAATGAAGATGAAAGTTTTGATTGATCGTGAAATAATCCACGCATAATGACCACTGGTTAAGTTAACTGGCCGTGTAAAAATTATTCATTAATGTACTTTGATAGACGTTTGTAATGCACCAAATACTGTTTTGGAAGAGTTGGCTCTTCCTTGTAAAATTGTCAAATCAAAATAGACGATAAAACGTACTTTCAACACAATTTTCACAATTGCCTGCAAATTTAAGGAGAGATTCAAAAAGAAATGTAAATTTGAAAAATAGATTACATGTACAATGTATTTGTTTACGGGATATAGTACTAGCAACCATTGCAGCAAAACTACAGTCCTTATATGATTCTTTATTCCAATGTTTGCTAGAATATACCCTATTTTTCACCAAAGAAAACATTTCATTGCTAAAATATATCATTTAATATACATGTTCTTGGTTTGATCATTAAAATTTACACTCGTTATCTTTAATTACAAAGTCAGACATATATACATAAATGGTTATACAAATGATTCGTTCAATGACGACGAGCCTCACCTACTCAAGCGCCTACCTGTCTTATCCGTAACTTACGATAAGTCTAGAAAATTGTATCACTCGGTATATTTCACACGTCTATCTCCATACTTGTTAAAAACAACAAAAGAAGTTTAAATTATATCATTAAAATTAAATTCTTCTCCTTGCTTCTCGAAAAAAAGAAGGATTGCCTTTAAAAGACTACACGAGGTATAATAGACTGTTTTGCCCCCCAAAATCAAAAGAATCAAAAGAGCTTTTAAAAAGTGCTGAATATTAATGTTAAAAAAAATAAATCACAGTGTGGATATGACATCATGAAGATCATTTAATTTTTAAAACTTAATATTTAGGTACAAATTTGAATGTCGCCCCCTTGTTTTTACTAAGAAAATCAGGCTTCTGAATTTTTATTCAATGTTGACTAATAACAAGAATTTCCTTGATGGATATTTTCTTTTTGATTTGTAACGAAAATATGTAATGCTACGATACTACTTAGACAGTAGTAAAAATGACGGCTTGTACTGAACCATATCAAATATAGTTCTTAGATTTTTATTTTTATTTATTTTTTTTTTGGGGGGGGGGGGGGGGGGGCTTGACATGGTCCACGATATTCATTCCGTCATATTACATGCATTATTATAAAGCAATTATTATAAAGCACGTTCCAGGTTTTTTTGTTAACACGAGGCAACAGGGCACGTGACAACATTAGTGAGTTCAATTCGGTTGGGGTTTCGTTTCTGAGCCTATCACACAACACTATGAACAGGATAATTATTCATAGTTTTCTACCATCTCAATGGTTTCCTTGTGATTACAACACAGAGAAAATTGCTAAACCTTAACGGTATAGGTCAACCGTGACGTCAATCTAGACATAGTACCAGTATGTTGTTTTGTCATTTCTAAGGATTTTTTTCTTCATTTTTTACAAATGTTAGGTATGTACAAGTATTTGGTAGTAAAAAATTTTCAGCTTTATATGTCGAAGTCTAGCTGATATACGCTAGGTAACCAAATAGCTTTAAAGCCAGAAATATCTATATGGGTCGTAGTAACAAAGCAAGGTTTTTATAGATTGAACGTTATATCTTCTTTCATTCGGTATTTTGTGGATGGTCGACTTGTAGCAATGTTCGGAATTAGCAGTCATCAAAAATAGAAAAAAGTTTGATCATGGCTTTTAACTTTAAAGCTTATGATATTTTAAATATGATTAAAGAACTAAATTGGATGTTAATATTCTTCCCGCGGGTAAACAATCGGTGTCAAACAATTTCTCGGGTGTCTGTTAATGAAGCACTGGGATCTAGCTGTGTGTAAAGCGCTCTGTAGAACCGGACGCGTTCCGTTCCAAGTACAATCAATTTTCGCTGCCTTTGATAGTTCGCTGTGGTGTCTGTGATATATTACAACGCCGGCTTTTTATCGCATCACTAAAGGGAATCCAGTATAGTACATTCCTACATCCGATTCTTCACGGCTCCTCGGGACTGATCTGGGATTTTTGCACATTGACAATTCTTTGGAAGACCTTCGGGACACCTTAGGTATTTCTGAAGGATTATGGTGCCCCGCTCCCTTTTTCATTCATATGAATTTCAATTTACAGAGATTATCCGAGACTGATTCGAAAAGGTCACGCTTTATTTCGTTCTTCCGTTCTTGACATTCATAATAAAATCCTAAATGTGATTTTAATGAGATAAAAAGATAATGTAGTTAGGAAAGAGAATAATTATTTTCTAAAAGACAATGAAAGTTGTGTGTCAAGGTTTTAAAGGATTTGTGTTGTCCAAGTTCATAATTCATTTCATTAAAAATAATTTGAAGCCCATAAAATATGGTTCTACTCTAATTCCGTAATATCGTGTGATTTATTTGGTATTATTAAAGTTACGACAGATTTGTAAGGGCAAAGTAATTTGAAGGTGATCACCATTTCCTCCTGATCAGCCAAAATAACATTTAGTGCTTAAATGTAATTATTGTTATGAAGAAAATAATACTCGCAATTTCTGTCAATTAAGAAAATTGTTGATATCATATCCATTGGTATTTAAGACATTAAATAAAGATAAATATACAGATAAGTGATATGGCATAGACGATACATCAAAATCGAGTTTTAAAAACCACTAAGGTATCCAAAATACTTTCAGAATTACAAATCACCAAGAAGAACCAGAACACACTGAAATACAGTTATGGGATTAATGCACCAATTTTTATTTCTTTTATCGCCCCCCGTGGGGCTATCGTGTCTTAGATGAAACCTCTTCCCATCAATCAAAAACATGCGCTATTTCATAGTTATAAAGGAAATAGTTTTTTTTTTTAAAGAAAAAATAAATAAAATGAAGGAAGGAAGAAAATTGGAGATGTCTTTTATCTGTTACAAAAATATACGAAAATCAAAAGCAAAAACTAAACAACAACAACAACACGTCTGGACAATGGAAATGGTGGTCAGTTTACCTGGTCTGATTTCACCAGACACAAAGATGAAAGTACCCGTGCCAAAGCAAATAAACTAAGCAGTCAGTGAAAGACACGCGATTTCAGGACACAGAGTCCGCAACAACCTTTGGATCGGTATGTACATGCTCGTACTTGTCTCACTTCTTTGGTATACTACTTGTTTAGAAATCAGTGGAAGGAGAAAGTCGGTTAAAGTAGGAAAGTCGGTCCTGGGTCGTCTAGATTTGTGTTCTGAAAGCTGTGTAACAATTCATAATTCAGCAGTATACCTTTTAGATTTTTCCCCTTAAAACACTTTAACTCCTTAAATATGCATGACAAGATCTGAGTTAGTTGTATCCTGTAGGGAACGCTAGAGACTTTTTACTATCATTTATCTTGCATCGTGTTCTCTAACAAGGGTCATAAAGGGTAACAATGATTTTGCAAAAAGGAAGGAACATCTTCGACAAAACTGAATATTAACTGACTCTGACGGGGTGATGATAGAAGTCTGAAATGACTCTCTCTCTCTCTCTCTCTGTGCCATGATTTCTGTGAAATTGCTTGTAGTGAGAGTTTTGAGACGGGTAACATTTTCCGAATTTTATAATTTGATAAATCGCAGACAATACAGAATAAAACATTTACATTTAATGTTATTTATATTACGGCAAAGTTAACGTTTTCGTAATTTTATTCAAATTGTGTTTAAATGAAACTTAAATTACAAAGTGACATTGACTGACATAACTTAAATACCCGGTATATTTTAAAAGCCTTTTTTAATGAAACTGAATTTTGGTCCCAATCAATCCATATTTATAGAAGAAATGCCGGACAGTAAAGGATTTCATTTATTTGGGTTGTTTTTGTTATTTTATTGTAGAAAAAACGAAACACATGATATTTTCTCACTTAAAGTCAGACGACACGTTCCTCGAGCATCTTTTTTGTGTCTCCTCGTAATGAAGAGTTCCAATAAAAATTATTATTCTTATAATGATTTTTAAAATGAGTAAGATTTACTTGCCTAGATGGCCAGGTGGTTAGAGCCGTGGCCGCTCACTGCTAGGAGTGTAGGTTCTAGAGGTTGTGAGTTCAAAGCCCTGCCCAATACAGTGAATTTCGCTGTGCTGTATTATTTATTTATTTTTATACCAGCAATATAAGTGTATTTTTAAGAAGATTTTATAGGAAATTGCATTTTCTAGAATTTTGCAGAAATGCCTGATAAGGTATCCTAAATTTTTGCAAGAAAGCTTGTCAGAGTGGAAGTAAACCATTAACAAATTCCTGGAAAATGATAAATAAAATTGAGGAACGTGTCGTCTGACCTTAATTTTCATAACTTACCAACTGGAAGTACATGACGTCACAAATGACATTAGTTTTGTAATAAATTAAAATTAGATAATCTTTGTACTTTTCTTTATTAAGCTGTTCCTTTTTGAGTCAGAGAGCGCAGCTTTTAACAAACAAAACATTTTTCTGTCAACTATTACGTGTAGGTTTTGGAAAAACCTTTTTTAAGAAAAGAGATATTTGTCTGGTAAACTTGAGTTCAATGTTTTCTTGACAAAAATGTTGCTAAAAGATGATAAGCACTTTAATGAAGTAAAATTTATTATTGCATTGATATCAAAATAAGGGAATATATCAAATAGATAAACTTTAACAGAATATTTATGCTTACTGCCTCCCTACATTAAACTTATGCTTGAAAGTGTTACGACTTCGTCTTATTTTTTTTTAACTAAAAAAAAATTTATATTCATAAAGCCTGGGAATCTCAGTCAGTATGAATTCTTAATGCAATGAAAATCAATATTTTTGTCAAGTGCTGATGATCTTGGAACCAAATCAAAACAGTCATTGAAAGAAACCAATGTTTCAAACGCTTTGCAATAATTCGATTTGATTATTGCTGATCAACAAAATCTTCTGACCATTGAAAACCGGTCATAACGTACAAATTACAACAGTCCCACTTGCCAGGATAAAAAAATCTGTCTCTCAGACCATCGCTTAAGATGTCTTTTTTGACAACCGGTATTTGATATACAACTCCAATTGTTAGCCGTATTTCGATTCTTTCACTGTATCACTTTGTTATCAGCGGAATGAATATTTCATTATAGATTTGTTCATCTACACTTTAAAACCAGTGAAGGGCCCACCATCTTCATCACTTGTCTTTTTGGCGGGTAATTACCGCAGACGACACAGAATCTAACTGGATTCCCGCTAATGAATTGATTGCAGGCTGACAGAATAAAGAAGTGGCTTTCAAATTTTAAGCCTCGTCTAGTCGTGCAATCTTCGCTTCCTTTAAAAGGATTTTTTTTTCATATTAGAGTCCGTTACGCGTTCGATTCATATTCTGGTTGTTATCAGCTATTTATGGTAATTGTTTAGATTCAGACAAGAGCGTCGATATTTGAATGGTGATAGTGTGTGACAAACAGATCATGAAACATTAGTACTTGTATGTACACTGTAATACAATAGCAAAAGAAGTACTTTTTGTAACATAAAATTGGTGGTTTTCTCTGAATCGGCTGTGAACCAGCAAGTATTAATTTCTTCACCGACGTTTATTTGTTGGGGTTTTTTTCCTATTTACATTACAAAGAGAATACTTGCTTTTAGGTATATTTTATTCTTCCTGAAAAGCGTGTGTCAGTGATTGAATTCATGCAACTCGATTATGCCTATATTCTGTCTCAATTAGTTCAATGTCTTTTATTCGAAAGGCCGTTCTCTGGAAATTGCAATACCTCAGCGGAGTTATTAATTCATTACTTGGTTAATTAGTCGCGTTTTTAACAACGTGCCTAATAGCGACCTTTGTTTTTCAAACCATGTTTGGAAAATGTGTATTTATGCAATGCAACATTCAGTAACATAAAATTCCAGTCTGTTGAACTTTGACAATGTTAAATGTTTGTGATTTCACAGACAATTGTTTATACAGGTTTGTCTTAATTGCTTTCATACCTCTTTAAAACAGAATGTCGCCATTAAGCAAGTTGCGACTGTAAAATCATATCGTGGAACTCTTGCATAGATAGTTCTGATAATTTCTAATGAAAATGTTATATAGTTTGCTTTCAACAGCATTTCAGCACCAACGAGATGTTAAAGAACAATGGAGTTGTTGGAATGGGAAAACACATGATATAAATATGAAAATATACACTTCTTTCAATTTCGCTCCTTTGCCCTTGTCGCCAGCAGGCAAATTTTAGATTGGGCGAATTCAAGACGGGACGAAACCGCTTAATGTAACTGTAAAAGGGCAAATATCACAAGGGGTGAAAATGCATATATATATGCAACACAGGCTACAGGCGGATTCGAACTCGTGGTCTGCAGTTGACATGATTGATACTTTAACCACTGAGTTGTCATGATATTCATCAAAATCGATTGATACAAAGAAGTCAACAAAACATTTTAATCGCAATTTTTATGACTTAGCGTCATAAAAAGAAGTGAGTAACATGTACCTCCAATCTCTGAAATATCTTCTTCAAAAGTTGTATCTTAAATCTCTAATAAGTTTGGACATATTTGAAGAATCTTTCACCTATCGCAAATGATTAGAATTCAAAAGTTAAAAAAAAATTAACTGCTCGCATTTAATGGTAGTCTGAACAAATCCCATTTCGTTAATTAATAATTGACTGTTTGATTTGTACAACACTTAAGTCGGTTGGGTCCCTTATCTCTTTTGAATTGTTATGCCTTTTATCTTCGAACTACAATATACAAATCAATCCTGTTTTAATTTACAACATTAAAATTTATATCGAAAGCCGAAGCACTTTAGGATAGTTCAAAGTAATGTTTGAACCAAAACAAATGACAACGCGACATTGCTTTTTCTGAATTACGATGTGCTTCATTCTTCCATACTTGATATGGCAAAAAATGGTACTTTTAAAAGGAGAGTGCATATTTGAATGTCATCAATAATTCACTATCAAACATTTTAAGTTACAGTACGGAAACACTTTCTATTCCTCCGTGTAAAAATATAAAGTCTCTTATAAGGGTTTAACTTTTCGTCAGTTTTAACTTAAAATATTATGGTTTAAGTTTCTAATTAAGTTGTAGAGTTCAACATAGTGCAACACAAAAAGGCACCCTACTCTAGTGCAGATATCTGAACAGAGTTAAGCTTGACTCATCTCATCTGTTTTTGGTATCCTTCCGAGGGGTTTACGCATTGGTTAAACATGTAATACTAAAGTATATGATACCATTATATTTAGCTTTATACCTTCCATTGTTTTTGGCGGGTTTTTTTCTAACAGGAATTCTGATTTTTTTTCTACAAATAACATTATACATGTAATTTGAACAATAAATGAATTTGCTAAATATTCTGAAATAAACAGATAGAAAGATTTACTATAATTGAAAACTTATTGAGGTGTTTGTTCCATAAAACGGCAATTTATATCAAATATTTTCCTATGTTTTTATTTCGATTTCGTTTTGAGTACGAAATTTTACAAAAAGAAAATCAAAGAAATTTCAAAACTAAACTTTTAAAAGAGAAATAATAAGACATTTCGAAAATAGAATATTCTGGATTATTCATAATGAACCTCTTGGGATACAATTGGCGGATTGCAAAATCACCTTATGAATGGTCGTCTGCATATTTGTTTTCGAAAAGACATTGATCATGCGCCAAATAGGACAGCATTTGCTGTTATCATACTTTCATGTTAAATACTGAAATCTGATTGGTTTAGATGCAGTTGGTAACACGTTCTATTACCCTCAGCGTTAGCAACTCGCTTGGCAACGGGTAACACAACGAATTGTTACATGCGCGTAAATTATGCGCGTACGGTTCGCCGTAGAATTCACTTCATTTCTTATATGAAAGAGTAAAATTTTCTTTAAAAATAAGACATTCGGTATAATAAAATAAAAAGTGCCTGTTTGGGATGATAACTGTTGAAATTGACAACCCTCGAAAACCATTGTCAACCGACGCGAAACGGAGGTTGACAATGATTTTCTTGTTGTGTCAATTTTAACAGTTACCCTCCCAAATAGGCACTATTTATTATTATTATACTTTTATGTTAAATACTGAAATCTGATTGGTTTAGACGCAGTTGATAAATGTGTTGCTAACGCTGAGGGTAATAGAACGGATTATCAACTGCGTCTAAACCAATCAGATTTCAGTATTTTTAAAACATGAAAGTATAATAATTTCAATTGTTACTCTCCCAAACAGGCACTATTTATATACTGTATTAGTTTGCATTTGAGTCAAGTCCTGGCCTCGAGAGTTTGAGACACTCAAGGGAATTGAGTTCGTTTTCAAAAAGCTGTGTCTTAATAATTAGAACAACTGTATGTTTAATTCTTTTTTTAAAAAAGTTAACCAAAGCCAAAATTAAAAATCGATTAAAACAACACTCGTCTTGATGGATTTCAATTTAATTACAATCGTGTTTATATGACTCTTAATGGCAACGCACACCTTGAATGTCAAAAGGTTCACATCTTGTCGCAAACAAAAATCAAATGGGTGTTATTTAGTTGAAACGAAATAAATAAAACACAAGAATACAAAAGATGTAAATAGATTACATCCATTGTTGTAAATCGATATGATCACGCTCAAGTTTTGACAAAAGATAAATATTTTACTTCTACAAGTGATGTAATATCTAGAGAAATAAAACATTAAAACACAGCAAAACCGTGTTACGTAACACCTGGGACGTCCATTTATGCAACAGAAAATCCTTGTGGCCGATATCCGTTTTACCTTTGTTAAAAAGGTTTACCATATAAATGTTATTTTATTACCTTTGTTTCATATTTTGCCACAACTTCACAAGCATACGTTAGACACCAAAAAGGATATCAAAACAAGAACATTAGATAATTTATTGTTCCTTCAATTCAGAGAAGGGATGATATTGAAAATAAAGAGGAATGACCTGTAATTGTGCGACTTTGAGTGGAACAATTAGTCTGACTAGAAGACCTTTAATGGAAGATCAGGCGACAATTTAAAACACAAGTTTCCTGAGATTCACTCAAAACGTAAAAAAAAAATGTATATACAATGTATAGCATTTCGACATTTAGACTCCAGATAAAAGTGTTGATTTCATTTACTAACAGCCTCATCGGGATAATTTTGTTTATACACCAATTATTAGCGGCGGCAAATAAGTTTCGATGCAGATTTGGTGTAGATTAATTTAATCAAGAATAAAAATATAGCTGCACATGTCATTGGTAGCATGGAGGAAAGGTGTGTACGTGAAATTTTGTTTAAATATGATGATAGTAATAAAAGTTGTAAATGAAAAAACGCAGTAGAGGAGGGTTTTCTTTATAACAGTTTAGATAATTTCAAGCAGAAATCGCAAACAGAATTATCATGATTATTAATGTTCAAAAGCACATCTATGCTTAAATCCACTGGGGGAGGTTAAAGTGGTTCAATAATAGTCATCTGTGAAAACAGCTTTTAAAAGATAAATTGCGTGAAACGAAACTTATATTTAACAAAATGAATCGTGAAGCCAGAACCATTTATTTCAACAGTGACAAAATAAATGACTTTTTAGTTTTGATAAAACAGTCTATATAATTAAACAAAGCGACTTTATATTTTTATTTTTTATTTTTTGTTGGTCTCTCCTAACTCCGCATGCTCATTTTGTGTTGATAATATTTCATTGTTGTTCCTAAACAGACTTCTGTGACGTAATTAGCAACAAATGTAGGATATTGGGACCACACATGCACCGGGGCACACATCTTGCCCGATCTGGTTTCAAAGCTAGCGTTTATCCGTTTGATTCATCGCCTAGCGCAAGACTGGTGGACAAGCATCGGTTATGTCTTTCATATTAGTTGTCAGATAAAAATCATAAAAGTCAATTGTATCGTAACATTTAGTAGAAACGCTAGAGGTGCTAGACAGTATCATTATCCCCAGAAGCAAATAAATTGTCAAAAAACAGCTAGCCATTACGTGTAATCCTCCATTATTGGTCGACCTTTGAGTAAACGGCCCGTATCATGTTTCTACAATGTCGACGTTGTGAGTACTTTTAATAGTCCCCTAGCAGATAGTTATTTATTTATTTTTTTCGAAAATACTTGGTCCGATGAAGCAAGATTACAACTGAAAAAATTGTAATTTTCCAGATAGGCCGCCTGCTTATTTAATAAATGTTATGTCAGTATCAATAGTGACGCAATATGAACGTGTTTTTTTCATATTTTAAAAAATATGTATACAAAACCTTTAATAAAATTTACAAGTCGAAGAATTCAACTGGTTCTAAATCATTAGAATATAAACCTAACAAATATTTCAATCAGATTTTCAATCTCTAAAAGTACCTAGAAGTTTACTTAAATAATGAAGTTTTCATTGAAGCAAGTACATACTATAAAAAGCTTACCTTCCGAGGCCGATCTTGCTGGAGAGTTCCACTGATTTTGCTCGCAATAATTAGCGGTTCCTTGTCTTCATTTAAACTCTCCGGCATTGGCTAGATTAATTTTAATCAATGTTAGAGTAGCGCTTTAAATGTTATTACGAATATCGCTAAGGATCAATCGCAATCGATCTTGCGATCTGCAGCCTTGTCACAACATCGCATCCTTAACCTATTAAAAATAACAAAGAAAAAGGATGATGAATAATTAAACGATAGCTGAGAGTTTTTTTATTCCCATCATTTTATTTCTTATTTCAAATTCATCTATATCGATAAAAGATGACGGGCATTAATATCAAATAAGGATGAGGTGGGAGAGATTCGATGGTCGTTTGTCATTGCGATTGTCCCATATACGTCCTGACACAGGGTGATTCCCCTTGATTTACGACCGACAATTCATGTCTTCTATGAGGAATCTTTGTAACCTAAGTGTCAACAGACAATAATTTACCCGAAAAAACGTGCACATGCTTCCGGTGTCGCTAAGCAATCATTTAACTTTCTGCAGAATGTATCACATCTAGGACTCGCAGACATTTAACCTATGACAAGGAACATCAAAATATTGTAACATTTTGGAAACCTTGACATTTTTAAGTCTTTCTGTATAGTTCAAAGTTACAATACCCCTTAAGCATCATAATGAAATCTAAGATTTGTGTTGTTTTGTTTTTGTTTTTTTTTTCAAAATGGCCCATTTACAAACTGGGCAAAATACCAAATGCAATGAAGTACAGAGGACATCTTCATATTCAGTAAATCACAGAAATAAATTTTATGGAACAAAAATGACTGGTATTGAAAGAGTAAACGGTGATATATGAAGTTGTTTCGAAAGTTAACAGATTATGCATTTTTTTTAGCTTAAAAAAAGTTTGAATTATTGTAGTTTAAATAGTAACCCATGGTTCTAGCACAAGGGCTTCTTTTTTCATATTTTTTTCTATACATGTATATTATACAAATAAAAAGGTTTTGAATGTTCGGTAGTGATTTTTTGGTGTTATATTTTACACCTATTTAGTTTGATTACTGAAAGTGCAAGGTGATTTTGAGCTGATGTTTTTGCAATTTGTAATAGAAAAAGAGATATGTGGGTGAGGAAAAAACCACATCATGGTTCTATATAGTATAGTATGATCAGTGAACATACCAGCTGAACTACACGTGGGAAAAAAAACCAGTTCAGGATCGGGGTTTGGTTCGGGGAGTTCGGATCGGAGTCGGCCATGAAACTGTCCTGAATGATGTATGCGTCTCCTACCACCATGTAATGAAGAATCGACAAAATAATTGAACAGACCAGGACTCCAACAAATGGTGTTCTTCTTAATCAAGCCCGTTCCCAAGAGACAGACTAATTATCTCTAAGATCCCGCGCACAAACAGTGTTTCAAAGTCTTTGTGGAGAACCTGGTGGATGTTATTAGGTATACTATTGCAATTCTCGGAATTTCAAATGAGACTTCAAACAAACGACTTGTCGCCTTGTTAGCATTTGATATATTCTAATATTAGAAATGTGTGTAGAAGTTATCGTTTTTGACAATGTCATTTCTTTTTGCTTTCTTTTCTTTTTCATTATTCTTGTTTTTTGTTTTGTTTTTTTTTGTTTTTTTTGTTTTTTGTTTTTTTTTGGGGGGGGGGGGGGGTTGTAATGAATTGCTTGAACACTCAGGTAAGTAAGTGTATAATTCTGTTCAACAATAATATTCAATTATTCCAGATGTTATTTTAGTTCTAATAAACCAGCGTCGTTTTATTTCACCCGAGCTAAAAGCTGAAATGAAAATTTCAGTCACATTTTGCCAGGCGTTCGTCTATGCATCGATGTTGTACGTAAACTTTTACATTTCCTACTCTTTTTCATAATCACTCTGCTTATTTTAACCGAACTTGGCACAAATTTAAATCATTCCTTGGGTGCGGGCTTACCAGTTTGTTCGAATGAAAGACTAGTCATCTTCCAATCGGGCTTCAAGGGTTTTGATCACGTGACCGACCAGGTGGATATCTCGGTGAACTTTTTCACTTGCTGTTAATTTCTTAAATGAAAATATGGTGGGTGCATGTTTTTTAACCTTTTGCAAGAACCACGTGGTCTGAAAGATACAAACTGTTACGAAAGCTTCCTGATATTTTGTAACTATAACCACCATGGGTCACCAAGGGGCTTTTATAGGGGTTCAGTACTCAAAACTGATATAGATATGCACTATTTTGAAAAAAAACACGAAGCCTATAATTTGTGAAATTTATATAGAATCTAGCCAATAGACAGATTTTTGAAGTTGTGTCGTTATCAAAAAAGATTCTTCAGAAGCTAGGAGTGATTAACAAAATGTCACAACCTGACTATAACGTAATATTAGAACGAACGCAAAAATAAAGTTGAAGTGTTGTATTTCGATGAATGGCCTAATCAAAAACAGAATAGTGAATATTTCCTCTCTTTCTTACAATAAGCACCCGTACTGTTTTGTTACTCAGAACTGTCCAGAGTTAAAAGATTTATTTCTTTGATGGCGGAAAGTTCAGTACGTCTAAATCACGTACGGGAATCTCTACGGCGGAACTCAAACTGACGCTTTCACACAACGCGCATCTTTCACTCAAACATTAACACGCAATATATATATATATATATATATATATATATATATATATATATATATATATATATATATATATATATATATATATATATATATATATATATATATATATATATATATATATATATATATATATATATATATACACACACACACACACACACACACACACACACACACACACACACACACACACACACACGAACTCTCACGACGGTGACTCTTTGATGGGAAGAATGACGCTTATCTTAGGCAAAACAAGCAACACATATACTCTTTAGCCTTGTCCCCAGCCCTTAGAGGATTTAAAGTAAATGTTTTTAATTAACAAAGAATTAGAATTAGAAAAAGAAAAAGTCATGTTAGAAATAGAGTTTTTCATTAAATTTACAATGTGATAATTCCTTCCCTCTTAATTAGTCATGGACTCATTGACTAATACAAATTGTTAATTAGTTAAAGACTATAATAACATAGTTTAATTGAAATTTACATAAAAACTTGATTTAGAAGTTTTTCTTTAATTTTAAAATCTTCTGAATAAAATATGAATGCAATCTAATTGAAATTGGGTTTGTAAAATCGCTCCTCTACGATATGTATTATACATAGAAAAGCTGTTTTACAAGTCAAAATTTAATTAGATTGGCCTTGTGAAGTATTATGGAAGCAATAAAATAGCTTTTTTATTTACTCATATTGTAATTCCTTTGAGATAGTTTCTATTCTTTTTTATTTTATTTATATTTCATATAAAAATGAATCAGGAAAATATTTTGAAGCCAAAAAGAGTAAAAAGCATAAAGAAAGAAAGTAAGACAAAAAAAATTGATTCGTACCAATTGTTGGGAGGGGGGTGCTTAAAAAATATACAGCTGTAGAAAATCTAAGCGTAAACCAGTAAACTTATAGAAGCATTGCTGCACAAGTTGCTGCACAAGAGTTTTAAATTTAGTCATACACTTATCAAAGAGGTCAAAGAGACGCCACTTTATGGGTAAAGTCCAGTTTCTAAGGACAGAAAATATGAAAAATATGATAACTAAAAAAAAATAGATAGTAAATCGCATTATATTCTACTATAGCTGGTTTACAGAACTTAAAGTGTATTTATTCTGGAAGCCCAGGGAGATGCCAAAATAGATCAGGTCACTTTGGAAAGAATATACATTATTTTATAAATTAAGAATAACACCTAGTGATACGAATATATTATTTGTATTTTTAAGAATCAATTAAGCGTTTGTTTTCAACACCAAAGAAAGCATTTTATGAAGAAAAGTGTGTATGTTTTCAGTACATAAATTCACCGATAGCTTTATTGCACGTGCATTAACTGTGTTGCGTTGTGTAAACGAACACATGGAAAAAATCCGT
Source organism: Magallana angulata (assembly GCF_025612915.1). Classification (NCBI taxonomy): domain Eukaryota; kingdom Metazoa; phylum Mollusca; class Bivalvia; order Ostreida; family Ostreidae; genus Magallana; species Magallana angulata. The sequence continues at coordinate 28,685,875 of NC_069114.1, forward strand.
CTGATGGTTGTCTTTGTGGCTAGTTTCATGAAGCATAGAATGTACCTTATAAAACTTCATGAGACAATAAATTATTCTGTTTTCATGAAAATATAATGCGCATTCAGATTTATCGTTTTATTGTATTTATTATATTTAAACTAGCAAGCAGTATACTTTGGTCGAGCAGTTTGGTCCATTGGTCTCCTTTCTTTCCATGTGCAAATTTTTTTCGATTAATTTTATATTTTGTCTGACGTTGAAATATGGTGAAAAAAAAATTAACACTTTTTTTTACCATTGAACATACGTCATACAAAAATTTGAAATTATATATTTTCACATAAATATTGTCATTAATTAAAGTTTGAAACTTCGGGATAAATTGTTATGGGACCTAATTACCGAGATGAAATAAAACCGATCTTTGGCATAAACCTTTGAAGGACCGGAAACAAGCAAGGTTAACCAGGGAGCGGCAAACAAGTTTTGCATAATAACTGAAAATCAATGTTTTTTACGATATTAAGTCTATAATTTGTCATTGATATTATATATACTAATATAATATATTATGTAGCTTATTTCATATGGCAGATTGTGTCATGCGTAAAAAAAGAGTGTTTTATGATATTTGAAAAGGAAACTTAATAGTTATATAATAAGTCATGCCCGGATCCAGAAAATTTTTCCAAGAGGGAGGGGGGGGGGGGTAAATTAATTTTGTTTAAATTCACGTTAAGATTTTAAGTAGACGATATGTAGTGAAGAGTTTTTTTATTTAGACGAGAAACGAAAGGAGGTTTTATGTAGATGATTAAAGTTAAAAATGAATGATACATTGATAATTTGAAGTAAAGAAGTTAAATGAAATGAGGTGGAGTGGTCGAGAGGTCTTATGGGGGATTGTAAACGGAAAGTGTGCTACATTGATCATGAGATCGAGGCAAAACGATCCTGTGAAGATGAGACAATGGTATGTAAGGGGTTCTGTGAAGATGCTAAGGAGCTTGATGATATATAAGGTTAAGATATACGGATTTGAATGTATGACATAAGGTTCTTCGTTGACTATATTATTAAGGTCTTCCGTTTCCAACGGAATACCTTACATTGACTTTATTTCTTACTACCCCCCCCCCCCTTTTTTTTTTGGTCGGCAGAATTTCTCAGAAATGACTTCATAGATTTTCCTAAAAATTTAAGTGATGATAGAAAATGATAATACCTCGAGGCTTTTTTGGTCAATTTTTTCTAAACTGATTTCATTTTCTCCATTTTCGGTCCCTAGACGAAAAAACTTGAAAAACCAACTATTGTGGGATAAAAGCATGTGTATAAACCGTTTGATTCGGCGTAACTTCTGGTCATCACAGGACTCCAAATATAATAGATTTTTTTTCATTTTTTCTATTTTACATGGAATTATTATTAAAGTTCAAATGATTACATATGATATCTATGCAATGTTAAATAAACAAAAAATATCTACCTTCGATGAGATATCTCAAAATATCTCAATTAGCTTTGTTTTTTGGGGTTTTTTTTTTCAAAGTTTGTCCACGCGAGACCCCAGAAACTGTAAGTGATCAAGAAACTGTAATGATTATGCCTTATTATAATAAACGTTGTGATGAATTAGATTTGGGTGGGGAAAATGGAATAACCTGACTACCCTTGGAGTGGACTACTCCATGGTTATATAAACAGCTGTGCTGTACATAGAGTCTGGGAGAGTCGTCTTGAAACAGCAGAAAAGAAACTTGTGATAGAAAGAAAGAAATAGAAAGAAGAAAGATAGAAAAGTTAAGAGGTAGGGTTAAATAGAAACTAGTGGCAAGACACCCAGTGAATTGAGGTGAGGTGCTTGGTGTAGTAAATCTGAAGAAGATTGAGTCACCAAGTACCTCTCTCTCAATAGGAACCGGGTAAAGACACACATTATCCCGATTTATTATTGATAGTGATTTAAACGTTACCAATTAGAGAAAAATTATTATACCAATCATTATTAACTCAGGTAGAGTTAGAGGAAAATTAATTTCATACATTGATTTAATGAATTTAATTTTGTTGTTTTTGAATAAACATATTGCGGGCGTATTGGAGACTAGATACCAGGTGTATTGTTACCGGGTGCTTTGAACCAAGTGAAGTGTTACCGGGTAGTGTGTACCAGGTTCAAAGAAACCGTGTATCTGAATTTTAAATTAGTGAACGATAAGAATAAAAGAATTAGAAAACTTTTGTGTAGTATTTTTCTATTAGTGTAGATAATAAAAAATTTAAAATGAATGAAAGAAGCTGAACTTTGGGCTGATCTTAGCGTAATAGATGCTAGACGTGAGAAGCTAAAAGAGACATTGGATAGATTGAGATCTACGCCATATACATCTAATCCTTCTATGATACCAGATTCCGGGGTAGATTTAAGACCAAAATATGATACAAGTATGGATGATAGATCATCTCAGTATGCTAACACTGCAAGTGCAAATGTTAAATCGGACACAGCGGAGAATTTTGGTTATTCAAAATACCCAAAGTCAGATTTCTCTGTTTATCGAGGGGATACAAGTCAAGAAACGTACAAAGCGAATAGTGATTACTTAAACCCTCGATCAATTGAACAACCAAATTTTTCGGAAACGCTACTCGCAGGTAGTTTTCCACATAGTACACACAGTCTCGGTGCCACATCAACTTGTGTTACTTGGACATCAAGACATGATGCATGGAATGATAGACCACATTCAAACCAGGTCTTTAATCGAAGTGTTATCTCACAAGTTAACCCTGAAAACAACCTTGTAGATAGTAACATGGGTAAAACTATCATGAAGCCAGCGACATTTGATGGCACTTCCTCATGGATAGACTATAAAGCTCATTTTGAAGCCTGCTGTAGTATTAACCTGTAGAATCCTCGACAGAAGAGTTTATACTTGGCAGCATCTTTAAGAGGACAAGCACAGACTGTACTCGGAAACATAAAACCAGGCACAGTTTACACATATGAGGATTTATGTGAAGCATTAGAGGCTAGGTTTGCACCAGTTAATCAGACCAAGTTGTACCAAGCAATGCTAAGGGAAAAACGCCAAAAAGCGACAGAGACTTTACCAGAGCTTGGGGAAAGCATTCGTCGCTTGACTCTTCTTGCATACCCTACGGCACCAAGGGATGTAACTGAAATGATTGCCAAAGATCAGTTTATTGATGCGCTGTCGGATTTTGACATGCGACTGCGTATTCAACAGTCCCGTCCTAAATCTCTGAATGATGATGTAAGATTGGCAGTCGAAATAGAAGCGTTCTGTAGAGCCGAGCGTCAACGTAGGCACGTCGTCGGATTTGCTCGAGGTGCTACAAATGACTCGGTAGATACAAATTATTAGCTTTTGACTTCTGCACAGAATAGCATTGGTGTAAATGAAGGAATTTTGAAGCTTCGTCAAGAAATTCAACAGTCCATGAGAGATCTGGAAAATAAAATATCAAAACTGTCTGCAAGCAAGGGGTCAGAAAAATCAAATGATACCGATGCAGATCATGTCGATCGCTTCCCTTTTAAATGCCATCACTGCGGAAGGTGTGGACATAAAATCAAAGATTGCTTTATTAAGTTAAACCAAGAACACACTCAAAAGAAAGCTGCTAAATCTAAAGCAGGAGAACATTGTGAAACCCAGTACAAGAACAAAAGCCACGATACAAAGTCGCGATCGAACACAGCCACTATTAAGAATGCTACAGTCGGTACAGAATCTGGTTTGTTTATTAACACGCTTGTAGACATGGTTCCATGCAATTTGCTTGTTGATACCGGCGCAACATTAACAATTCTAGCCGATAGAAAATTTGAGAGCATGGAAAAAGCTGGTCCTATTACTTTGGAAACAGTTGCACAAAACATAGTTGGTGCAGATTGAACTTGTTAGGAAGTGAAAGGAAAAGGAAATTTCAGAATCCAATTAGGGGAATATAAGTTTGAATGTACAGCTGTTGTTGCCAACATTAGAGCCGACAGAATTTTTGGGCTTGAATTTCTGAAATCAAGCCATCGTGTAATAGACGTATCTCAAAGTAAAATGTATATACAAGGGGTGGAGCATGAATTACAGTTGCAAGGCCACATTGGGCGTTCCTATATTAGACTGAGAGAAAATAATGAAAAATTGACACCTAGAAAACCAGAATTTCTGAGTACTAGATGCTTGTTTCGACTTCAGTCAAAAGCTAAACTGAGTAAACATTTGTTAGATTGTGGTTTGGAAGACATGTCCAAGTTTGAATGCGAGTTTTGTGATCAAGCCTTTTGGAAAAAGACAATTTTAACCAGGCACATCAAAAGAGTCCACGGTGACGACCGAGTGAAAACAGCCACCCGAGACCAGGTTCTGTCTACCCCAAAGGGTGTTGGAGAAGATGAAGATTGGGATAAAGACCCTGGAGAGTTGATATTTGACGAAGTGGAGGTCGGAAGAACATACCGAAAAAGAACCACCCCAAGATTGCCAGGTGTCAAACGCAAAGCTGTAAAAGAAGAGCCAGTTTTGTCAGAGGGACAGGGTAAAGAAGGTAGAAATAGAGATCTGTGAAACGACGTCCCAAAAAGAACCACTAAAAATGAGTCATTGCTCTTGTTGTAAGGCTGTTGGGAGAGAAAAAGTAGACGTTGGAACGCAGACCAACTTTAAGGTCGATGATCAAAAGAAAAGATGCAACCAGAAGATTATAAGAGTGATTAGAAAATATCAAGAAAATTGTGAAAATATTGAGAAATTTGAAGAGGAAACGTGGTTTGATTAATTCAAAGGAAACAAACTCTCGAAAAAACAGACACTGATTTATGGCTAGACTAGTTGTCTTATTTCAGCCAATAATAGAAAGTTATGTTGGTTTTGTCATTTATATTTGAAAAATAAATATCTTTAATACCTTTGAAAAAAAAATTTTAAAAATAAAAAAACAGAAGACATGCGGGACGCATGGTAAAAGAGGCGTGGGTAATGTAATGATTATGCCTTATTTAAATAAACGTTGTGATGAATTAGATTTGGGTGGGGAAAATGGAATAACCTGACTACCCTTGGAGTGGACTACTCCATGGTTATATGAACAGCTGTGCTGTAGAGTCTGGGAGAGTCGTTTTGAAACAGCAGAAAAGAAACTTGTGATAGAAAGAAAGAAATAGAAAGAAGAAAAATAGAAGAGTTAAGAGGTAGGGTTAGATAGAAACTAGTGGCAAGAAACCCAGGGAATTGAGGTGAGGTGCTCGGTGTTGTAAATCTGAAGAAGATTGAGACACCAAGTACTTCTCTCTCACTAGGAACCAGGTTAAGACACAAAGTACAGAAAACCCACTTCCCACATTATCTCCATTTATTATTGATAGTGATTTAAACGTTACCAATTAGAGAAAAATTATTATACCAATCATTATCAACTCAGGTAGAGTTAGAGGAAAATTAATTTCATATATTATCCCCGAGAACCCAGGACAAAACACGTTACAAAACGAAACTTTTATGGAACAAACGCATTTATTCCGGAAAAAAAAAATCAGGATTTAAGAGATTTTAGTGATTTTTATTGTGTTATAATTAGCCTGATAAACGTAGAAGATAAATGTATAAAAATAACATTGTTCTATTAAATGTACAAGATTTATAAACTTTTTTGGCATTCAGCAATATTTGGTTTGTCCGTTATATACCAATCCCGAGACAAAAAAAACTCTCAACAAGATCTCAGGTGTGGCACAGACTTGAACAACCAAACTTTCGGGAAAGAAAGACGTATGTATGTAGATATTTTTAAGTATTTTGTTTGACTCGGCGTAATCTCGGTCGTCACAGCAAGTACTCCAAAATTGATTTTATTTTTTATCATTTTCGTTGCTTTACATGGAAGTTAGCTCTGAAAACTTCCTTCACAGTAAATTTTTTTCCATGATTTTTTTTCTCTACATAAAAAGCGAATGATTACAGATAAATAACATGTATTTAAGAACTGAAGACCTTTTTGTTGCTATATCAACAAGAGTGTAGTTACATATTAGGTTTGTTACTGACTGACTACGGAAATATATGCAGGTGATCAACCGCAAAGACGGTGAGAGGAAACCATCTTTTAGTCACCTTTCAGTTCAATAATCGGCTTTCTGTACTTTTTAGGTTAATAAGTTGGAATTTTTGCAGGTGTTACTAATATGCTGCACAAATTCCTGTCCTTATTTGATATAGGGTGAGATACAAGACAGGAAGCATGATTGACAAATTACAGGATGTGCAATGATTTAATTGTCGAAGGAAGACCAACATCTAGAATTCATACGTAAATCACACGTTCTTTTACGTAAATTAATGATTCTTATATATAAATGATATATAAAAATACATGTATAATATTCTTAGGGAACTAGTTTTAAAATTCTTGACACTCTTGAAACATAGGTACAATGCATCAAATGTTTGGGACCACCAACATTATATTATACATGTATCAAAAGTATAAAAAAGTATAGTTTAATTCTTATCAAATAAATCTAATACTGTATAATATAATTCATTCCATATCAAATAAAATTTTAAAAAATTTATTTTTCAAATATTATATATTATACATATCATAAGACATTGTATTTAAAGATAAATCAATGTATCATATCTTTAAGTCAATTAAATTAATATCACATGATATTAGAACTACATTATATGATACAAAATCATTTATATTACCAGATATAAAACTACTAAAAATACCAAAGTATCCAATATAATTACTTCCTCCACCATCTGAAAATTTTGGCTCTGATTTTGGATCCAAGTCTTTTAAGTCAATTAGTATTTAAGAGATTAAGTTAATACTAGTGATAATTTAGATATCATTATGGGACCTGTTCCAATAATTAAACCGGAAATCGATGTCGAAAAAGAAGACAAAAAATGTTCATATTCCTTATCCGTACATGTAAGTGTCTCTGTAATGGATAAATGACGAGATGGTGTTGAATAGTTTAGAGAAAACATTCCCTCCGAGGGCCGAAGGCCCGAGGAGGGGATGTTTTCTCTAAACTATTAAACACTATCGAGTTATTTATCTTACTTTAAAAAATTCCCCTATTTTGAGCCTCTATGAAGCATTGACCCATTCATATATCTAACTGTGATGTCATACAAAAGTATAATTCCAGCAATACCATACACAATAGCCTAACCAAACACACCTTTTTAATCATGGACGAGTGAACAGGTGCGCATGTTATAGAAAAACATACTCTGTACTGAGCAGACATAGATTTAGAAGATGAATTTTTTAACGCAAAGTACACACTTGTACAATGTATATAGATATCCTGGAAAGACATGGATACCGTTTGAATGCATGATATTTTAAACTTGCAAGGAGAAAGGAAAAATCAGAATTTTGACGTCAATTAACAGACGATGATTTATCTAGAAAATTGATAGGAGTCTTATGAAGTCATAGTGCGACAATATTTCCTATATTGTTAAACTAATTAGGAGTGATATGGTTCAAGGTTCAAAGAGGAAGTCTAAAACTTTATGAAAGTGATTTATATGTGATCCCAAATCTATCAAAATTAAGAAAAGGAGATCTTTCTGCAAAAAATTTATTCATGGCTTATCGGATATACATTTATCATATGGATGACAAAATTTTGTTTTATAAATTTGGATTTATGTTGGAAATACACGTTTCAACATTTTTTCAGTTTTCTTTGTTTAATGCCCAGTTGGATATTTGAATATCCAACTGATTGACGGTTGGATATTAAAAATATCCAACTCCTATCAGTTGGATATTTATATATCCAACAACTGCTGATTGAATAGTGAAAATAAACGTTGACTAAATACAATGGGTGACGCCATAGAAGTTTTTTAACATCGAATAGTAAACTATACACTTTCAGAGTCTCATTTTTAATGTCCCACAAAACGTCGGAGGCCAACTGACTTTCAAAACCACGAAAAATTCAATATCGTGCATGTATCCATACCTTCCTGCATGACACCCCTCGGCTGCGCAAAAATACCGCGCTTTTTCTCCTTCACCAGTTTCAGCCATCACCGGAAGTATCAATTGCTAACAAAATCGCGAAGTCACGTGACCCCGATGTATAAATCTAGAATTAAAAAAAAACGTTGTTCCAGCAGTAGTATCACAAGATGCTCCATATTTCTAAATCTGGTAAAGATTAAACTAATATAAACTAATATTTGTTTATCAAAGGGCACCTGCTCAAAAGACTTAAAAGGGGCATGGTCAGAATTTTGGTCAAATTCTGTTTTTCTGTTTTTAATGTTTACAATGCCTTATGAATGCATTTCTAATGATCAAATAGTGAAATTTGAGTGTCAGTCGTAGAGATAAAAGCAAGATACATGGCTCACAATTCTTTTTCAAGCTGATTTGTGTACCTTCTTACTCATTTTAAGCATAGATAAACAGTTTCTAACATTTAACACATTTATTTTAGGTGTAAAACTGGGGTTTATACTTCGACTTTCAAAATGTAAACAAAATTAAGCTTTGCTTACATAGCAAAGAATTGTAAGCTATGTAACTTTGCAAGTTTGGTGAAGTTAAGATCCATAGTAATTAAGACATGGCTATAAAATGGCACATGCTCCAAAAACTTTAACCTGCTCTTAAAAAAAACCCCAAAAACATAACCTCCTCCGGCATCTGAAATTTATGGCGCAGATTCAGCATAGAAGTCCTGTAAGTCCCTAAGTAGGTCAAGATGCACCATCCATGCAAGTTTGGTGAAGGTAGGATAAGTAATTACTGTACTCAGATTCAGGACCTGTCCCAAAAACTTTAATCAGGTCCGGACTCCGAAGCCGTGGGTGTAGCAAAAGCTCTCCCCGACCTCGTCTCGATGAGCTGAACAGGAAATTTAATTTACAATTCAACTTACATTTTGTATGATAATTTGATTAAACATTAACACTTACAAACTGCAATTATTATGAAAACATTAACTTATATTGTATGTTTTTAAAAAAAAAAGCACTTGCAGAGTGCAATGACTTTAGAACCAGTCTTGTCAATATGGCGACTATTATATCGATCACCAATCAATGCACACACATTGCTTGTTTTTTAATTTCTGAGTGAACAAAATGCTATTAGCCAGGAATGGATTAAATGCTCATTAAAAAGTCAACTATAATATAAAGTGATCTTGGCCACAAGAGATTTTGCCGTTTGATTTAACAAAGAGAGCAGGGGAGTATATCGATATGTAATGCCCATTTAAAAAACAGACCAAAAAATTTTCCACAGTGTGTTATGAAATATAAATACATTTAAAAATATTTATTACATATTTCAATGTTGCTGACAGCGAGCTAACTATTAAATAATTCAAAACAAAACCAATTCTAAGTAAGGCTATTGTTGTGCCCAACGCGCCAGCTTGAGCAAGAATTAAAATAAAGCAGTACACTAATAAATCAAAACTTTATTTCATTAAATCAATATTATTTAAAACAATTCTGCAATGTGCATCAGTCCTGCAGTGCGGGGGAAGCCATATATATATTTAACGTGTTAGTTGCTATAGTGAGCAATTCATTGTCCGTTGTGCATCACAGTCGTAATTTATCTCTGTCTGGTAGTGGCAGTACTTTGATTTTTGCTGACTGTACCAAGTGCAGCGTAGGCGCTCCCTATTAATAGATGAGACCCTATGTTAAAAGCAGTTTTCATATCGCTTCAAAATCTAAGACGTCAATGTGTGTCAGTCTTCTCTCAGTTGAGAGTCTTGGGATCATACATGGTCGTCAGCAACTACCCTATGTATACAACTCAAGGAAACTTTATTATATATGTAGTAGTATATCCCATTAATTTATCAAAACAAAAGATCATTTGAATTTTTAACATCACATTTAGTTCATTCTGTCTTGATTTATTAGATTTTTTGTATTTTTTTTTTTTGAATTAGTGAAATGTTTGATTGTTACTAGTTAGTATATTTTTATGTTACAAATATTAGTTTACAAAAACGCGATACAAAAATCATTTTATTGTCAAAATTATTTTGCAAGTTAAAATTTGAAGTTTTGAAATAAAATATGGTCTTCGGCCAAGTCTCAAACATTAACACAAATACCAAATAACCTGGTGATTTGGGGGGTATACAGACCTAGGCATGGAACAGAATCACAGACTCCTAGTTTGACAGGATGTTCTATCGTCCAACGGCTCGTGTATCATGCACTAGGCTAAGGTCCTGGTTCCAGGATCACGAGGCCGCTCTGACTACATTCAAAATTTCTACACTATATTTCAATGTTTAATTTTAAAATAGGCCTACAGAAAAACAAATTCAAGATGTAATTTACGATTTTTCCCATGTTTTTTTTTATATTAACACATTTCAGACGTCGATATTTGATAAATACATGTAAGTATTTGAGGAATGGCTGATATACTTATTCCTTAAATATACAGGCTATGGTGACATAAAGTTTTAATTTTTCACGAGGTGCTGCTGCAGCTGGTTCGATCCTCACACTTGGATATATTAGGAAATATATAGTAATATTAATATATCCCATTTTACCAATACAAAAAGATCTCTTGAATTTTGAACTTCATATTTAGTTTAGTCTGTCTCGATTTATTTATTTTTTGAATTTTTGAATATTAATACAGGCACGTAGCATTTTTTTGAAAGGGGGGGGGGGACAGACTCTTCAAAAAAATCTTGACAAGCAAAAAAAAAGGGGAGGGGGTAAAAATTCTCAGAATCCTAAACCTAATGCGTGGGGGGGGGGGGGGGTAGACTGACATAGACATAAAACATAAATACAGACTCCTAGGTTGACAGGATGTTCTACGTCCAACGGCTCGTGTATCATGCACTAGGCTAAGGTCCTGGTTCCTGGATCAAGAGGATGTCTTAGATTTCATTCGAATTTCTACACTATAAATTAATGTTTAATTAATACAGAAAAGCAAATTCAAATGTAATTTAGGATTTTTCTCATGTTTTTGATATCAACACATTTCAAACGTTGATATTTGATAAATACATGTACATGTATGTATTTGTTTCATAAATACATGTATGTATTTGGGGAATGGCTGGTATTTATAAAGTTATGTAAAGGTTGTTTTTTTTATATAATCCTTTGCCCTGTATCTGTACACAGCGAATACACCTATATACCAGCTATGGTGACACCAAATTTTAAAAATGTCCACCCCCCCCTCCCCCGACAAGGTTTTTCACAAGTTGCAGCTGGTTCAATCCTCACTTGGATATATCGAGAAATGTCTAGAGACATAATTAATTAATCATTGTATTCTTCAATTAATTTGCTACGATATATATATCATTAAAGTGGCATTTGTAATTTCAGACTATGTGTTGCGCGAGGTATCCTATTTAAACACTTTTAAAACAGAAGGAACCCAGGGAATTATATTTTTAGATATATTTTTTTAAGGTTATGTACTTAATGACCTGGCAAAATATTGCATGTTGATTTAATTAAAGTTTCTTCAACCCTACTGTGCATGGTATTGGACATAATAAAGTCACAACTACACAGTTAAAGAATCTAATTGTTTAGATTTTCGCCAAACTGTGTGGTATTCAAAGACTCCTTACTATTTTTACAAGGATTAGAAAACAACTCATTGAACTCAAATAAATAATACTGATAAACAAACAGACAATATTGATTATTTCCTTTACCTAAAACTTTTGTTTTTGAGGAACTCACTGGCAAAAACAATCAAGAAGACAAAACAGGTCTTTAATAAAATAAAATACATGTACTTGTATACAAGCAACAATGCACACTTTCATCACAACAACATCATTATATCACATGTTTTGCATGATTCATGAGCAAAGTAGGTATCGAGACACAAAAATTGTTATTTAATGAAATTGATATAAATTACACAGACAAATAGTACATACATGTAGTTCAATTTTGTTGTTCATTCATTGACAATGAATAAGCAGATTTGCAAAATCCACTAAATCTACATATACATGTATATGTAGATAAAAGTATGCCGTATATGTAGATAAAAGCATGCCTTTAGTAACTCTTGTTGATTTAAGGTAACCACTTTTCGGTCTCTCATGTAGTAATAACTGTTTTGAAAAAGTTTATTGAACTGGAAACTAACTTAGTAAGATTCTGTGGGATGGGTCTCAGACATGTTAACGAGATGACGTAAATGTTTTAATGATTGTGAATGAAAAGCACCAAGTTCTGAGGTAATTCCTCATATTCAGATAGAGAAATCTTCAGTGTCTTTATGGTGTGTGTTCATGGAGTTCACCTGAAGAAAAAAAAACCCTTCTAGACGAGTCTGATGTTTACCAGCGAGTCTTCAGATGCCCTAAACTTTACACAATCAAATCATCACTTCACTACAGACAAACTCCCACCAGTGTTATCATCAGTCTAATAACTTCTTCCTGAAAAAAACAAAAACAAAAAAAATCAACGTCATCAATTAAGGTTGTCCATTCCTTGGCAAGGTTTTTTGAAACCTGTATTAATCAAATTCTAGATTTTGCTGTGAATATCATAAGAAGCTCCATCTTCGCTAGCCAAGGGTTTTCAGTCCACTTCGCTCCCCATATGGAGTGGACCAAAAACCCTTGGCTAGGCAAAGATGAAGAAGTTCAGTCCTACATCATATACTAGTACTTACTCTTCTTCTTCTTCCTCTTTCAAAGCTGCTAACCTCCTCCTTTCTTTGGCTGACCTATTCAGCTTTCCACCTGAATGGAAAATCAAAATAACTTACTTTTAACCCCCCAAAAAGTAATAAAAGATTTATTGATTAGGATCAGGTATGAAAAGGTTAGAAAATCCACAGGGTTTAAAGTTTCTTGGTGTGGTGCTTTATAACATTATTCTTAGTCAACATTCTTTCACAGTTTAGCACTGTATTAATGTAAAGAATAAATTAAATGTATATTATAATCGATGCCTTCTGAGATTTTAATTTCACAAAGAGAAGATTTAAACACTAAAAATTATTGTGATATTTCATTTTTTTTGTTCATGACTTAAGTAAAAAGTACTCTTAAACCTCAACTCAGAACCCTTTTGAGGATTGGGGTAAAAATGTTTTCTTACCTCTAGAGGCATCCACTAGATATAACATCACAGCTGCTATGAGGGCAACTAAAATGGTATAAAAGAATTACATGTATAGACCAAAAATTCAATGTCTGCAGACAGTGTGCCCTAGAAATCTTTACTATCCTTTTGTTATATAGAATTTAATTTTCAGTTTGCAGATGAAGATTTATTCCTAAAGGGTGAATTTCAGAAAGAAATACTGTATACAGGATAATGAGCCCCAAATCGCACATTTAAAAAATACCAAAATTCTGTTTTGAAATTTGATTGGTTTTAAATTTGTGAGTAACTGTTTTGAAATCTCCCAATGAAGGTTTGAGCTAATGGGACACAATTAAGCCTGTATACATATATGAAAATGTTTGACAAGTCAGACCAAGTAGTGAACGTACCACAGAGGCATGCCAGAAAGAAAACTTCTAAGATGAGATAGCCACTAGAGTCCACAATGGCACCTGCTACGATGGCTATCACAGCCAAACCCAGGTTCTGTATAGCTTGCATGCTACAAAACAGACCCAGACAACCATTAAAGAATTAACATATCAACAGGTATAAGGGTTTATTCTTCATTTAATGAAAAATTATAGACTGTTCAAGGTGCTTTTTTGGGGGTCAGAGTCCAACAAACTTCTTGTTGAGCATTCAAAAATTTATCAAAATGTAGTTATTTGTTCCTTATATAATCTGAATATTATTTTTTTTAAAGAAAGCAAAGGATGAGACATTTGAAGCAGATTTTGTGTGTCTGGCGACATGCTTGTCATGAAATGTCTACAGCAAAGAGAGATTTGTCATATGCGAATTTGCATACTTCAAACCAATTTGATGTACATATTTAAAATATACACACTTCACATATTGATCTTTGAAACTTAAAAGAAATGTATGCATCACTTGCAGAGCAATTTCACTAACATCAAAACTGAGACTAATTTAGCAAATCCAAGGTTGCTCATTTTTTTTTGGTTGATACATTCCTTTGAGAGTTGTGTGCCTGTTGAATAATTCCAAGAATTCTAGGAATTTTTTTTATTTAAAATGAATTCATGTTTTTTTTTGCTCACTCCTGGTAATAATGAATTTTTCACACCACTTTCAGATGGCATATCAAAAAGGTTTTTTTTTATCTACATACATGCCATTAAGCAATTTTTCAAATAGTAGATCAAAAAGATTTGTTTTTATTCATATAATTTTTTTTCACTTAGTTATGCCAAAAGTAAGCCATAACTGAGTATTGTTTCAGATGGTAGATCAAAAAAAGAATTGGTTTTAATCAGTCAAAATTAAGGAGCTTTTTTCATACTTACAGGCCGTAGACAGTAACTGAGTATTTTTTTCAGATGATCGAATTGTTTTTATTCTACTTACATGCCATAAGCTGTCCCCAACTGACTATTGCGTACAATTTGGGAGGCTATCGGCCAGAGAGCACTAGCGAGGATGGAGTAGGCTAATCCCATACAGGACTTTGAAAAAAAAAAAAGCGAAGTTACATATTATGAAGAGAAAATGGATATTGAAGCATTCACTGACATCTTTACATTAATACAAAATTGCAGAGTTCACTTATTAAGCAAACATTTAAAAAACTATAGTCTACAATTAAACAATTAAAACGGTAAAAAAAATTACAGGGTGGGTGATGTTTACAGTGTCAACCAAACTGTAAACCAACTTTAATTTATGTGCAAGAAATTTTCATGAGGCTCAAAAAAGCCTCATCGTCTCAAATATTTCTCCCAGCGAACTACTCCTTGTCAGAAACTTGTTATAACAGCAAGGGTCTGGTTAAGGTTTAGCTGCAAAAATTAGTTGTCGTGCACTAGTTTATCCCCAGTAAATCACGAAATAAAGTTGTAGTGAATAAAAGTTGGTTTACAATAACTGTAATGGCAAGACTAACGGAGTATAAATGTTCATAAGAATTAAAGATATCATTTAGAATTCTTAGGCCAGTTTTATTTTTGATGCAAAGTTTCTTTTTTCACCAAAGACTTTTTATTCAGAATTATCTGTTAAGGTATACGCAAAGTACAAGATATTTTACAATTTATCAAATATGAAAGGACTATGTTCGGTATGGTCAAATGTCTGCCCACGATTTCAACCAATTTTTAAATACAGTCAAACTTCGTTATCTCGAACTAGATGGGACTGTTTAAAAATTTCGAGATATCCAAGTATTCGAGATATCGAGGGTAAAGTACTTTATAAATAAGGGGTTGGGACTTACAAATCACTTTGACATATCCATTGTATTCGAGATATCAGTGTTCGAGATATCAAAGTTCAACTGTAGTATCGTATAAAAATCAAATCTTCACAAATTATTGTATAGAGGATGCCTATAACTTAAATCTTGATTTTAGTCATCATTGCTCATTCGCTGTTTATCTATGAGGTTATCTAAATGACCTAATTCCCACAAATTTGCAAAAAAATGAAAATATTCTCATTTTTGCTCTATATTTTGCATTCGGAAGTATAGAGCACAGGTCTGCTCAAGTGCAATTTTAACATATGTTTTTCTTCAGGTTGTTATACACATTATACTAAAAATGGTACTTGAGCAAGCCTGTGCTCGATATTTCCCAGTCAAAAAACCATCGGAAAACACCCATATTTTGCTACAAAACATCAATTTATCAAAAAAATGCAATCTTCATGATGTCATTCCTACATTAAGACGTCACTCTGGTGATAACCTTTTACACCTTTATTTCCGATATGATTTTAACTATCTTTCACCTTATTTTTAAAGCTCTTTCTAAAACTTTGATTTTGGGGGCAAAAAATGCATAAAACCGCACATAGTCCTTTGTGATGTCATAAGGAGTGTATTTTCCAAATCTCTAAAATAGATCTATAAAATCTCATTATCTGTGTCAAGGAAAGTTATTAAATACTTTAAATAACCAGTATACAGAATTTGTTTTAAAATATTGCTTGAAAAGCTTGAAAAGTCGCAAAAGTGCTTGGAGATTATATGAATTGTCATGATATTTCTCTCTATTTAATCCCAATTAAACCAAACTGATGAAAATCCATATCATTTTTATTCAGTTAGATAATATCTACTAGGTGTACACATACTTCTTGCTCACAGAATATTTTTCACAAACAACTTTGGTCTCGCGATCACACCAGGCTGAATTTACATGCTTTGACTTATCCTCTTTGAGTTGTTTACGTTAAGTAAATGATGATTCAGGTCACCTTTTGTATATTGACATTCAACAACATGTACTTCATAAAAATCAACAAAATTGATGAGTCATGGATAAACATGTGTACGTAAACTTATCATTCGTAGGAGATCAAGAAAATATCTTGTTAATGAGATAAACAATTAAACGTTCTATCACAGGACCATCCCTGTTAACTGCCTCAAAGAGAGAATAGTGTGACATCAGTTACAATCATAAGTCAATGTATGAATTCAAGGAATGGGTACACCAGTACATGCAATATGCCCGTTTCCCAATCCTTACTGAATAACAGAATTGATTCAATAAAAGTATGTTTTATGGCAATTAATTAATGCATGTATGTACTAAAGCAATGGGCCTCTCTGTACATAGATAGAATGTTCTATAGTTAAAGTGACAGACTCCTGCAGACCTGAGCGTAGCCTGGCCCCGGGCCATAAAACTTAGATGAGCTCACTTTTGATCTCAGTCTTACTTTTCCACAAGGAATATATAGTAGAAAAATGAGACTTAGATCAAAAGTGAGCTTGTCTAAGTTTCATGGCCCCGGGGCCTGGTCACGGTAAGATTATTCTTTCTACTCTGTACGGAACAGTGTTTGTTCAGGTATCCTTAACATAAAGCTCTACGTATAAATACATTACTCCTTATAATCAAAGGACTTAGCAGTAGCTAGATTATGCTATGGAATTTCAAACAGTACATTTGTAGAAGCTCACCATGGCAACATATGGATTGAGAAATGTAAATGCCAGCAGCGCGTGACAGCCAATGGTACACACCGTGCCCAGAATGACCCAGAAAACATTTCTTCCTGTTCGATCAATCAGAAAACCAAAGACAGGGGAGGCAACTGCAGAGATGATGTACACTAAACTGAAAAATATTTCAAAGCATTGATACTGGCTATTCAAAGAGTGCATTTTTAATAATGATAATATTCAACCAAATCGGTTGATACAAAAATTTAACAAAACATTTAAATTGCCATATATACTGTAGTGAGCTATCTTGACAAATTATTAAGACAATGACTTTTTACACATTTGTTCTTTATTGAAATTATCTGTAAATGCTTCCATCTTTACATTAAAAGTCATTTACAATCTTTCAGTATATGATAATACATGTACGTACCTGTTTACGTTGTTTGCTAAGTTTGGTTCAAATCCCCACTTCATTTCAAAAAATACCCTAAAACAAAAATTGATACGTAACATTTGATAAACTTTAGGGACAAGTTGAATAATTTAAAGTGAAACCATAAGTTATGTTATGTAATATTTAAAAAACCAAGTCTCAAAATAAGACCTACATCTTCAATATTCAAAACTAACACAGGTGCTGAACTGCTTTAATAAAATTCATTTTAAAAAGCACATAATGAATCATTTCTATTGATCCACTAATAGAAATATGAAACATATAATACAATCAAAGTTTTTATGTAAATTGCCACTGGGATGACAAGTTCAAAGAATTTATTTTTTTAAGACAATGACCATTCTCCCTTTATCAAATCAAATTCAGCGATTTCATCTACTTTCAAAGATATTGTTAATTGTATAGGCCATCACTACGTGTGAAATAGGAACAGCAACTCTTGTAAGAGATTGCAACTTAATTCTAGTAATATTGACAGTACACAGCTTTCAAATTTATAGCATTAATGCTTATTGAATGAACGTTTTCTTTTAAGGTAGTCCATCCACATTTCATACCTAATAGATTGCAAGTTTGATTGCTAAAATTTTAATGTGGTTTTAAGGGGTTTATGTAATAATAAAGATTCATCTTTAAAATTTTTAAAAATTTTGAATTTTAACAAATTTATCCCATCTTGAAGTTAACATTGAAGTCTACAGGGAAAAAATGCATTTTTAAATATATCTTTATAGCACAAATAATTTTCTCACAAATATCTTGGTAAAAAGTTGCAAAAGCTTTCATGTTCTTTGACAATGCTGAAAAAATTAATTATTTACCATAAATATTTTTGATAATTGAATTTTTTTTAATTTTTGCAAGGGGCAGACAACTCTTTAAAAAAGTTCCAAGTGCAAAAAGTTCATTTAATCGACTGCATACATATTCCCAAGTTTGGTTTATGTCGGCATCATAATAATTTTAATAGATATTCAAAATAGTTAAAATCTATCAAAATTGTTAAATTTACCTTAGTTATGGATGGATTACCTTAGAAGCTTTACATCAAGTCATAACGATAAAAATAAATGCAAACAAATTGCACATTATGATATTTATTTCCATATTCTGCTGCAATTATAACATTCCCTTCCAAAATACTGATTCACTGCTAATATGCAGTTACTGGTACGTCATTTTCAAGTAATTTTTTTATTGTCAGAAATATTATATAGTTAAGAGACAATGTCAGTAATCATTGAGCTTTGTCCATATTATAAGTGGAAAGTGTAAAAAATTATTTTTCCTTGATATTGTTATGTTGATTAATACAGGTAAGCGGTATTTTAGAAATGTGGTATTTTTGGCCACAGGGTCATTGTTTCCATGGCAACAACCAAAAATAGACAAAAACACTAAAATACCAACAAATCATCAAATTTGTAAAAATAACAATGCATATCAACATAAAATTTTGTTAAATTTGAAAAAAATTGATAACACTAAATTTTGCATTTATTTGGAAATCAGAATGTCAAAGTATTATTTCCCAAATTGCTTTTTTAACATTTTTCATTGTAAAATTTAAAGTATTTTTAAAAATTAATTTCTCTAAAAAGCAACCTGAATTTGTTTTGATTCTATATTAGATAAAAAATTCTTACATTGGTTTATAAGATTTATCAGTGAAAAACGGTAGTCAATGTGTATAAAAGAAATAACATTAAAAGCAAAGTAGCCAAACTTTGATTTTGAATATGTAATATTACCCCCCTTTATGGAACTCTTCTGCGGCGGAGGTTTAATTAAACTAACAGGAAGTGGAAACCAAACATGCTGTCTGCTCAGTTGGTTGTAGTCTGCTTGATTTTGCAGAGGACTTACAGCAACTTGTAATGGTAGGTGATATTTTATAAATATGTCTGATCTATGCCAAAAATATTTAATGTAAAACATCTATATTGCTTCATAAACGGATAAAAAATTTGTGACTTTTTGATTGATTTTACAGGGAGTTGTGGTTGCTTGATGTTTGTTTAAAATTGCAGAGGAATGACATCCGATTCAACTTGTAAATGTAAGTGTTGTTCCGTCAACATATGTGATGAGTTTAGAATAATTTCAATTAAATTGTTAATTTCTAAAATAAAAATACACTCTTTGCCAATTTTACATAGATTTTTAGAAAGAATTGTAATGACTCATGAACTTTGTCTTAATTGTTTTAATTGTCATCCGCTTGAAGTTGCGGAGATATGACAGCATCTTTTGAAAATATGTGTATTTTTGTCAGTATGTTGGATGGATTTCAAATAAGTTACCAGTAATGATGTAAAGCATTCATGAATTAATGCAAATTTATATGAAAAATACATAACCCCCACCCCTATCTCTCTCTCTCCTCCCCCCCCCCCCCCCCCCCCACTAAACATATGAAAAGACAGAATGTTTATTATACATTCTCTTTTAATGGGCAATTTTAATTTTCAATTTTTAATTCCAAATCAAGCCTCCATGATGATAAGATTACACTATCATAGTTAGACTCTCAGATGTAGTACATGTATGTTTGTTTTGGAAATACATGAATGCTCAATATCAGTTTATTAACAAGCTTTTATATTAATAAGATATCTTGTTCTCTTTTAGATGGAAATCAGTTTGTCTGTAGCTTAGCTTTTTCACACCGAATGATACCTGTGGATATACAAAAAGACCTGGCCAAGACATATTATTCCTATGACATGTTGTAATCTTTCCATAGATGCACACCTCCGACAGTTTTCAATTTGAAGAAGATTAAAATCAGAATCAGAATTATTGAAAATAAGGGGAGGTTTTTTCAGTGAAGATGATGAAATACTTACCATCTGTCCAAAACACAGGTATGTGACATGTCTTATGAATGTATCATGTTTCATAGTATGGTTATGAATATCAGACAATTAAATTCAAAGACTTGCAGAATTTACATTAAACACCTTTATCAATAAGAACATGTGATTAGTTTTGAAAGAGTTGCTTGTAAATCTCTGAATTAACAGAAAAAATGACCCATAGAAATTGTTTTACATTGAGTGACAATTGTAAAACTGTCAGTGGAACAAAAATTAAGCATTAGTAGACATAACTGGGAATGTAGAATTAAAAAAAAATATGCCTGCCAGATTGATTATATCAAAAGTATGTGTAAAAACTTTTGATTGCATCATTACTTGACCATGCAGTGGGCATTTGTGAAAAAAATTAGTTAAGTAATGAAAACACATTTACAAATGAATTTTAACATCTTATTTAGATATGTTCTTGGTGTTGGATGGAGGTCAAGTATGATGTGTTCCCTTGGATGGACATGTAATCATCAAAGCAAGAGCAATTCAAAAGGAACCATAACAAAAGAGCAGTCATTCTTCCTGAAGAAGTATTATGATTGTCTTATTAGAATTGGTTCAGGTTTGTCAATTATTAAGGTCTTCCGTTTCCAACGGAAGACCTTATAGTGATTGTAATGTTTCTTATTATTATTTTTTTTTGTCCGTTTTTTGTCCGCAAGATTTCTCAGAGATGGATGGATGGATTTTCTTGAAATTTTCAGGACTGATAGAAAATGATAATATCTCCAGGCTTTTTTTTCATTTTTTCAAAATTCACTTCCTGTCGTCCGTTTCCTGTCCCGCGACAAAAAGCTATGGACAATGAGATCTCAGAAACGATAAAGACTTGAACATCCAAACTTTGAGGGATGATAGACCTATAGTTGTAGATGTGTTTAAACTATTTTGTTTTGTTCGTCGTAACTTCCGGTCGTCACCGGAAGCTCTTCAAAAATTATGCTTTTACGCATTTAATATATTTCTCGGAGAATTGAAATATAAGTATAAATGCTTACATATGTCATCTATCCGATGATTAATAAACATAAAAATTCTACTTCCGGTGAGATATCTCAAATATCTCATGAAGCCTTTTTTAAAGTAAATGTTTGAACCCCGAGATCTCAGAAACTGTAAGTGATCAAAACACGAAACTTACAGTGATGATAGACATTTGATAGAAGATGTGTTTAACCGTTTTTATTTGGTTGACCGTCACTTCCGGTCCACACAGGAAGAGTTCAAACAAATGAAGTTTTTTAAAAGTTTAACTCGATTTTTCAGAGATGCATGGATGGATTTTTTTGAAATTTATAGGACTGATAGAGAACGAAAATATCTCTAGGTATTTTTTTCATTTTTTCAAAATTCCCTTCCTGTCGTCCGTTTCCTGTCCCGCGATAAAAAGCTATGGACAATGAGATCTCAGAAACGATAAAGACTTGAACATCCAAACTTTGAGGGATGATAGACCTATAGCTGTAGATGTGTTTAAACTATTTTGTTTTGTTCGTCGTAACTTCCGGTCGTCACCGGAAGCACTTCAAAAATTATGTTTTTACGCATTTTATTTGTTTAACACTGAAATGATATAAAGGTATAAACGCTTTCATATGTCATCTATCCGATGATTAATAAACAAAAAAAATTACTTCCGGTGAGATATCTCAAATATCTCAGGTAGTCTTTTTAAAACAAATATTATGACAGCGAAGTCTCATAAACTGTAAGTGACCAAGACACAAAACTTACACGGATGATAGACATTTGATAGAAGATGTGTTTAACCGTTTTTATTTTGTCAACTGTCACTTCCGGTCCACACCGGAAGAGTTCAAACAATTCATGTTGTTTAAGAGATTTACTGCTTCTGTTTGACAAAGTAAGACAAATTGATAGTCAATTAAGTCCTGTTGTCTAATGGTTATGAAATACTGAGAGAAGCAATGTCTTACAGTTAAATTGATACATGTATATCAAAACGGAAGACCTTTTTGTTGCTTTTGCAACAAGAGTCTAGTTTTGATTATTATGGCATTGAGATTAAAAACACAGAATCTTTATTTCTATATTATCTCTCTCTCTCTCTCTCTCTCTCTCTCTCTCTCTGTGTTGATAAATAAAGCCTAGGACCAGTAGTCTGTCAAAATATATTGGCCTGCAAAAAAATTTACTTGCCCCCATATATCCATATGTGTAATATTCAAAATTGATTACAAATTGTTTTAGACATTTGGCTTTTAAAATATTTACAAGTCCATCATACTTTTCAATTTTTTAATTTCACTGGCAGGAATAAAAAAAATTTCTGGCCGCAGTCTTCGGACCACTGAGTTTTTGTAATGACTTATGTTACAGTCCAAATTAAATAAATTCTTTACTGCGAGTGCTTTCAGCCATGTTGGCTCTTCAAACAGTTACACAAAATTAAACGAAAGTAATCAAATAATTGATTTGCTTTTTATTATCTCACCTGAGCTGAAAGCTCAAGTGAGCATTTCTGATTACTTTCTGATTACATCCACATGTCTGTCTGTCTTTCCATCCATCTGTAAACTTTTTGCATTTTTGACTTCTCTCCAGAACCACTGGGTCAGTTTTAACCAAGGAATATAAGTAGAAAAAATCTTTTGAAAAGTCTTTTAAAAAGGGATTTGATTTTTAACATAGGAATATGTGCAGTAAATTTTAAAGATTTTTTTAAACAAGGTATACTCTTAATTGTTATTTTAGATATTTTGTTCTGATACCATGAAGTTAATTTGATGAGCTATTGTTGCTCAGATTAGTGATGTGGCTTCTGGGCCTCTTGTTTGAAGTTGTTAGATGATATCTCCATCATTTACTGTAATAGTTTTTGAACTTTTACAGGAGTGTGTTCCAATTGTAGAAAACATCTTATAAAAAGGATGGAATCAGATAAGGAGAATACACAAGGGGAAAATGAAGTAGACACATATCCAGTTGGTTCTGCTGAAGTTCTTCACAAAGGATGGGCTTTGAAGTCAAAATATTAATGCAAGTTTAAGTGATTCACTGAATCTCAAAAATCTTTCTTGAAAGTTTGAGGTTGTAGAAAGCAGTGGTCATAAACTTGACCCAGAAGATGTAGCCTCCGAGATGAGAAGAGTGAGAAATGCAGAAGGAAAGCGCATTTTCAGAATTGATGAGTTCCTTTCAGGAAATCAAGTTTCCAGCTATTTCTGCAGATTGGACTTAAAAAGGAGGAGGATTTCTGTTGTGATCAGATGGTTGAAGAAAAGGACCTAGAAGCTGAAAATGATTTGGACAATTTTAGAAGCTTGGCCACTTTAGCATTTTATTAGAACTTCTGATTCACTATTTTTAGACCACCCGAGTCACTCAGGTGACCTATTGCTGCAGCTATCTGTATTTGTCCGTCATCATTCGTTGTACATTGGTTGTAAACTTTTGAACATTTTTAGCTTCTTTTTTGAAACCACTGAACCAATTTAAACCAAAGTTAATATATGTACTGAAGTACATACCAGGTATATATTTATGATGAGGAAGAGTGCCTCTTCCAAAATTGGGAAGTTCATGGCCCTGGGTGAGGTGTTCTGGTTTTAGGGTGGGGCTCTAAATGCAGTAGTTCTCCTATGCTCCTGGGTATTAATCCGATGAAATAAGTATATAGTTATGATAAGGAAGAATGCCTCTTTCAAAGTTATGAATTTCATGGCCCCTGGATCAGGAGTTTTCTTGTAAGGACAGGTCTCTAATAGTTATGTATTGGGTAGGGTGGTGTAATTTTTGCCCATTTATTTTTTTGTTCTTAAGATTTGTTCAATTATGTCACTGTATGTTATGCTATGACGTTTTAATAATTTTTTTTAGAATTTTGAAAGTTTATTGGATTAATCTATCCCGGAATAATAAAAATGATTTCATAATAGCCCTATAATTATAATGCACATGAATATACAATGAAAGAGCCACACTGCAGGTACTCAGGTGACCGATAAGAACCATGGGCCACTTGTAATATGTAGTATTGTTTGTGTGCTATGTGAACGCATCATGTATATTTTCAACTGAAACTCTTCACTTTGAACTGTTGAGGTTAGTCATTGTAGATGTCATAAACGGGGGTTGTAATTTTGTTAAAAAAAATTAGGAAAAACAAATTTAGGCAATGAACAATTTTTATATACATGTATGATGTCCTTCTGTTAGAAGCAAGAAATATTTAAATAACTTTTTATGTAACCAAGTCAAAACTTTACCTTAAGGAAGGAGTCTTTTCATTATCAAACATACTTCTTATAATAAGAAATGCATGAAATTTTGACACAGTCAAACGGATCATATTACTTAATGATTCTATCAGTTTAATTAAATTTGACCTTTCTGTTTTCGGATAAAGGTCAGGTCAAGGTCACTACCTTTTCCCTCAACGTAAAGAGTGATAAAAATAAGTGTAGCTCTTTATAGTTCTGTTGACATTTGTTTAAGATTTGAAGATTCAAATTTTCAATGAAATCATAGACCATGAGAGTGTCTATCAGCTTATACTACTAAATTGGAATAAATATTTATACTAAAATTGATATTGCTTAGCCCGCATTTCCTCTAATTTTCTTAAATTTTGAAGAAATTTTGATTATTTTATTATGCTTCCAATAATAAAATATTTCTAATTTTTATGTATTATGAAGACTTTATATAAAGATATAAATTGACAGAAAAGCTAATATATTGACCGTTTCATTAGAGAGAAAAACTGACTTTAGTGATTTTTTCACAAAAATCAATGTATAGAATGGGCGCTTTAAAAAGCTTATAAAAATGTTGTTTGATAGGCAAATCATATTTTAAAAACATATTCTGAAACCCAAGTATCATATTATATGTTCACGTTAGTAAAAAAAAATCCAACATTATTGTTATTGTTTTTAAAATGCTAAAACAGACTCATTATATATATATAATCTGCAGCAGTTCTGAATTGCGCAACATGTGATATTTTCCTACGCCAATATTATGCCAAAAATATAGTTCTTGTTCCATTCTAAACATTGATTACATTTTTCTATGCCAAGTTGTATGATAGTAAAAAAGAAAGAAAATATACTATTTTAATTTCCTTTCATCTTGATTTAATGAACAATTAATCAAATTTACGTTTGACAAGTCGAAAACCAGAAAAGACTCCTTCCTTAAACAAATTTGTATGGTTAAAATTGCATTTCAATTAAATTAGTAAGGTAGAGTATATTCTGCTGTTAATTTTGCTTAACAAGAAAACAAATTCAAACAATTGAAAAATTACCGCTATGTATAATGGTTTTTTTCTGTTAAAAACACTGATTAAATTTATCAAAATTATAAAGTTTGTATCTCCGTCAAAGTGTGTCCTTCTCTCTCTCTCTCTCTCTCTCTCTCTCTCTCTCTCTCTCTCTCTCTCTCTCTCTCTATATATATATATATACACACACAAAGATAAGTGTTGCCATACAAATCCTTTTCATAATGTGTTTTTTATTATTTTGGTAAAGTTTTTATGAGTTTTAAAATTTAAACATTTCATAATTGTAACTTATAAAGTGTGTGAAGGCTTATAAAACCTATCTCGAGTCTGATTTGTATGGCAAAAATGTGTTGCTAGGGAGAATATAATGTTGCTATGGACATGATTTAGAAAAACTAAAGAAAATGGAAGTGATTGGAAAGAAATAATGATGTTTTTAAAATATCAAATATAGCTACATACAGTCATTAAAAACATATTCTAGGTCTGATTTCTGTGTCAAAAAATGTGTTGCTATGGTTAAAATTATGTTGCTATGGGAATTATTTAATTGAATAAAAAGAAAAATATGATAATAAAATGTTCTTCTCATAATATTTAAAAAATATATATATAAATAATCTACATACATGCAGTTAAATAAACGTAAATAAATTAATGACTTGATGTGTCAAAAAGATGTTGCTATGGACAAAATTGCGTTGCTATGGACCTAAAGCACAAAGAAAAAGCATTAAAAAGTAAAAACTTAACAATCAAGTCATATTGAATGTTTAGTTTATATTTACTTTTACTAATACATAATTTTTATAGGCTATGTAGAGGGCCAACTGAAATAAAAATGGTGGAAAATTGCAAATATTCATCATTCTGCCAAAAAAATTAGGAAAACCAACTACCCAAATTTATTGAATATGTACATAATATTGACCACTGTCATTATGCTGATATAATTTATTTTTGCAGAGGTCGTTGCTTTTTTTAAAAAAAAGGGTTTAAAATGGCTTTGTTTTATGACAATACTGTATCTAGTAAAACATATCTTCTTCTGGTTGTCATAGCAACTATGATGTCATTTCATTGAATAATAATTCCATCCAAATTATATTATACAAATGACTGTCTTTTTAGGTAAACTATTAAAAAGGTATATTTTTAACTCTGAAGTGGCCCATTTTGTATATTTAGATCTCTATTTTTCAAGGATTTTGTTCACTAATAGACAATATGGAACAAAACATTTGTTTTGTTGTTATGGAAACCAAGCAAAAAAAAATATCACTCAAAGTTTGCTAAAAATTTGTTATTTGCTTCTCCTTTGATAACTTAGTATGGTTTTAAATGATTTTTAAAATTTTCACTTTCCATGCGAAGCTCGATGCTTACTGACATTGTCTCTTAATAATTGAAATATCATGGCTTTTACAGTATATCATTGGTTGAATTTGGAAACATTTGATCGTAATTGTGACAATCAAAATATTAGACAGGTCATTATATATAAAGCATATTATGATGTTTGAGTTATATATATAATCACACCAGAAAGTTAATCTATAATACATGTACAACATAAAAAGACATGTATAAGAAATATATGATTTTTACTTACAGTCCTAGACCAATGAATGGGAAGACTGCTACATAATAGCCTACACAGATGATACTCAGCAACCAAAAGGTCAAGGGGAAGTCCTTCACATCTGTTATCCTGATCTGTTCATCTGTAAAAGTCAAAGGTCAAAGTTGTTGTATTGTAAATTCATGCAAGAGCTACCACAATAATATTTATAATAATTGCATGCAAAAAAATTCACAATACCACAAAAATAAAAAGTCTTCAGAGCAATGTTGAGGCTAGATCTGTTATCACTTTCAAACCTTTAGACAAGTACCCCTATATATTTCCGCCTTCTGTTAGGGATTGTACAGAATAACCCATTGTTTGAAACTTACATGTAATAATGCCTAATTAATAAATGTTGCTGGAGGTATATTTGCAGCAAACTTTAAGTTTACTGCCTTGTTGAAATACAATGATGATTTTTTTTATTCATTCATATAACAAAACTGCTTTCCTTGTACAACAAGAGAGCAATTGTATATTTCCTGGTCAGCAGACAATTAAACCCCATCCTTCCCAAAGTATATACACTTGTAAACATTACAACCATTACTCAGTTGCATGCTATTTTTCAGCTTAAATACTGCAGATTCATAATTAAACCAAAGGATCAAATTATTCAGAGTAAAATCACAAGAAGCATCCCTTGCACCCCTTGTGAATGTTAAAATCCTGCTTTTATTTTTTGAACGTCATGTAGGCCTACTACATAAATTTATTTTTAAAAATTTGTTGCGTGTGATTTTATATTCTCGCAATCTGATGCAAATCCGCAAATCAAGGAATAAAGTACTCATGTAAAAAAGGGAATCTACAGTATATCTCTTGATTTCTTTTACCTGAAGTAACAGCAGCTCGTTTCAATATTCTGTCTGCTCTTTTGTCAAAGAAGCTCAATGCTAGAGCACAGAACAGAGAAAACACACACATGATGGCTCCTGTGGAAAAAAAAAACAATAGAAAAATGAGAAAAAATACTGTGAAGTATATACAATACAGAGGGGAAATCAAATGCTGCAGAATAACAGAGCAAGTACGACTTTTATGAGATTAATCATCATACAATCATAAAATATTTTCAGAACTGTATTAGTCAACAGTGACAAGTACCAGTTATTACATGTACTTTATTGCATGCAGAACATAGATAACTCTGATGAAAGTCATAACAAGAAATGTACCAGTACTTCAAATAATGGTTAAGTTACAATTCATAGTCTATCATGTGGGGTTTTTTTTCACTAACAAGTGTGTATATGGGTATCGGTTGGTGTGTTTTGAGTCGGTAAGTGAAGCATTGAGTTGCCTCCCTTACCAATCATAAGGACCACTCCTAGGTCCGTGTAGTCGTTTTTGAATCCAAATCCAGTGATCCACTGATAGATGGGCTGCATGATGTTCATATTCACAGTACTTCCCTACAATGGTGATGACAGCTAGTGTTAACCAATTTAAATTCAATGTGCATTAAAATGATGAGGTTCTAGTGAACCTTGCAAAATTTGGAGTCATCATCGCAAATATTTCTTGCTCCGAAGAGGTCCTGCATTTGAAATTTTTCAGCAAAAGCAGCTCTGATGTGAAAAGTCCCAATTAGCTAGTTGTTCAATTATAAAGTAAAGTGATTGCTAATAATAAGAGTATTCAAAAGTCAGTACATTGTATATATGAAACCTTATGGTATATGGTTGGAAAATCTAAGACCTGACTATGCTTTAAGATAAAGAACCTCACCACTCGAGAAAAGCTCAGCTGAAGACCAAACACCATGTTGAGTTCTTTCCCTTGGAACCACTTGACAGCATACGTATTTTGGGCGACACATAATGATTCCCCACCAATACTGTAACAAATGAATCAAACATTAAAAAAAAAAAGTAGATCTAAGGTCACAGCTCATACAAAATATTGTAAATGTAAAGTGGATTTCTGCAATTGTAAAACAAAGGTTACAAGACCAATATATCCAAAAATGGTCTAGTGACATTAATGACTCGTCAAAAGGGCAAATTTCCAAGATTTTTAAGTAAAATTTTAATTATGAAAATTACATTAATTTATTGCCACTTAGGCCCAGAAAGGTTTTAATGAAATTTAGAACCTCAAATCACCATCTCCCAGTGGAGACTGGGAGATGGTATATACACCTTTAAACCAAAGAGTGTGTAAACTGTGTAATTCTGGTCAAATTGCTGACGAATTTCATTATATTCTCGAATGTAAAGAACTATTGACATTTAGACGTAAATATCTTGATGAAAAATACTGGTCAGCACCAAATACTATTAAGTTTTGTGAACTTATGTCTTGTTCAAATGCTACAAACCTGAAAAAATTATGTTATTTTATTATCAAAATATACAGTTTGATATAATAGTCTGTCCCCATTATTATACTTTTTCCTATCTTCATTGTATATATTGTATATTTATGCTTATTTACTATTTATTTACTACTTATCTATTCATTTATACAATGTACCTCTGACTTTTGAACTGTATATAATGATTGACCTCATGTACCATTCCATGGTATGAGCGAAATAAACTGAATTGAAATTGAATTGAATAGACCCATTTTAACAAGACCTTGGACTCTGATTATAATATATGTAATTATTTACTTGCATCAATTAAAACAACCAAAATATGACACTGGTCTCAAGTAAAATATCCAGAGATATGAAGGAACAGCACTAGAGCTGGTCAGATCTGTTTATTTCAATAAGTGTTGACAAAATAGCCAACAAGGAAATAGAAAAAACTATGTCACATTGCCATTTGACACAACTACCAAAAGGCTAATAAGTTAAATATAGGCATATAACATTCACCTGTGACAAAGTTGATACATCACATAACCAATTTCAGAATTCTAAGAACACCAGCTTCAGTCATTAATGATCATGGTCTGAGAAATTTCAACTGGTTGGAGTTTTTAATTACATGTATTTCCCTTTCCCAAATTAGTATACCATGGCATTTCCTTACTTAATTTAAATCGAAACAAATACATTTTAAAATGAAATGCATTGCAAATATGACAATCTTTAATCATACACACTATAGATTTTTAATTAATCATTAAATCACACCCATGTTTACTTAAATAGCAATCCATGAATGCATCTTTCTCATCACTGTTCACTTACCCAAAAACAAACCTGCCCAAATTCATCAGCCATACGTGGTTTACAAGGGCACCTGCAGCGAACAACACCTATTGAAGAATTAGAATTTGATATGTATAGTTGTATACATCATTTTTCCTAAAAGATATTAATCTTTATTAAAAGAATTTACAGTGTACAAACTTTGCATGACAATTTGATATGACATCATTCTGAAGGTGATGTTCAATGTTAATGAAGCTGACGGCTGGCGTAATGAACAATTTCATTGAAAAGCTTTAAAACAACCATCAGTTCTGGGTCTTTGAAATGCTTTTTAACATATTGAGACCCTTGATAATTTGAGAACTGTAGATTCCTAATTAAACATGAGGAATTAAAATCCGAATAAAATTGCAAGAAGCTTCTCTTGCGGATTTTAAATTTTCTGTCAGTTGTGAACTACTTGACATTTTCACAAAGGTTTGGTGCTCACAATTCTATGTTCTTGCAATTTGATACAAAAAAGTGGATTCACAAAATAATTAAAGTACTAGTGAAAAATATATATGGAATCTACAGTAGATAGCGACTGTAATGTGAACGAGTTTTGATCTCTACCTGTCCTGCAGTGACAAACAAGGAGAAGATGATGGCCCCCATCCTGACCCCAAACACACGGTCAATGAGAAAGCCTCCGAAGAAGCAGAGGATGACATTGGGCCAAGAGTACCAGGAATAGAAGCCCATGAAGGTGCTCTCCGAGATGTCCAGGGCCTTGATCATCGTGTCCTGAAGGGCGGCAGGGTTGTCATAGCAGAAGTAGCTCCCTGGAAATAGTGAAAATGTTTACTGAAGACATATACAGTAAAACACGCTTACTGGTATATAATAACGGTCGAAGAGCCAGGAACAGGCGAGTTTACTTCATTATAAGCGTAATTTGTCAAGTTTACAATATGTAAAAAAAAGTCATGGGGGTTGGGAAATGAAAATCACTTCGTGTAAGTATCAATTCATTATATGCATGTTCGCTATAACCATGTTTTACTGTAAACATGTAACTGTTACTTTTGATCAATAAATGTAGACCTGCAACAAAAAATGCAATTCAGCTATCATCTAATAAATGAGCTAGCATCTACAATTACATGTACTTATATTGTAAAAGTGCAAATTTCATCTTGTGTTGAGGAACTCAATATTTATTTTAGTGTGATGAGGTTATATCAGTTTAGTGTTTCAGCTGTTTAGCTAAATCATCTGAAAGCATTTTGCTTGTTACATTAGGATATGTATAAGATGTATCATAATTTGGGTATTGTAAAGTGAAGTGCTATACATGCTTGAAACATTCATGTTATGAGGGCTCTTTATTAGCTATCTTTTTAGACAAAATTTTTATTCTACAAAACCTTCTCCAGCTATATATATGATGTATATGTGTGTCTTTGAAGTCAACAGTGTTAAATCATTTAAAGACTTTTTTTAACCCTCAAAGAATGCAAAAACTACCGTAATCTACTTTAACAGTTTTCTAAAATCAATTATTCAAACTAAATGTTATTATTGGTCAGAAATAAATATTTCTGCAATTCAATTGAGAAAATATTCTGAAGTAGTTAATGCACCTTTTAATACTGGTATGTTATCACATTTTTCTGAAGTTTCAAAGTGCACAGTCAAGTTAGGTCATGTGAGGTTTTACACGAGACATTCCTTTCATTTCAATGCAATATCATTAGTACACTGGTATAAGCCAGCTAGGTCATAGATAACTCACTTGCAATAACTTTGGTTATACTTTTAACCAAATAATAATACGTGTACTGTTACATATTTCTTGTGATAATCCTAGCTATTATGATAATATGACCCCTAACATTAATGTAATGATATCAACCATTTGGTATCGATGGTAAAAGGTCTCTCAAGTTTCCCATAACATACAATACATCTAGCTCTGGAAGTAATGTATCAATCACTCAAGGACACTTACTGTGTATTTGGTACTTCGATTTACTTCCTCTGGTAATATATAGATCCACATGTACATGCTGCACACCATGGTAGAATTCAAACTGTTGCATGTAACTACACCATTTAAGTCAGAATGGCTTATTTATTGAAAATCACTAATGGGCAAATGCATATTACATGTGCTTCAGTTGCAATTTATGACAAACAAAAAAGTTGAAAAACTTGCGATAGTTGTGGACTAATTAACCAGCAGGCATGTTCACGAAACTTTCCTAAGATATAACCTAAGTGGTTCCTAAGATATGACTTAGGAAATAAGTTAGGAACATCCTAAGATCAACTTAGGACACGTCTTAAGATGTAGCTCGACGGTTACTTAGGAACATCTTAAGTTAGGATATCCTAACCTTCTACAACCATTCTTATTTTTTACATATATTCATTCAAATCGAATTTGAGAGACTTGTATAGGGATGAATCATGAAACATTTTGCCAGAGAAAATTGTACGTCTCGGTAGTTAACACAATAGGCCTAAAACCAGTAGTTTTAATGTATACATTTTAAGAATTTTACATTTACCTAAATATATATCTGTGACCAATAACAATTTAGTTTTTTTTTTTTAAATGAACCCCCCCCCCCCCAAAAAAAAAAAAAAAACAATATTCAAATAAAAAATATCACAAGCCCCAAAAAATTCAAATAACTGTTCTTTTTTAAAAAAGAAAATATGTATCAGGACAGAATTGGCTTACAAGCAAATAATTATGTAAACAACACGTGTGTATTGTCATTTGATAATTAACATTTGAGAATCTTGTCATTCAAGTACATGTAATACATAAACACGCGATTTTCGTAGAATTTGAAACGTTACATGAGGAAACACATGTACAAACACAACCAATTTCCCTTTAATCTGCAATATGTTGAATACATGAACATGTTAAATAAGAAATAAGTTGTAATATATCTTTAAAATATATAAATACAGTTCATTCAACATTACAAATTTTTTAAAGATTATTTTTTCAGAATAAATTGATGAAAATTAGGAATGATCACGCATGGCCTATATAACCTGATGTAAATTTACTTTTTAGCAAAGGATATTTAAATAATTGTTATCAAAAATTATTATGATCAAATAATCAAAACAATGAATGTAACTCATTTAGTGTACAGTGAAGAAAAAAAAAAAAGTAATTGAATCATTTTCATTCGTCAAACAGATATATTATTTGCGAAATTTTTTTTCTTAATTTGTCAGCTCCAAGGCAGGCATGTAGGAACGGGGAAGTGGTGAGAGTTCGGGGTCCCCCTCCACATCATTTTGTTAAAATGAACATACATGATAGAATAAATGACTATGCCCCCCCCCCCCCCTCCTGGATTAGGAATTTGATGTTTGTCGAAAATGCTGGAACTGTGGAAAATATTGCTTAATTCTACCGGTCTTAAGAAAAGTCTTCACTACATCCCAATATCCCAAAAATCGTGATTTTATAGCTTTAGGATGGTCTTAGGACAAGAAAGGTGATGTCCTAAAGTTAGGACAAAATTATGGCGGTTCCTAAATTTAGGAGAGCTTCGAGAAACAGACTTAAGACTAAGACGTATCCTAAGATGTACTTAGGACACACTATAGTCCTAAGATAGCTTCGTGAACATGCCTGCTTGTTTCCACACAAATTCTGTGACAATAATCAGTACTTATTCCATTGAATTCTTCCAACAATTTACTACTGATGCTGTCCCTGTACTTTCCACATTCAAATTTTCTTTTAAACAATGCTAACTGGCCTAGAAAAATCAAGTGTGTTAAATTCATGTGCATGCAGATCGAGAGTTGACATTTTACAACAAACTACACTACTTCACTTAACAGGGCTGGTGAAGGATATCTGAAGCAAGTAAAGCGAAGATTGTAAAATTTCTCAAGGAATTTTCTGGAATCAAATATTTGTAAAGAATGGGTTGGAAAATAAGATTTATCAGTCCAAAACTAGTGTAAGCTTTTGTGCCCGGTAAATTGCAACTTTATAACATGTAAAAAAGAATAAGGAGCAATAGCTCCTTGGTCTTCCATCCAAATTAACTTACAGACCTGCAGCTATAGGCATTTTTAAATAAGAAAAAACCCATAAATCTATCATATAAAACCAGTTCCATGAACTAACCAATTAATAAACGCAATAAAAAAATGAAAACTGGGATCAACATCCTTTAATACATGATTAAGACTTTTGATATTCAAGTTTTTCGCATGGTTTTTATACAGACCTACATATGCAGCTCAACGTAATTGTAGTAAATTATATTAATTAAAATTGTCAAAATTTTCTAAATTTCGGAATTTAAACAGAAAACATGGGTCTAATGAGTTTATTAAAGAGCTCTCACCAAAGCTGAGGAAGCACATGATGGCCAGCACCAGGTATCGATGCAAGGGACGGTGGGGGTTGCATGCCATGGTCCCTCCACATCCCTCTAAAACTTCCTCCTCCCCATCGTCTCCCTCATTCACTGCTCCCAACAGGGGCTTCTTTTCTGACTGAGAATCCGTCATTTCTCTACCGTGGAATCAGTGATGTGAAAATGTGCTGTTAAGTCGAGGACATTGTCGAGTGTTTCTATGTGTCAGGCTCTTCAAAGTACTTGTGATTATAAATCATCATACGTTATGGTCACGAGATCTCTCAAAATAGTAACGTATAGCCTCTAAATTAAAAAAAAATTAAATCCGTTCGAAGTTACGACTTCTAAATCATATGCTGTTTCAAGATCATAAAAGTGATGCCGATATTATATTGATGACTTTAACGATCATTTTTATCCAAAAATATTATCAGCGTAAAAAATAATAATGAATTCTTTGAGTAGAGATTAACGTAATAGTTCCGGTGTAAACTTCCGGTACAGTTTTCTCATGAGAAAGAAACTTTGTTAATTTTTTGTGCACAAAACTGCACAGCAGAAATGAGTTCTGCAAGCAAGGTATATTTTGTTAAAGTGGGAATTTAATAACCTATTTATCATTTTCCCAAATGAAAGATCATTTGCATTATAAAAGATAATTAATTCAACGTTAGCGTTCAGTCACACTGTGCACTAATCCGAGACTCCTCTGACTCTAACCCCCATTTTTATATTGTGACCCCCGCAAGTCACAATATAAAAGCGGGGGTTAGAGTCAGAGGAATCTCGGATTAACTGTGCACTTGCATTGTGCAAGATAACTTTGTTTTATTCCTTATCATGTTTGTAGGTTTAATTTTACACATTCGTGTATTTAAACATGTACTACATTTAATAACCGGATTAACTTGTGTGTCTGCTTAAAGGTTGGTGAAATATTCACAGCAGCAGGTGCTGCCTTTACAAAACTAGGGGACCTTACTCTACAACTTCACCCTACATCAGAACAAAGTCCATCAAGGTGATCAGAAGAAAAGAATGTCTACTTGAAATAAAAATAAATGGTTCCAGCCTGAACAATGCATATGATCTGTAGTCTAGAATTGTTATGAAAGGCTAGATTAATCACAATATATTTCAACAGAACTTTAACTGTTCAATGGTCTAATGGCAAAATGGGATACTTTTAATTTACCAGTAATATTTATGACCATTTCTTTGTTTAAAAAAATCAAATTTCTATATAATTATCTTCTTTTAGTGGAAAGTGGACCCCTCATGAAGTGGACATGCTGAAGAATGCTGTCAAACGGTTTGGAGATGATCTAGACAATATAAGTGAAATAATAAAAACTAGGACTATGTAAGTCAGATAATTAAAAAATTATATTATAGTCATTAGAAGCTCAAAAAGATGCAGAGAAGAAAAGTGTTGGATGAATGAAAGTGAAAAAGAGATTCAGGTGTAAATTTCTTGAAGTTTTTAAATTTTAGATCTCAAATTAAAACACAAATGAAGAGGAAGGCATATGAAGATGCAGGACTTCCACAGCCAACAGAACCATCCCCTAAAAAGCAAGCTGTGAGAGCAGAAAAGACTCCGCAAGTAGTTACAGTTACAACAGCCACAGTTAGTGCTTCAGTAGAATCTCAGCCCAAAAAGCAACCCCAGAATGGTACATGATTTAATATTAAAATTAGATACATGTAAATGATCTAAAGAGTGCTAACTTGTTAAGAAAATTATTATTTTTAAGGTACCCGATCCATAATAGCCTCAGATTCAATGAATTTGGGTGCATAACAGATATGTATCGGCTTAACACTCGGTATACTTGAACATAATGTTCCTATTTAAGTATCAATATGTAAGTGTGGAATGTGTCCTAATTAATGACCTTTTCCTTTTTTGAAGAGTTGTCCCCCTTTGCTTTTATTCTATAAGAATTAATTCTAAAAAAATCGACATGGTATAAAATTTATTTTCAAAAGTTTTTGTTTTCCTATTGATAAAATACATCTTTCCACCAAAGCATTTTTTAATACTCCTAGTAATTACTTTTTTATTTTAAAAAATGTGCTTGTCTCCATAGACCTTAATGCAATCTTCATTAATTAATTACTGCTTAGTTATTAATATTTTTGAAAATTTCTCTCGGTTAATCTTTTTCTACTCTTAAATGCTTTAAATGAATATCAAAGTATTAAAAACATTATTAATATTCAAGGTTGGAAAAATTTGGTCCTAATATGGATCGGATACCTTAAAGTGCATCTTTAATATATAAGATACCAGTAGCCCTCTCAATTTGAACAGTCATTTGAAATATCACACCAAGAATCTGATGCAAAATATGAATACAGACAAACCATCTACTAATAATGCATGACAATATGAATAGTTGAGTACAGATATCATTCATGTGAGAAGAAGAGTAATTACTTTTGACTATTTATTTTGATATTCCGATAAAGGAATTTCATATGTAGATATTGATGTCTAAAACAACTCCTCAGGGCTGTGTTTGAACTATCTTTATTTTAGATGTGACATTAAGTGCTCTAAATGCTCCTGAAAGTGATGTAGATATTGAAGGAGATTCTTCCTCATCAAAACGGTTAGATTTTGATTCAGGTAAGAGAGAATTATTTTTACTCCTTGCTTTTTAATTTCATAAAATTATCACAGCAATCTCTATTTATATAGACAAAAAGTCTGTTTATGATACTGATAGATAGTTTATCTTTTCATGAAAAGATAAACATAAAAACTAGTTTAAACAAACCATTAAGTGGATGAATAAAATTCATATTAATGCTAAGAAGTAAAATCTAGCTTTATTATTTTTTATAAACTCTTAAATTAGGAACAGTTATTGTAAAACAGGAGAGAGTGGAATAATAAGGTTATAAATCAATTTTATACAGTTATTTTTGACAGTTTGTTGCATTTGTTTTTATACTTTGTCACTTGCTTATTATTTTTATTTATTATTTTGTCTTTGTATTTCAAACAAAATTTTGCATGCCTTATTGTTAATTTTAAACTGCTGTTTTATTAATATATTATATTGTTTTACAGTACAAGTGAATTTAAAAGCATATCAAGACTTACAAAAAAATATGACAGTAAAGCAAAATGAACCAAACATTCTGAAATATTATATTTTTTAATCAAAAAATATGTAAAGTTGAACTTTGATATCTCAAACACTGATATCTCGAATACAATGGATATTTTTTAAGTATTTTACCCTTGATATCACAAATACTAGTACTTCGATGTCTCAAAGTTTTTAAACCATCCTGTCTAGTTCAAGGTAATGAAGTTTAACTGTATATGTTTCTTTTTCTGAATACTTACTTGTTTATTGTAGATGTAGATTCCAGCATGTTGTGAACTCAGTGTGTTAAGAGTTCCAGACCATGGCAGCATTTACTAACAGTTAGGTCTTCTGTGACACACTGATGAGCGAACGGCAATTATTTATATTTCAACACTTGGATCTGCAGATTTTACATTGTTTGGATTAAAGGCTTGAAATTCAAGCGATTCCTGTTACGTAATCATGTTTATTCTCCACTTTTATTGATGGTTCATGCTGAAGGGGAGTTAACTTGTCTTCACCTTAATGTGGGAGATAACTAGTCCTCTTCTGCTCAATTTTCTTGTCGAAATTTAAAAATTGTCTTATTATGAAAAAGTGAATACATGCAATTCTGGTACTTAAATTAAAATGTGAGTTGATCAAAGTGAACAAAATACATGTATATGTGAAACAAGTAATTTATTTACAAGTTCATGTAATAAATCTATGCCTACTGCATTGGTTGTTGCCCCTGATATGTATACATACCTTTTAAAATATTTCAAGAGTTCAAAATTACACAGAGTTTCAGAATGAAAATTAAATTACCCTTAACTTTAATATGATGTCAGGAAAGATGCAGTTTGTTGAGATGTACAAGAACAAAAAAAAATGTAGAATATCACAAATGAATTCAAAAGAAAAAAAAATACCCATAGATTAGACAGTATGTGTTAATTAAATAATGTTTTGAACCTTTGGAAAAATGTATGTTGTTCATTAGCAGGCATTTTTTTTTTCATAATTTTTCATTCAAAACAAGCGTGATGGAGAAATTGGTGCTAGACTTCCATGGAATACCTTTTCTTGTCTGTATAACTATGTCTCAATTAAACTTTACAAAATGTGTTTTCATGTCACATTAGCAATCCGTGGGTTGGTACTACAGTACTTTGTGGCTCACTCACATTGGAGCGTGTCTGAGTCGATATCTGATATTTAGAATAGTTTTACTGTTCATATTTTACATGTATCACTATATCCTCATTAGATGTGAATGTTTTATCATTTTTTTGGTGTTTTAGAAGAATTACGTTATTAAATACTGTGAACAAAAGAAAAGAGTTTTGATTTTTTTTTCTTTTTTGAGTGGTATTTTATAATTGTACAAAGTAAATTCTCACATATGTAGTTAGAATTATCATTGACTTAAAAGTCCAATGGACCAGGTGTTTTATTTCTGTAAATGTACATTCTTTATTGTAAACCATTGTCACAGAAATAAATGATTTACTTTAAAACTTATTTACTGGTAAAAAAAAAAAAATTGGTGTTGAAACACTATGCACATTCTTGAGTGTTCCAAATCGCTCATCTGACCAACAATGACCAGCTGTTGACCTCAATCTGACCCAGGTAAATTTACGAATTCAAAAACGGAAAGAACACGAAACTGGTATGAATGCACAAGTAATGTTTTCATTGCTTCTACGTGTTGTGTTTGTCAAAATTATGTGGAGTTTCGAAGCTGCATTAATTGATGAGCATGTGATCATGAATTCATCACGGATCTAAAGCTTTCTTCGCCAGCCAATAAATACATGTATAACATATTGATAAGGAATGTTGTGTATCAGAAACCTTTATCTAGCGAAGATGTGAAGCTATATGTACATTTTATTTTCAATATTTTCATATTAACACTCCTTGGAAGAGTGACCAGCCCTGTTTTTAAAAAAAAGTGAAAGCTTCGTGGCTCTAGTGAAGGTAGCATAAATGTATAAAGTTTACTGACAGATAGATCGGAAAAGCTCATTTTCAAGAGTTTTCAGCTCATGTGCGTTATTAATATACCAGTATTTTCTTCATAAATTTATGCATTTAAGCCTATCTTAATTATTTTTTCTATGGTGATTCATGCAGGTATGAAAGCAGCAAGTACTGCAGAAACAAGAGGCCAATTGGCCTTAACAGTCACCTGAGTAGCAGATAACCCATACAGAAACTTGTTTAGGAATCTCATATTTGCATTGAGTTAGTTTTCATTCTTGAGTAAAAAAAATTTATAAATCTGTAATGACGACCACCTCCATGGCTGAAATCTTTCAAAAAGAACTATGAAATCTATAATTTTGGTAAAAAACTAATAGATCTGGTCTACAAAATCATGAATTCAGTTTTCCTTTCAGGTGTGTGGGAGTAAAGAAGATATAATATTTAAACATTATATGTATTTTAAAACACCTATACATCCATTTTGGCCCTCCCCTAAAGTCAAAACCCATACTCCAGGGGACATGAAATTTAAAATTTTAGTAGAGGACTTCCTGGTAAACATAATTATGAAGTCAGTTTTTCATACAGATGTGTGAGAATAGAGAAGAAGATTTTTAAACATTATATGCATTAACACTATATTGCCCCGCCCCCCCCCCCCCCATGTCCTGAACCCCTGACCCAGGGGCCATGAATTTCACAATTTTGGTAAAGGAGTTAGTGGACATCATAATCATTAACATTATAATCATGCATTTAGTTTTTAACAAATATATATGGGAGTTGAGAAGAAGATTTAAGTTTTGATATATTTTTACTATATGGCCATATTGGCCCCACCCTAGAGCCTGAACCCCTGACCCAGGGGTCATGACTTTCACAATTTTGGTAGAGGGATTCATTAACATAATCATGCATTTAGTTTTTAACAAATATATATATATGGGAGTAAGGAAGAAGATTTTCTAAGATTTAATACATTTTTACTATATGGCCATATTGACCCCACCCTAGATCCCGAACACCTGACACAGGGGTCATGAATTTCACAATTTTGGTAGAGGGTTTCATAGGCATTATAATCATGCATTTAGTTTTTAACAAATATATATGGGAGTTGAGAAGAAGATTTTCTAAGATTCAATACATTTTTACTATATGGCCATATTGGCCCCATCCCAGAGCCAAAACCCCTGACCTAGGGGCCATGAATTTCACAATTTTGGTAAGGGCTTCATGGACATCATAACCATGCAACCAGTTTTTTCCTCACATGTGTGGGAGTAGAGAAGAAAATTTTGAAAATTTGGCTTTTTTGGTGCATATTTGGCCCCACCTGTGTTGCCCCGGGGGCGGTAGAGTTAACGTGTTAACGCACGACGGACGACGCGCGACGACGGACGAAAACAGAAAGCAATAGGTCACCGGAGTTACTTTACTCAGGTGACCTAAAAATACGTAACCCGCGTACACACTGGGAACGAGTAGTTGATATTTGTTTATTAAATTGGAATATATATATATATATATATATATATATATATATATATATATATATATATATATATATATATATATATATATATATATATATATATATATATATATATATACATGTAGGTAGTTTGAATTGCAACGCTTGTCCCGTTTCTTACACCTCAAACACCATCCACCTTTGAGAATTGGGCGTGTTTTGATTTAACTTGAAATTTGACACCCATCCAGATCCATCGTTTCAAACCACGGTCCGGATTTCGCATAGCTCTCTCCAGATGGAAGAGAATCGTACATATTTGCAGTGGTTTGCGACGATAACACCCCCCCCCCCTCACAAATCTCCGACACAAGGCAAAATAAAGAATAAATAACTAGTTAA
The DNA here is from genome assembly GCF_025612915.1 of Magallana angulata. Lineage (NCBI taxonomy): Eukaryota > Metazoa > Mollusca > Bivalvia > Ostreida > Ostreidae > Magallana > Magallana angulata. The sequence continues at coordinate 28,727,616 of NC_069114.1, forward strand.
GATGAAGATTTGGTTTGAAAGTTAGGGATATTATACACCTGCACCTATATACTCTTCCTGGAACTAAGATTCATTTTTGACACTTGAAATTCTATTTAACAAGACAGTCGACATTGAAATTTCGACAAATCTTCTAAGATTTTATACATTAAAAATTCAGCTTAAATCGTGCCTCTCTCTCTCTCTCTCTCTCTCTCTCTCTCTCTCTCTCTCTCTCTCTCTCTCTCTCTCTCTCTCTCTCTCTCTCAGATTTTGCAAATAGGGATTACCGGTATACACTAGTATATTAGATTTAACAAGTAATCAGTATTTAAATCTATCGGCAATTAGTTTTTATTCGTCATATTGGAATAACCCATTGTTAAGTCATAAGGGATTTCAATTTTTTAAAATCCTGATTCATGTTTAATGTTACTGCCATGATTAAACGAATTTTTAAAGAAGTACCGTTTAAATAAAAGGCCTTATTCTGTATTGAAAGATCAATGTGTATGTATAGTTATGGACAAGAAGACATTTGCCTCATTAAAGAGTCTTTGTAGCCCTCCAAAAGTTGTTGTAGATGTCATGAAGGCGTTTCTTTTACTCGTGTACCAATCGGAGGATGTAAAAGTAAGTGAACATACTATTTGATGTCGGACACGTGGTGTCAAAATAGGGGAGGGGATACCCCCTTATTTTCTCGGAACAGACCTTTCTTCTGAATTTTACCTATATAGAATAACGTTATTATGATTTTGAAGATTGGCAGAATTTTTTTTTGTCGTGATTTTCTACGCATGAGTCTATCCCTTTCATAAACAATGCTACACGTGACTACGTACATGTAAGTAGTTTGTTTTACTTATAAAATTAGGATCATATCTTTTAGGACTGGAAAAGTTGTCAAAAGAAATTGGCGGACCCATCAAATCTTATAACTAAAATGGAGCATTTTGATCCCCTGTACTGTACTGTATCAGCTGCTCAGAAAGCTGAAGATTTGATCGCAACGGAAACTGTGGATACGGTCAGACATTACAGCTTAGATGCTGGTCAAGTTTACAAATGGGTAAGGACCTCCCCCCTCTCTCTCTCTCTCTCTCTCTCTCTCTCTCTCTCTCTCTCAATATAATGTCTAGTAACTTTCTTTTAATGATTTTTAATTTAGACCAAGGCCATGATAGACCAGGTGAAATCCAGTGGCGGGCTCAAAGCGTAAAACCTGCTGTACACACCTGTAGGTTGACTTAATGGAAATCTTCTTAATCCTGACCATGTACTCAGTTTTATCAATATCCCACCTTCAGCCATCTACATGGATCTATATATATATATTTTGTATTCAGACATATTTATTTAGTGTCATGTAATCGGATGTAATATCGAGCAAAAAATGTTACCCCCCCCCCAAAAAATAATAATTTAAAAAAACAAACAAACACGGATATGTAGAAATTCTAAAAAAGGAAAATTGAATAAAATCAACTGAACAGAACAGGGCACGGAGCATCAAATACCAATGCACTTTGTTACCAATGTTCCTTTCTTTAAATTTAAAGAATTGCACTGATTCACGCGGGGGGGGGTGATTATAAATACTTGTATGTTGATATAGCTAGCTACCCGAGAAATGTGATGGCTGAAATAATTCATATACTGGTGTTGAAATGAGTTTTCGACAGGTAACACAAAAAGTAAAAGGGATTACCGTAAATAAAATTGAAAATGTTTGTGTTTATGTGTTTTATAGAGAATAATCCCAGATGCAGGGCATTATACATAACTAGAATTCGAATTTTAATTGTGTTTCTAGATTCTTATTAATACAGCCAATTTCATAATAAAGATACTTTTTTTTCTGCTGCCTCTTTTTAGTATAAAGATTATGGATAACAGAGAAAGAGAATCCAGAATATACTAAATGCATTTATTTAATAATAAAAAAGGACAACCAAAAAAAAAAAAAAGAGCAGGATAAAAGAGGAAACAGAGGCCGAGTCTTATTATATTACCCTAGATATTTTGATGAAATTTCTTATTGTAATCAGTGATGGTAATTCTATATATATCAATTATTTTTAGATCAAAAATAAATTTATTTAGTATTAACCCGATTCTCCAAGGGAGGGTCGTCTCGAAAGTTATCAATTTTTGCAACCCTATGTGAACTTGAAAAAGCGCAAAATTTTCACATATTTTCCATACTTTTGTATTTCTGCTCCAGGGATTTCTTTTTCTTTTATATATATGAAACATATTGTAAAAAGTCACCAAACACTGAAATTTTCAAAAATGTTTACCTCGTCGTTTGGTCCAGGGATAATACAAAATCAAAAACAATTTTTTACACAAAAAATTGGCATAGTGCTGCACATTTGGGCTTATAAATAATAAAAATCAACAAAATAACACTTATAAAAAGTTTAAATGATTCTCTAAATTCTCTGTCAATAAATTGTTTTAAAAATCCATCGTCGTTTTAGCATTTTACATTATCAGAGTCATAAAATCACTGTGTCTCAACTAAAGAACGTTGTATATCAAATCAATTTTGCATAAAAACGCCATACAAAAGTTATAACCTTTTACCTACGGCTGCAGGAAAATATAAAAGATGCGTTAAGCCATGCACACTTGAACTAAACACACTAGGCTAGAGAACACAACTCACTAGGCTAGGGACATCTCGATCGGTGAACAGGGAGACCACGATCAGTGAACACTATTCACTAGGCTAAGGAGACTCCGATCAGTAAACACTACTCACTAGGCTAAGGAGACCCCGATCGGTGGACAGTACTAACTAGGCTAAGGAGAGCCCGATCAGTGAACACTACTCACTAGGCCAGGGGACCCCGATCGGTGAACACTAATCACTAGGCTAAGAAGAGCTCAATCAGTGAACACCACTCACTAGGCCAGGGAGACCCCCGATCGGTGAACACTACTCACTAGGCCAGGGAGACCCCGATCGGTGAACAATTATCACTAGGCTAAGGAGACCCCGATCGGTGAACACTACTCACTAGGCTAAGGAGACCCCGATCGGTAAACACTACTCACTAGGCCAGGGAGACTCCGATCGGTGAACACTAATCACTAGGCTGAGTAGACCCCGATCGGTTAACACTAATCACTAGGCCAGGGAGACCCCGATCGGTGAACACAACTCACTAGGCTAAGAAGAGCTCGATCAGTGAACACTACTCACTAGGCCAGGGAGACCCCGATCGGTGAACACTACTCACTAGGCCAGGGAGACCCCGATCGGTGAACACTACTCACTACGCTAAGGAGACCCCGATCGGTGAACACTACTCACTAGGCTAAGGAGACCCCGATCGGTGAACACAACTCACTAGGCCAGGGAGACCCCGATCGGTGAACACTAATCACTAGGCTTAGGAGACCTCGATCGGTGAACACTAATCACTAGGCCAGGGAGACCCCGATCGGTGAACACTAATCACTAGGCTAAGGAGACCAAGATCAGTGAACACTACTTACTAGACCAGGGAGACCCCGATCGGTGAACACTACTCACACTAGGCTAGGGACATATCGATCGGTGAACACAACTCACTAGACCAGGGAGACGCCCTTCTCACTGAGCTAGGGAGACCCCGATCGGTGAACACAACTCACTAGACTTCGGAGACGCCCTTCTCACTGAGCTAGGGAGACCCCGATCGGTGAACACAACTCACTAGACTTCGGAGACGCCCTTCTCACTGAGCTAGGGAGACCCCGATCGGTGAACACAACTCACCCGGCTACGGATACCTTGACAGGGGTAAATTCTATATGTTCGTCATGTTAAAACTGGAACATACAATTCCTAAACATCAAGATGTTTAATTTTCTAAAACATTATTTTTAGCTCACCGAGACGAAGTAACCCCCGGCGTCGGTGTCGGCGTCCGAACCTGGTTAAAGGTCCTGTATCTAAGTTATTACTTGTCATATCTTCACCAAACTTGCATGGATGATGCATCTGGACCTACTTATGGACTTGAAAGACTTAGATGCTGAATCTGGGTTCTAAATTTCAGATGCTGGAGGAGGTTAAGGTTTTTGGAGCAGGTTAAAGTTTTTGTTGCAGGTGCCATTTGATAGCAATATCTAAGTTACTGCTGGTCCTAACTTTATCAAACTTGCATGGACACATGAAACTGATGCACCTGACAGGCTTGAATGCTGAATCTGAAACATAGGTTTCAGATGCTGGATAAGATTAAGGTTTTTGGAACAGGTCACATGTTTAATAGATAATAGTACTATTTCAAACTTGCATAGTTGTTTAAACTATAATATGAATGAATTGCAGAGGTAACTTCAGATGCAGAGCTTGATCTTCATTATCAAGGATGCCAAAAAATATATCTTAGTTATTACTGGTCATAACTTCAACAAACTTAAATGGAAGGTGTGTCTAATGATACTGATGCACCTGACAGGCATGGATGCTGAATCTGAGCCATAGGTTTCGGATGCTGGAAGAGGTTAAGGTTTTAATAGCTGGTTAAAGTTTTTGACACAGGTGCCCTCTGATGATAATATCTTAAACATTACTGGTCTTAACTTCACCAAACTTGCATGGATGATGCGTCTTATGATACTGATGCACTTGACAGGCTTAAATGCTGAATCTGAGCCATTAGGTTTCAGATGCTGGACGAGTTTTAAGATTTTGGAACGGGTCACATGTTTTATAGATAATAGCTTGCATAGTTGATTTAACTATATTTTAAATGAAACGCAGAGGTAGCTTCAAATGCAGAGCCTGATTTCCATTATCAAGGATGCGAAAAAAAAATCTGCTACCTCACTCAAACCTGCTTGATAGATAGATGTGTTTGATGTTAAATGAGATAACATTATTCCTATGATAAAGTATTGAATAATATGAATTGAATAATTGAATACTATTGTTTAATATGATACAATATGATATCATATGTTATATTGTAAAAAAGCTAATGGATACGATATAACTTTTTATCAATTTTTTTAAATTTTGATATGATATTCATTCATTATATTGTTAGGTAAAGTATTGTATATTATGATACAGTATTGTATAGTATGATATTGTATTATTTATTTATTACGTAATCACATGATACTGTTACATATGATACTGCAATATATAATATTGTATTGTAAGATACAATATCGTATATGATTTAATATTGTATCATACGATATTGTATAATATGATATTGGTTTCTATAATATAGTATTATATCACATGAAGTATTAAATTATATATATATATATATATATATATATATATATATATATATATATATATATATATATATATATATATATATATATATATATATATATATATATTTGTATCATATAATACAATATGTAAATATAATATTGTATTATATAATATTTTACTATATCAAATGGAATTGTATATTTTGATATGATACAATGTTGTGTCAAAATTTATTGAATTATATGATACAATATCATATTATGTATCAAATATGATACAGTATGATATCATACAATACAATATCATACTATATTATACAATATAATATCATATGTTACAATATTATGATGTATTATGTGATATGCTATTGTATCATATATACTTTATTGTATTATATATTAATATTAATATTACAACATTGTATTATGTGATAAAATACAATTATTTATAACACAATGCAATATTTACGGAAGCCCGTTGGTGCCACTTTAAAAAATATTTTATCTGGCGGCCGCCAGATAATTATTTAGCGGCCGCCACATAATTATCTGGCGGCCGCCAGATAAAATATTTTTCCAAGTTGCACCAACGGGCTTCCGTACAATATCATATCATATGTTACAATATCATATCTCATCATTGTTTATTACAGTATTTTATTGTATATATATATATATATATATATATATATATATATATATATATATATATATATATATATATATATATATATATATATATATATTGTTAATATGATAGGATGCAATATTGTATTTTATATTATGGTATTGATAAACATTGTATCTTATATTACCGTATGATATGAACATATGATTATCATACGATATTGTGCCAAAACAGTATCCATGAATATCCAAGATCATAAAGTATGATTTTCATATAAAATTATAAAGGTGGTCTCATACAGGTGATGCCTCAGAAAGGTGATGCCTCGTCTCGGTGAGCTTTGTAATCCGTGACCTATGTTTGTATATAATAATAGCATAATAGAAGGAATCAATGAGTGCTTACGATATCTAGCCTCATCTATTTGAAATTACCAATCATCTGCTTTAATGATTGCACGGAATATGAAGGATTCGCATTTACGGTACCGGACACCAAACAAAACAACAACAAATTTACATGTCAATCGTAGGGGTTTTTTCGACGAGCTGTCTTTCGATGAGATGTAAACCAACAAATTATTGAGCTCAGATTTGCAAAACGGGAACTAACCCAAATTCATTTTCCATTAAAAAAAATGCATGCTTACAAAAAAAAAAAAAGAAAGTCCACACCCCCACCCCTCTTTTAACTGATACTACGTGCCTAATATTATTTCAAAGATGCTCAGTCTGATTTCATCACAAACTGTATGCCCGTTGTAAAACGATGATTTTGTTAGTATTTAATTTATGTAATAATTAGCATTATAGTACTCTTCCCCATAATTATTGGGAAAAGCTGATTTACAAAGTCAATGAAGTAAAAGGTATAACACTTAAAACTTCATGCTCATGTATTAAATATCATTATAGTCTCAACAGAAACGATATATATCATTAAAAAACACATTAATTTTTCATTTTGTTTTTAATATATCTATTCGTTTATTCACTTACATATATTAATTCATTCAGGTAGGTTTTTTTCTTCCAAATTGTTCATGTTATGACGGTCATTATCTTTCATTATTATTAACTTCAAGCTCATAAAGACTAAAATTACATCAGTTTCAAAGGCAATTCCAATTCACATTGACAATCATTATTATTTTCTGGATATTCTTTCGATAATTCTAAGCGCTGATCTTATATGATAATATTTTTTGTTATACTTTCATGTTTTATACTGAAATCTGATTGGTTAAGACGCAGTTAATAATATTTACTATTACCCTCAGCGTTAGCAACGCACTTGGCAACGGGTAACATTAAAAAATGTTACATGCGCGAAAGTTATGCGCGTACGGTTCGCTGTAGAATTCACGTTATTCCTATATAAAAGCAGTAAAATTTTCTTAAAAATTTTAAAAAAGACATTCAGTATAACAAAATAAATAGTGCCTGTTTGGGAGGATAACAGTTGAAATTGACACCCCTCGAAAACCATTGTCAACCTCCGCTTCGCGTCGGTTGACAATGGTTTTCTCGGGGTGTCAATTTCAACTGTTACCCTCCCAAACAGGCACTATTTATATAATAGTTAAAAGTCACTTGCATATGTAAAGAAATTTCATAATGTTAATAACGTCAAGTGCTTGTGAATTACGCGCGTTATGATATCTTTTAAAAGATCACACTGAAAAGAAAATGTATTGTAGATATCTAAATGATGTCGGTCACTTTTGCGTCGCTTGACATCGTGTGTGGTTTGCTGACTTTTGCTGACCTGCGAATTTCTTTTCTGATCATTGAACCACAAATGTGATCTGATGCAACTCGAACTATACCCATGAAGTCAATGCATGATTCCCTGACTCTGAAACCACGTGTTTTCTAAGGGAGACAATGGATTATCAATTATTGAATATATATATATATATATATATATATATATATATATATATATATATATATATATATATATATATATATATATATATATATATATATACGGTATAAAAATTAATGAAAATATTGCATATAGGGTACCCTCATTATATGGATAACTCCTCCTACATTTTCAAGATAGGAAGTTGTTCTTTTGCAGATCAATTGTACATATATCAGAGGTGTGCACATTGCTAGGATTTTGATTTCCGATTATTTATGAAAAAAATACCAGCTTTTGAACTTAGTCACTTTTTGGCAAAATATTGCTTATAGGGTACACCATTTCACTGGATATGGGTTGACATGGATTATGGATACAGTTCACATAAAAGAAAACCCGGTTTGCTGTCACATTGACAGCTTATCACTTGTTTTTCTTTTTTAAGTGGTATTTTATAATTGTACAAAGTAAATTCCCGTATATGCAGTTAGAATTATCATTTAGTGTTGACAGTGACTTAAAGGTCCAATGGACCAGGTGTTTTATTTCTGTAAATGTACATTCTTTATTGTAAACCATACACAAGTCACAGAAATAAATGATTTACTTTAATACTTATTTACTTGTACATAAGATGGTGTTGAAACACTATGCATACTCTTGAGTATGCCAAAACGCTCATCTGACCAATAATGACCAACTGTTGACCTGAATCTGACCCAGGTAAACTTAAGAATTCAAACGGAAAGAACACGAAACTGGTATGAATGCACAAGTAATGTTTTCATTGCTTCTACATGTTGTGTTTGTTAAAATTATGTGGAGTTTCGAAGATGCATTAATTGATGAGCATGTGATCATGAATCATCACGGATCTAAAGCTTTTTTCGCCAGCCAATACATACATGTATAGCATATTGATAAGTAATGTTGTGTATCAGAAACCTTTATCTAGCGAAGATGAAGCTACATGTACATTTTATTTTCAATATTTTCATATTAACACTCCTTGGAAGAGTGACTAGCCCTGTTTTGGACAAAAAATGAAAGCTTCGTGGCTCTGGTGAAGGTAGCATAAATCGTTAATGTTAAAAGTTTTCTGACAGATAGCTCGGACAAGCTCATTTTCAAGAGTTCTCAGCTCATGTGCGTTTTTTATATACCGGTATTTTCTTCATAAATTTATGCATTTAAGCCTATGTAAATTATTTTTTCTATGGTGATTCATGCGGGTATGACAGCAGCAAGTTTATTTCAGAAAAAAATACTTAACCTGCGTACACAAGCTGTGAACGAGTAGCTGATATTTGTACCTGGCTACTTATATTGGAATATAGCTACATGTAGGTAGTTGGAATTAGGACTCTAGTCCCGTTTTTTACACCTCAAACACCATCCCTCTTTGAGAATTGAGCGTGTTTTGATTTAACTTAAAAATTTGACATCCACCCAACCCCATCATCTCAAACCACGGTCTTGATTTCGCATAGCTCTCTCCAGATGGGAGAGGATCGTACATATTTGCAGTGGTTTGCGACGATACCCCCCCCCCCCCCCCCTTCACAAATCCCCAACACAAAGCAGAATAAAGAGGAAATAGCTAGTTAAGATGAATATACACCTGCACCTATACTCTTCCTGGAAATAAGATTCATTACTCCATTTCACTGTATTCCAACTATTAGAAACATATCATAGCATTGTCAAAAGTATAGAAGATGGGAAAATGTGTTGTATGATTTTTTGTGATTTGTCTAAAGCTTTTGACAGGGTGTGGCACGAAGCCCTAATTTTTAAACTTCAAACTTATGGTATAAGTGGGCATCTTTTACAATGGTTTAACAGTTACTTAAGTGATAGAACACAAAGGGTAATGTACAAAAACAAGTTATCATCAACGTTATGTATCAATGCTGGTGTTCCACAAGGGTCAGTATTAGGACCACTTTTATTTCTTATTTACATTAAGGATGTAGCAACGAATATGTTATCATTTTGTAGACTTTATGCTGATGATAATTCATTACAGCATTGTGATTTATATACTAAAAACATTGAAATTGTATTGAACCAAGATCTGAAAATTCTCAGCGATTGGTCCGACAATTGGTTATTGAAATTTAATCCGTCTAAAACAAAAGCTGTTTTTTTTTCACTAAGAAACATGTAGAAGAATTTCCTAAGTTATTTTTTCAAGGGTGTCAATTGGACTATGTTTCAACCCACAGACATCTTGGTTTACTTTTTTCTAATGATTTAAGTTGGTCTCAATATATTAATAATATAGTAAACAGTGCATACAAAAAATTAGGACTTTTGAAAAAACTTAAGTTTACTCTAGGTAGAACTAATTTATCAAAAATGTATATCACGTTTATTAGACCAGTTCTTGAATATGCTTCTGTAGTATGGGACGGTTGCAATATGTTTGACATGGAGAGATTAGAAAAAGTTCAATTAAGTGCTACAAGAATTGTTACTGGTTTACCCATTTTAGCATCTACAGAATCTCTCTACACAGAAACTGGCTGGGAATCTCTGGTCAGTCGACGAAATAAGGCTAAATTAATAACCATGTTTAAAATTCATACAAATCAAGTACCTGAGTACTTGAGCAACATTATTCCTCCCGTAACAAAAAATGTCTCAATATATCACACAAGAAATAGCGAAAATTATAGTGTTCCAATCAGCAGATTAGAACTTTACAAAAAATCTTTTGTACCTGACACCATTCGGAAATGGAATTCTCTCAAATTAGAAGTTAGGGAAGCAACGTCTCTCAATATATTCAAGAAAAACATTACTGAAAGTATTCCTCAACCTCCAAAATATTTTTCATTTGGTAAACGCACTATTAATATTTTACATACAAAGTTGAGACACAACTGTATTTTGAATTATGATCTGTATAGAAGAAATATTATTGAATCACCCAATTGTATTTGTGGTCAAAAGGAGGATGTTTATCACTTTTTCTTTGTATGCAAGAATTATGTAAATGCAAGAAACAATCTTTTTGAATTACTTTTTAATAGGCTTGATGAAACAATTTTAATTAACTCACATTTGCTTCTTTGGGGTAGTGACAATTTGTCTTACAATACAAACTGCTTTATTTTTTCAGCAGTTCAAAAGTTCATTAAAGAGTCTGGAAGATTTAATAATTAAATTCTCTTTTGCTTTTGCTTTCTATACTGTATATTAACGTTATCTACTATATATTTGCAATTACTTTGTAAATGTATGTCTATGAATTTAATTATTATTAAGTCAATAACTATAAATAACATGTAATATTACATGTACTATGACAATTGTATATATTGTATGTATTATCATTAGGAGAGGAACTTGTAAGTTGCAAGAACTTGTTTCCAATCCTTTTGTGTTATTTACACAATAAAATATGTTCAAATCATAAGATTCATTTTTGACACTTGAAATTCTATTTAACATGACAGTCGACATTGAAATCTTGACAAATCTTCAAACATTTTATTCATTAAAAATTCAGCTTAAATCGTGCGCCCGCCTCTCTCTCTCTCTCTCTCTCTCTCTCTCTCTCTCTCTCTCTCTCTCTCTCAGATTTTGCAAATAAAGATTACCAGTATACACTAGTATATTAGATTAAACAAGTAATTAATCAGTATTTAAATCCATCGACAATTAGTTTTATTCGTCATATTGGAATAACCCATTGTTAAGTCATAAGGGATTTCAATTTTTTAAAACCTGATTCATGTTTAATATTTATTTACTGCCATGATTAAACGAATTTTTACAGAAGTACCGTTTAAATAAAAGGCCTTTTTTCATATTGAACGGTCAATGTATATGTATAGTTATGGACAAGAAGACATTTGCCTCATTGAAGTGTCTTGGTAGCCCTCCAAAAGTTATTGTAGATGTCATGAAAGCATTTCTTTTACTCGTGTACCAATCGGAGGATGTAATAGTAAGTAAACATAACATTTGATGTCAAACACGTGGCGTCAAGAGAGGGGAGGGGGCGCTCACACTTTTTCTTGGACCTTTTTCCCCCCTTTTTTTAAATTTTACCTGTAGAATAACTTGTTTGCGTGAATTTCTTCATGTAAGTCTTCTCTTTTCGAAAACAATGTTACACGTGACAACGTACATGTAAATAGTTTGTTTTACTTATAAAAATCGGAACATTTCTTTTAGGACTGGAAAAGTTGTCAGAAGAAAATGGCGGACCCAAATCTAATGACTAAAATGGAGCACTTTGATCCCCTGTACTGTACTGAATCAATTGCTCAGAAAGCTGATGATTTGATCGCAAAGGAAACTGTGGATACGGTCAGAAACTACAGCTTAGATGCTGGTCAAGTTTACAAATGGGTAAGGACCCCCTCTCTCTCTCTCTCTCTCTCTCTCTCTCTCTCTCTCTCTCTCTCTTAGATTGGGTTGTTTTTTGGGGGGGAGGGGGGGGGGTTGTCTCTCAAAATTTGCAATGAAAAATGAAAAAAAAATCTGATATGCAGTACTTTGCATCATATCTCCACAGTTTATACTTCCTTATCTCCACCCCTCCCACCCCAACCAAGATATCATGCAGTTGTCCATTCCTGCAAGCTAAAGTGCAGCAGACGCAAAGTTGACACCCACCCCCTCTCACAAGTGCGCTCTCTCTCTCTCTCTCTCTCTCTCTCTCTCTCTCTCTCTCTCTCTCTCAAGCCTCGGTCGGGGCGGAGGTGGAGCTCCAAAAAAAGTGAAATATTCTCTCTCTCTCTCTCTCTCTCTCTCTCTCTCTCTCTCTCTCTCTCTCTCTCTCTCTCTAATTTCTGATAACTTTCTCTTTTTATGATCTTTAATTTAGACCAAAGCCATGATTGACCAGGTTAAATCAAGTGGTGGACTCAAGGCGTAAAACCTGCTGCACACACCTGGAAGACTGGAGATTGGCGTGATGGAAATCTTCTTAATTCCGACCATGTACTCAGTGTTTATCAATATCCCACCTTTAGCCATCTACATGGATCTATATATAATTTTGTATTTAGACATATTTATTTGTTAAAAAAAATGTCATGCAATCCGATGAATTACTGAGAAAAAAAATGTTACCCCCCCCCCAAAAAAAAAACAAAAAATAAAAAAAGGATGTGTAGAATTTAAAAAAAAAAAGGAAAAAATTATTAGAAATCAATTGTACAGAACAGGGCACGGACCATGAAATACATACCGATGCATTGGTTTTTAATTCTGATATTAAGAAAATTACGGATTTTTTTTTTTTTTTTGGGGGGGGGGGGGGGGGGTTGGGGTTAATGCTCGATATGTTGATAGAAAAGATTATCGTAAATAAAATTGAAAATGTTTGTGTGTTATATAGAGAATAATCCCAGATGCAGGACATTATATATAACTAGAATTAGTATTTTAATCATGCATGTTCCTAGATTTTTAATAATACAGCCAATTTTATAATAAAAATCTTTTTTTTTCTTCTGCTTCCTTTTTTGGTATTAAGATTATGGATAACAGAGAAAGAGAAACAAATTCAGTATATCCAGAATATACTGAATGCAATTATTTGATAAAAATAGGACAGAAAAGAAGAAACACAGGCCGAGTTCTAATTATTTCTACCCTAGATATATTTCACTCTATTTCAAGTCTATATTCCATGACTTGTCCTTTCTATGAGCTGTGCAATCTGTGAGATGTCGCATGTACATGATGATTTTTTTTTCGAAGAGTTGTCTTTCGATCAGATGTCATAGACCAACACCTTTATTGTTATTACTGAGCTCAGATTTGCAAAACGGGAACAAACCCAAATTCATTTTCCATAAAAATGTGTGCTTGGGGGGGGGGGGGAGACCGCCCCCTACCCCTTTAACTGATGCTACGTGCCCAGTGTTATTTCAAAGATGCTCAGTCCGATTTCATCTCAAAATGTATGCCCGTTGTAAAACGATGAATTTATTTGTATATAATATATATCATATATACATCATATATTATGTAATAATTAGCATTATAGTACTCTTTTTGGAAAAGCTGATGTACAAAGTCAATGAAGTAAAAGGTATTAAACTTAAAACTTCATTGTCACGGTCATGTTTTAAATATCATTAGTCTCAACAGAAAAGATATATATATATATATATATATATATATATATATATATATATATATATATATATATATATATATATATATATATATATATATATATATATATATATATATATATATATATATATAACATTTTCTTGACATTTCATTTATTTTTATATATCTATTCGTTGATTCATTTACATAGGTTTTTTTTCTTCCAAATTCTTCATGTCACGACGGTCACTATCTTTCATTATTATTAACTTTAATCTAAAAAAAGACCTAAATTACATCAATTTGAAAGGCAATTCCAGTTCACATTGACAATTATTATTTTCTGTTATTCTTTCGATAATTCTAAGCGCTGATCTTATTTTATAATTATTATAGTTAAAAATCACTTGCATATGTAAATATTTTTTTTTAAATGTTACTGACATCAAGCGCTTGTGAATTACGCGCATTATGATATCTTTTAAAAGAAAATGATGATATCTAAATATCTAAATGGTGTCTGTCACTTTTGCGTCACTTGACATCGTGTGTGGTTTGCTGACTTTTGCAGATTTTGCTGACGTGCGAATTTCTTTTCTGATCATTGAACCGCAAATGTGATCTGATGCAACTCCAACTATATCCATGAAGTCAATGCATGATTCCCTGACTCTGAAACCTCGTGTTTTCCAAGGGAGACAATGGATTATCAATTATATATATATATATATATATATATATATATATATATATATATATATATATATATATATATATATATATATATATATATATATTAATGAAATATCATAATTATGCGACGAAATAGAATGATGAATAACATATATATGCAAATATCTTTTTAGTTCTTTGTTGTTTAAAATTATTTATAATTTATACAATTCATTGAAAAGTTATTTTTTTTTATCATTATTCATTGATTATGAATGAAACGTTTATTGTATTGATATCAAAAACAATTTAACCCCCCCCCCCCCCTTCCCCTTCCATTCACAGAAACACCATTTACATCGAAGGTAGCTAAAAAAATAAACACATTGCACTTTTGACACTTGAGCTTGTCTGTGATGATGCAATATCACTATCACCGGAATATTGACCTTGATCATACAGGTATAATTTACTTGATTCGAGGTTGCCGGAGGTTTTGGCACAAGTGCCGCTTTTTATTAACGTGACTCAGATTGCAACACTAAGTTCGATATAAAAGTTTTATTGTATCTAAGAAAGTTTTCACTACTTATCTACAGAATTTATTTCGGAATGTCTAGAAATTTCACGTTACATGTTTGGGTAAAAGTTCCCCCCTTAGTACCTCAACTCATGTTATGAATGAAAAGGCAATGATGCAATTGTGGCCACGTGAGTAATTTACATATCAATCATGACCAATGAAATGGCTTGCGAATGATTACCGCGAAACGGTAGTATCTGCTATGGAGGACGTAAACACAGCAGCTTTTGCGGTATGGGTGCATGTTTTGTTAA
The DNA here is from genome assembly GCF_025612915.1 of Magallana angulata. Classification (NCBI taxonomy): domain Eukaryota; kingdom Metazoa; phylum Mollusca; class Bivalvia; order Ostreida; family Ostreidae; genus Magallana; species Magallana angulata. The sequence goes on from NC_069114.1 coordinate 28,742,923, forward strand.
TTTTATCGATACACCCAACAGAAGGAAAATTCTACCGGTGGGGAAACGATGACCCAAGTGTTGTGAAATTAGAATTTAAAAATGTCGTTCACCAAAATGACCATTTAATGCGGTTCAAACGCGAAACAAGCAGTGGTTCTAACATTACTACTGACAGTGGCATGGAACACCACGTAAGCAGCAATACATTTGTAATCCCCAATACAAACCATACACAAGCCGTAGTTCACTGGTTCGGCGATGGAAGTGATGTAAGTATAATTACCCATGTTTCTGAGAATTTTATACTAAATCAATGCACGTGGATGGTGTGTTTTTAGAATGGGATTGGTATGTAAACAAAAGAGATTGGGCGTAGAGTGTGCGCACGTGTGGCGTTGTGTAATGGCATGCTGATTTATTTAAACGGAATTTAAGCTGATAAGTATGTATGTGTAGTTAGAACCCTCGGTGTGAAGTACAGTATTACTTTATTCATACCATGTGTAATTTTCCGTCGGCACTTTGATAATTTTTAAAACATCTGCAAATCATTATAAAGTAATGTGCATAACAGCTAATCATCATAATTTTTTTTTTTATGAGCTGGAATTTCGGTCACCGAATAAAATCCAAAAAATGTAAAATTTGAAAAAAAACAAACATGTTCCATTGTGGGTTTCTAGGACAGTAAAATCTGATCTTATGTACTTGTAAAACACTCAGCAACTTTATTTGTGATTAATTTGTTTATGTGTATCATGTATGGTGTACAGTTGTAACTTAACCGCACTAATTAGAATGAACATGAAATTAAAGTATCTCAGAAACAAAACAACGAGACAAAGTTAATCATGTGACAGCACCATAATGAGAACAGTTTAATCCATGTATATAACTCACGGTCCAACCTCGGCAGAACATTTTGTACAGCGTTTCAAGGCCACCTGCTCTGATGCAATGGGTCCCTCTCAGCAAAAAAAAAAAAAGTTACTGACATTTTTCAGCATACCAAAAGCTACCTACGTGTGGTTTACAATTAGATTTAACTACAATATAGCAAAACATTTCATTTAGATATTCAGACTCTGAGAAACTTGATTACAAGTATCTATTTGACCTCATACTGGAATTTTTTTTTAAATTCAGGGGAAAATTCTGAAATTTTCACTTATGGAACTCATTGTCAATGTCCAAAATTACAAACTGAAATTCTTCATTTTTTTTCTCCATAATTATCATGATTGTTAGCTAATTTTAGGAGTATATACTCTGGATCCCCTACCCTGGGCTCATCATTACATGTATTGCAATGGTACATAAATGATTGAAAACACACACATATTATTTTGGAATGTAACTTTTATTATAAGCTCCGCATTACTAAACAATAAAACTTCATGTGCTTTCTGCCCCATGGATTAGGAATGTAAACATTACGTGGACATGTTTTATGTAAAGCTGTATATTTCATACTTAACTAGTCTTTGTTGGAGTCCGGTATTGGCAGATTATTGGCAAGACTGCATGTTTATCTCATTAGTTCATGGACAAAACATTACCGCGTCATTCCGAGGGATATAATCTAGGATATGTCTTGGTCTGCCGCTCTCTTAATTTGTTGGAAATTTTCCATCGAGATTTACTTGGTACATACGTCTAAGGTCAAAGTTCAAATAAGGCTATGCATTTAAATGTGATTACAAAGTTTAAATATTTAAAAAACTAATTATGAAAACAGTCTGTTGTATTGAATTTGTATTAAATGGTATTTTCTCTACTGTTATTCTAATTATGCTTCATAATGAAAAGAATTTAAGCTTTTAAAAAATTGTTAGCGGAATTAAAAAAAAAATTCTGCAAAGGTGCGTGAAGATAGAAGCCCCAAAATCACATCATCTTGATAAAACTGGTAATACAAGAAGATTTTTTTATCGAAGTCTGTCAGATTTTGCTGAAAATCACTTACTTCAAACCAGAGACATCTAAATTGAGCTCCTGAAAATTTTATTCAATCATAAATCTCATTTAATAAATCTGTAAACACTCATATGAAATCATTTTATGATCTTTTTTTTTGGAGAGAGAGAAAGAGAGAGAAAAAATCATATGCGGTACACACAATCTAGATAAACAAGTGACATTTTAATGTTTTAAAGAGTTGAGATGGAGGGTGTTGGTTTTCAAAATCCTAGATAAGTTTTTTCAGCATATGATTAAATATCAATGAATGTAATGGATAATCCTCTGAAAAATTGCATGTCAAAGTGTTTCATAAATTTTTTTTTATCTGTAACTATCAATCGGTTGTTTTTCTTCTACCTTGCCACACCTGTTCATTAATTACATATATCATTATACATACGTAATTCGTTGATGATTTACAATTTTCATACCTTATGTAACAATTAAGGTTGTTTTGGGGGAAATCCATCAATGAATTATGTTTTTGTTATTATTAATATTGTGTTTATTTTTGTTGGAGCAGGTGTTGTTTGTTTTAACCAGAGAGTCGCAGGCTTATCGTGTGTTGGACAGTACATTTTGGAGGTAAATAAAATTAGGTTTAAATTTTTTTTATGAAATATATGTTATACCTATCAACAAAACACATGCTTTACAGCAGATACTAAGCATTAACTATATACTGGTATATAAATAAATATTCACGGTCATTTGGTGCTCTGTTGAACAATGGACAGACTCAAAATATCAACACACCTCTCGTCTAGTATGTGTGTATTAGAGAACGTTAAATAAATATGCATATAGATGTCTGTCAAAAGGAATTTTTAATGGTTGATATTTTTGGATTTCTAAGCCATGATAATTTTCAAAGAATAACAAAATATATAAACTTGAAGATTTTGTTGGTTTATTCTATAAGATGCAATCACGTTGCATGGTCTAATACCACAGGAAAACATTTCCTGTTGGCAGCATGATGCAATAGTGTACTCTTGCTTGTTTTATATTTTAGAAATAATTATTTCTCTTTTAAAGGTCATCAGATTATGGCAAGACGTTTAAAAAGATTGCTTTTGATTCTGACGCTGTTCTTGAAATGGTTTATAAATCAACAACTCAACCAGGACAGAAAAAGGTATTTTGAAGAAAACCTACAAAATATTTGATACTGAAAAGAAGTAGGTTCAAGGGGAGAGAGAGAGAGAGAGAGAGAGAGAGAGAGAGAGAGAGAGAGAGAGAGAGAGAGAGAGCACCTGATTGTAAGCTGGGGGTGGGGGTCAACTTTGAGTCTGCTGCACTTTAGAATGAGCAACTGCATGATATCTTGGTCGGGTTAAAGGGTGGGGATAGGGATGAATTAATTGTGCAGATATGTTGCAAAGTACCGTATATCAGATTCTTAAAAGAGACCAAAAAAAAAACACCAATCTGTTATATATTATATTTACATAGGTCAATCTATTTCAATGCATGGGATTTTTTAAAAGATTAAAGTTTCTAAAACTTTACAATCCTTATGACACACAAACAGATACAATTTCCATTCATCTCATTTTTGCAATACACATTTATGCAAATGAAAAGGACCGAAAATAAATATTTTAACCCAAATTGGTAAAAAGGTGTTTGGGTTTTAAGTGTGGATATTAAACTGGCACATACATGTTTACTTAGGTTTTTTTGAGCTTAATGAATACATGTATGCAACATTGGCCAGTAAACCATGCTGCCATGCTGAATTGATGCATAGAGAGAGAGAGAGAGAGAGAGAGAGAGAATGTGTTTACTGTTATTCTTTGGCTACTTATACAGTAAACATTCCTAAGATATGCAGTATCTTAATGAAAATCTGTGTTATAATAGAATGTTATCACAACAACCTGTAGAATGACCTCGGGGGTTCTTCCGTGGTCAGTGTTGAACTTGGTCTCTCTCCAGAGAAACCTGGATCTGTACCAAACCCAGGTTTTCCAAGGTTAGCCTGGTCACTGAACTGTCTGTTTATATAGATAAAAAGAAAAATTTTTTATGGCCCATTGATTATAGGGTCCCCCTTTATATGGGTACTAGAGTTGTCTCTCTGGTCATGCATGCACTGCTTGTCTGGTCAGAACTGGCTTCTTAACAATGACCTTGACTTCAAAATGATTCAACTGACAATATGATAATATCGTATCTTATAAAGATCCAGCAGGGTCAAAGTAAAAATATCTTTAGGGTCAAGGTCAGGGTCACTTTAGTTTTTGACATTTTGACAAAGAAGTTAAAAAATTTGAAGAAAAAAAAAAATTCTCCAAGTATAATAATTCCTGTACACCCCATCCTCCCTAAACATACTCTACTGATTTATCATATGTCTGAAACTTTTGAAACAATCATCTTTATGTTGCTGAAGTCATTGTGAAAGAGGAAATGAAAAATTTCAGAATTGGTTTTCATTTTTTTTTCCAGGTAATTTTAACGGATTGCACCAATAAGCGTCTATATTTGTCTTCTGATGAGGGCTTGACCTGGAGTAGGATTGACATTCCCTTCCCCCCAGACACCTTGGTACTCCACCCCTCAGAGCCCGGCTGGATTCTGGGTTTCTCACTTTTCGACATGCAGGTAAGTGTTAAGAAATTGATCTTCTATTCTTGGAAAACTTTATGGTGAAAATTGAAGAAGATGGTAGCTATTTTGACGCAGGAATTATTTGGTCCAAGAAAATAATTCTATTCTTGTGACTGTTTATCGCCTGCTTGTGATGATAATTTGAGAAAAATGGCACAAAAATGAAAAAAATAAAAAAAACCTTGTCGATGCTGACATGGAGTGATAAACTACAGGATACGTTATTTTTTGGTTTGTGTTAATGGGATGTTCATGGGAAATCCAGACAGAAACTGTTCAGATGCATGATCCCATCTTGAAATTATTATTATTATTTGAAAGTTTTTGTTTCGTAATTCATATTTTTTTTCTACAATGTTGTCGTGCTGAGAGTAAATGACTGTGCTTGTCATTGAATAGAATTGCTGACATTGCATAACATTGCCTTTGCTTGTCACTTTCGTCTCAACAATAGCTTCATGTCACTGAGTATAAAGATGGCATGTTTCTTCTTGGTTCAGGGCAAGTTCAGTCCCCGGGGAGATGGGTTGATGCCCCAGGAGTCAGCAGTCTGTATTTCTGTCTGGTCTAAAATAAAATTCTTACGTACCTTTGTAATACCAACAAAAAAATGTTGCTGATTCAGCATATGGCTCAGTATCAGTTTTTCAACCTTTAAAAAAAAAACCTAAAAGGAAATAACCTATTGTGAATACATGTACTTTGCCTGTGGTTTTGAAAACTGAAAAAAAAGTTAAAGTACATAAAACAAGAAGTACAAAATGAATTTTTAGATACTGTAAATTCTTTATTTTATGCGCATACTTAAATATGCGATTCCGCTGTTTTGTATCAAATCATATAAGAATATAAAATCGCACCACCATTTCTTGTTATGATTTCCTATGCTTCAAAACTGTCTGAAAAATGTAAGTAAGATTTTATGCAAAAGTTTATTCCTCACGTTTAATTAGGAATCTACAGTATACATGTACATGCAATAAAATTAATGCCGTTTGATTTAATAAGCAATTGAATTGAGATGCTCTCTCTGTCTTTTTCAGTTGTTTGTCAGTAGTAACTATGGTAGGAACTGGACCCTTCTTCATGAACATGTGATGCAAAACTTCTTCTGGTAAGTTCAGGGAGACATGCGCCAAATCCATAATTAAAATAAGTTAATGTATTCATCCAATTACCCAGATATTCTCTAACATTAGTTGACTTGTTTATACTTTGGCTCCCACATCACCTGATATTCACTATTCACTTGTAAAATAATTGGACATGCAAAGAATAGCATGAATAGAGTTTAAATCTGCTTTTCATTGTGTGTTGAGCAAAAAAAAAAAAACAACCTTTTATAGACAATGCAAATTGATATGGATATGAAGCTGAATACAGATTTTCACAAATGGTTGAATGAAGCGTCCTCTTTCCTTCTTTATCTTTTTTGTTGATTCTGTTTGCTGGTAACTATCATGCATTACTTGGAGAATATAATGAATTATCACATGATACATTAATGAGAAGGATACATGTCTCCGGATAATTGAATATTTAAAAGTATTTTTTTTTCAACGTATATATGTGAATTTTGTCGTAAATAGCCTTGTTGACTTGGATCTTATATCTCAGAGGTGATAATATGTTTTTACGTCAGTAGGTTTTATGACAGACTTTATTTACTTCATTGTATTCTTACATCCGATGAACGTAATAATTGTTTCCTTGAGATAATTAACACATCTGACCATCCCTCGTCCTTTTAAAGCCCCTACCTGTATCAGTCGGCACCACACAAGGTCATCTGTCAGATCCCCCTATATATGTGTGTACTAATCACTGTGTCTGATCCTAAAGTGGACACAACATGGTAATACACTAATTCTGTCTATTTCTGTCGATTCAGTGTCGCCCGAACAAACACATAACATCCTGCGCCTAAAAAAAATCTTCTTATTTCTAATTATCATTGCGACCCAAAGCCAGAAAAATCCTCTGTTCAAAAGGGTAGAATACAATAAGTTGATCCCAAACAATGGCTTTAAGGCAAACTCCTGTACATTTTATCAACTGATTAGTGTAAGACTACTGCATCTTCAAGAACTCCATTGTGTTAGTTCTGGAAGAATTTTCAAGAACTTCTATGTGTTATTTCCGAAAGAATCTTCAAGAAATTCTTTGTGTTATTGCAAGAAGATAATAGATCTCTATATGTTATTTATAATTGTAATGTTATTCATGTACTTTTGATGGAATAGCAATAAATCAATATGTTCTAAAGAAAAGTCATTAAATGGGTCAATTGTCCAAAAAAAAATGGAGGGGGGGGGGGGGGGGGAGAAGGTGGTGGGGGTACCAAATCTTTAAATATGTGAAATTAATAGTAAGACTAGGCTGTTTATTTAGTTATTGAGAAGCAGAGACTTATTATATCTTACTTGTACTCTAAATCAAGGAGCATTAGTATGGCATGTATTTTAAGAAACGTAATAAGCCACCGTCTTGAAATGAAACATCTGGTAGAAGATTTTCATAATGTATTCAGTAGGTGACTCTGGGCCCCCCATGTGATGTATTAGCCCCAGGGCCAAGTTACTTTGATCTCCCACAGTGTTCACTTATTCTCTGACAGACAGTCTTTAGCAGTGACTTTTAATATATACATCTAGCTTGCTAGCTGAGAGATAAATCAGAATTTTTGCTTTACTTTATTAGTGAGCAAAAGTACGTTTCTATTAATCAGTTTTGGTGTCTTCTGCTGTATTGTAGTATATGCTCTGTGTGTTTTTCAGGGCTACAGAGAATGAGGACCAGAATAAATTTACAGTCCACATGGAAATCACAGATTATCTTGGTAATGAATGATATGAATGATACATGTACAAACAGTAGTCTAGTTGCAAAAGTTTATTTTCTCTACTAAGCACTGGAGTTTATCAACATTCCAAACTCATTGTACCAAAAAAAAAGAGGAAAAATTATGCATCAAAGATGAAAAAAAAAATGTCAAGTATTTGAAATTTGCAAAACCTCATCAAATGACATCGAAAAGATACATGACCTGTGTATTGATCAAGGGAAATATCGTGTAAATCTTCTTTTCACCTACAGCATTTTCTGAATACAAAGCCTGCGTTGCACCAGCCTGCACAGATGTCACGATGGACAAGAGCATAGGAACCATTGATCCGTTTTCTTTGTCAGTTCAAAATGAATATATCTTTATCAAGGTAAATAAGTCTGTGGCTAATTTATATACATGTATATATAGAAACCAATATGCTAACCTAATTAATATCTATCCAGCAAATGATGTATAGCTGAAACAAAATTGAATATTTGTTAATTAATGGTTCCAAAAATTGCTTTATTCATAAGAAAGAACACACATAGTGAGAATTTAGTTTCCAAAAATGTCTGTCATTAATGTCTGCAAATTATTTTCCCGCTGTGTTTCATCTGCATAGAAAATTGTACTGGTTTGACCTCGGTGTACCGATTTTTCAGAAAACCAAGCCTGGAGACCACAACCCTGAGCTGTATGTGTCCTATAAGAGGGGCCCATTCAGGAGAGCCTACTTCCCCCTGAATGTACATCCACGGGTAAGGACCCTACAGAACTACATGTTGACATGTCTTGTCATACACTGCTACAAAGGGACCACAAATACTTGATAAATTACTATCTTCTCTAAACAATACACAAGAACGATTCCCACAAGTTATGTTCCTTAAGCTAATCCCTTGGAATTTGTTTAGATCCACGTGTCTATATATTACTGGTAAATGCAAATCCTTAATATTTCTCTACTCCTTAATTTGGGTGTGTTGAATTTTCACATCTTTTTCAACATCCTCCAGTTTTTGTTCTTTTAATACTTGCTCTAGTTTGTTCTCTTCCCCTGATCACCACAAATTTTTTTTATTTCTACCTGAATTTGTACTTTTTTAATGCCTTTTCTCTCCCTATTCCTAACTAGCTATTTCAAAACACGATTTCTCTGTCTCTGTGCATAATTTTTTTTCATACCTATTCAAAATAAAGTTCATTCTTGGTTGATGGACAGAAAAAGTACTGTCTTGAACTTCTTTTCTTAATTTAGGATTTCCTAATAGTGAATGCCCATCAGAACCAGGTGTTCGTGGCTGCAGACCACGAAGAGAACCTGGTCACCCTCTACCTGTCTGACCCCACCGGTCAATTCTATGTCCCCACCCTGGAGAATATTGTCAGTGACCAGGAGAGTGGGTGGTTTCAGCTGGATATTGATCTGCACGAGGTAGGTTAGAATCATGGAGATTTTTTTTTAATGATTTTGCCATAAGATTTAGTTTGAACAGCTTGACATGACATGAACTCGCCTGTGGTTGAGAAGTGCAGAGAGTTTAATCTTATGATGACGCATGTTCATGCATTAAGTAAACGTTGGTGAGACATTAAACTTCTGGAAATCAAACAACTTCAGGGGGCCTTATTGGGTTTTTTTGCAGAGGAAAAAAAAATGACCTCCAAAAATGTTAATCGTATTGAAAGAACTTTTGTAAAATAATAGATTGAGACATGTTAAATCAATAAACTCTAGACTTATTGATGCATATTGTTTTCTGACCAGGTTAAAGGTATCCCAGGGACGTACATCTGTAATCAGTATGATGTACCAGACCCAATGGGGAACCAAGTATCAGAAAGAACATTTATTACCTTTGACAAGGGAGGTAACTGGAGACTTCTGGAACCACCAGAAGAATTGAAGTCAGGATGTAAAGATGCACAGGTAAAATTTAGAAATAACAGCAGTTCATTTGATGTGTAAACACATATACAGAAACATGTTGTATTTATCAAATTCATGAGCAACTGGGGAATATTATTTGAATTTATAGGTGTAAAGTTCTGTGGATTGTCACTTTTTTCAAGGTTGTTTGGATGTAAATTTTGGATTCATTCCTACGTATTGAAAAAGGTTAAGTAAAAGACCTGTTTTATTATTTTTGGGTGATTTTAATTTGTGGGTATTAAGGGATACTCACTAATTTCAAGACAATTTAGAATCCAAGAAAATTTAGACTTCACAAATACTAATAATTCCTTAGTAAATTAATCAAATAATTCCTACTTGTGTTTGAATTATTCAAATTATGTACAAAATAGAAATGATTATAAATATATATCTGCATTTTCCAGAAGTGTACCTTGAATCTTCACCAGACATACAGCAAAAATAAGTTTGACATCCCTGGAATAGTGTCAAAGCCTGAGACCCCGGGGCTGATCCTGGCCCACGGCAGGGTGGGTGAGAGTCTGTACAATGGGGTACAGGCCAGGGTCTTCATCAGCAGGGACGGCGGGATCTCCTGGAAACAGGTGTGTACAACATGTATTACAGCAGAGACATTTAATATCCTAAAAGAATGCGCAAATATTTTGTTATGTGATTTCTTTGGTCAATACACTGTACTTATTTTCAATACTAAGTATTGGGTATGCAAATATTGCATTATGGGATTTCATTGGTTAATTTTATTTCCAATAGCTGGAATCGGGCTTGTTGAACATGTGTTTGTTAGCTTGCAATACAGGATACCCTCAGTGTAATGCCATTGACAACTTATAATAAATTCTCAGGGCTGTGTTAAAACTGCCGGTTTATAGATATGAAATCACATTCATGTAATTCCACATAGAATTTGCACTGTATAACAAGGTCCCCTGTTTTATGTATTGGTAATGGAGCAGCAGATGACATACATCTACATGTATAACATTTTGCAAAGAGAAGAACAGGACCGGTGTCTATACTTGTCTCTCTATTTTAATTGGTTCAGAATATCTCGATCAAAAAAGCATCACTATCCTATATGTCAAATTGACATCAATCATGCATTTGATGCAAGTTTGTCAATATTTTTTGTCTGGTCACCTTAAACTGTTGAACATCTGATATTTTATCAAGAAAGATGTCCAAATTGGCAGGATTTTTTGTAGCTTTATATAATTATGTATTCCTCTACTTTTAGGCACCTTTTGCAGGGTATTATCATCTCAATATACTGGATCAAGGGGGAATAATTACTGCCATTCTACAAGACAACATGACCAACACTGTGTAGTGAGTGAAAGATTTAGAAAATTAATAAATTTTGATTCATATATAGAAAAAGCTTAAGTATAAGCTCATTTACAAGCACGTAGGCATAGTTTATATCAAACGACAAATTAAGTACAGGAGAGGATAAATTGAGAATGAATGTGCATCTGGTTTCATCTAAGTTATAGAATCATTTCAAGAACAGTGGGAGTACAAATACTTGCTAACATAACTTGTTCATGTAGCTCCACGTGTACACGCAGATGTACACATGTACATCAAACGCTAAACCTCTCAAGTACCAGTATCAATCAGACTACGGTAATTGTGATTAATTGAATGTACTATTCTGATTAATACATCTGTAATGCAATTTGCTGTTTATGATTAAGACTGCATAAAAGTATTTAAAAAAACAACAAATAATAACAAGTCTAGACCCTCTGTGTTTTATTGCATCAAATTGAAAACATTTTCGCAGTTTTCAGTGGTTTTTAACACTTTCCAATGTTGATTGTTCTGTTAGCAGACAATGAGTCCAATTACCTTTTGAACCATTTGAACAGAGAGCATTTTCTTAATTACATTTAATTAAGTGAATAGACAATTAGACACAAACTGTTTACTGAATGTTATATCGTGCTTCTAATCATTAGGGACAAATAAGGTCTCAATATACACATAAGAATTTAATGATATTTAAATCAAATTATTTCATACAGTTGAAACACCCACATGACCTAGATGAAGCAACTATTACATTAGATAAATTAGATTTGGTTGCCTTTACATAGACAGTTAATTAACAATTGATTGCTTTTATATAGTTAATAATCAACTGATTACTTTTCTGTAGACAGCTAATTAACCATTGATTGCTTTTCCCTAGTTATTCCACAGATGAGGGTTCTACCTGGTTTTCTCACATGTTCACAGACAAGCCTATGATTGCTGATGGCGTACTGAATGAACCTGGCATTAACACACTAATGGTCAGGTAAATATTGACCTACCATTGCCCTTCAGGAATATATCTCTCTTCTCTAATTTGATTTTGTTGGATAAGCTGTTAAAAAAATTTGCATTAGAACAATTTTTAACAGCATGTCATTGCTATATTTTGAGACCTTGGTAAAACGAGTACTGTAAATTCCTAATAAAACGCGAGGAATTTATATCCGCATAAAATCGCGAGAAGCATCCCTCGCGGATTTTAAAACCTCGCAATTATTTTCTGAGAGTTGATAACTATAAGAAATATGGATAAATTTTCCGCATTTGCGATTTTATATTCTCGCCATTTGATACAAAACAGCGGGATCGGGGAATTAAGTACTCGCGTAATATAAGGAATTTACAGTAAACAGACAATTCTTAACATTGGTTGCTGTGTTCCGTGTTTTAGTGTGTATGGGCGTCTTAGTGAGGCAGGGAACAGACAGATAGTGCAGATAAACTTCACTGATGTTCTCCCTCGGAAGTGCTCGGACAATGATTACGAAAACTGGACTGTCTTTGAAAAGGTAGCAAAGAAATACTGTAGACGTGTTACAGTTGGCTGTGTATTCTATTTAGAATTTTTGGCAGAAAATGGTGTCTGCCAAATCAAGTATATCACCAAATGTAAAATATATAAGAAGATAAATAGGCACATTCAGAAATCAAATTTACGCTAACTTGTTAGAAAATCATATTCCGTCAAATATTGTACACGCTAAATAAAGGATGTTGACAGTACAAATCAAGATATGTGAAACAGTTTAACATGCATACAACTTTACCATTTATCATTAAAAGCATAAAATGTTTCACTGAAATAACAAAAAGCGGTGAAATTCTCTCTTTGTCCCAGGGATGTCTTTTGGGGAGAAAAATGATGTATCATCGGAGGAAGTGGGATGCAAAGTGTTACAACGGGAGGGATTATGAGCGGCCTTCTATCTCCTCCACATGCTTGTGTTCAGATGAAGACTATGAGTGGTAAGTAACGGCCATCCCATGATTAGCCATACATCACTTAAAGTGGACTAGGCTTTAACTGATGCTCACTAGATTTTATGAATATGAATATTTTGATTTTCTTCCCCCAAAGTTTAAAAACATGTATATTTTTTACTATAATATTTCCATTTTGATGCGGTGTCAGAATTTCAGCAAGTATTTCAAATTTTAAACTTGATTTGTATTTTGACTGTAGTGACTATGGATTTGAACTCACTGATGCGAGAAATAAAATTTGTACCAGAGCAGACTGGTTCGATGAAAACCTGATAAAACAGAACTGTAAAGGTGGACACACATACAACAAAACTCAGGGGTAAGAATGGAAGAAAGAGGTCATAAAAAAATGGAGACACAGAATTACTGTTAAGTATGAATTCTTATGACAAGGTTTTAAAAAAGTTATGTTAAAGCTGTCCATTGCATTACTCCAAACAAATTTTAATTACAAGATTTTTGTGTATAGTTTTTGTGAATAGTTTAATTCTGATTTTTCAATTTTTATGAGAAATTCATAAACTGAATAACTGTTTGTCCAATTGAGTTATTTTCGAGTCTTTGATTGTACATATATGCTAATTTAGATAATATACTTTGGTTTTCCATTATCATATTCTAGAGTGAGTGTAATTGTATTTTTGTCACTGATAATATGTAAAGAGAAAATTGTGATAAAAAAAAATTGACAAATTCATGAATTTTTCTACGGAACTATTTTATAATATGTCTAATACATGTAGTCATAAATCTTATACATGTAATATGTATGCAAAAATGAAGTTTTTCACATGCATGTATAAAGTAGACCTTATTGTAATTTTACCAGAGAATATTATTTCTTGATGACAGGTACAGAAAGGTGGCGGCCGACCACTGTGTGGGAGGGGTGGAGAACTCAGACAAATATCGACCAATCACAGCCACTTGTCCCGTCCACACCCCTTCAGGTCTCCGCCTCAGTGTGTCCAAAGCAGCGTTCTCCACAGGGGAGAAGATCTCATTCACACTGTCACAAGCTCAGGTGAGTACAATATAGACAATAAGACAAGGTTAGTGTCTCTGAAAAAAAAATATACAGTACCTATTGTCTTGTCTAGAAGTAATTGTATTTTATATGTTGCTCCAAAATTTACAATCACAGTTCTAAAAATATCTTGATACATGTAATCAAAGTAATGCTTATAAGATAAATCAGATGGTGACATAAACTTATGTTCATTCAAAGACTACATCATTGCTCTGCCAAGGGACATAACTCCAATGTCACACTTGGAATGGATGTGACTTTTTGCTCTGATGGACAAGATGAGGCATGTAAATAATTGCATTCGTCCAACAGACATGTTTTTATAACTTTGTCATGATGATGTGTTTCTGGCACTATAGATTGTTCCAAAAATAGGTCAGGGGTTAGAGCTATTGACCAATTATCGTAAATATAAATGTGATGTTCTGTTGGTTAGGGTTCAGAGTTTGTGACCAGGTACCAGTGGGACTTTGGAGATGGTAGTGTGGTTACGCTGAAGGGTCTAGCTAACTCTACCCAGAATACTCACATCTACACCAAGGCAGGGAAGTACAACGTGACGGTTACAGCCTCAAACACGGGGGGAGAGGCATCTTGTTACATCACCCTACACATTGAGGGTAAGGGAGATCCTTCAACCAAGTATGGATTATTTTTTAATTACCGGTATCAAAATTGCTATAAGATAAAGGTGGCATGGGACATCTGTCATTATGAATGTGGATTAAAGTACATTATTATAAAAATACTTGCAGTTTAGAATTTTTAAATTTTACAATATTTGACCAAAAAAATTGTTTTAAGAAATTTTGGAAAGGCAAACATTTTAAAATCCCCAATGGGATTTGAACTCAAGACCTGAAATTTTGTTGTGAATCTTCTAATACACTGCACTACACTGTTGGGTGACAATTTTGGGAGAGAAACTATTCATAAAATTACACTTGATTTTATTGTGATAAATAGTACATCACAGCATGGAGGTATCCCATACCACCCTAAACCAAGTTTACAAATGATTTTACCAATTAATGCACATGTTCACTAAATTTTAATTTTCTGTGGGTTTTTTTGCAGCTTTCAAGAGTTGGTTGTTACTTTTAATTATTTTTATAATTATTAACAGATGTCTTAAAAGCAGTGTACTTGGAGCTCCCCTGGGGAGCCCAGGTGGGGAAACCCACACAGGTGAGGGCCTCACTGTTTGGGGATCACCTGATGGACTTTGGCCAAGTTCACTATGTCTGGAAGTTTGGAGACAAGGTAATGGATCTTCTTTTGTTTTCGTTTTTTTTTTATACACGTGTTTGGTGGTATTTTTGTTTTACCACTGTCTACCATTATAAGACAAATACAACATCAGGTGTATATTTTCAGTACAAGGAGGATCCTTATCTCACCTGGATTTCCGCCACCTCTCACCTGTACAACAAGACCGGGGAGTACACCATCAGTGTGGAGGCGGTCAATTCTGTGGGCTCAGTCACCAGAGAGAAGACCATACATGTCTATGGTAATGGTCCACACATCTTTATCTTAGTGAATTTCAATAAAAATCACTTGAATTCAAATTGTAATTTTTTTTAATTTAATCAATACTGGGGGAGGGCAGTTGCTAAAGGGGGGGGGGGGGGGTATGTGATCATCACCGGGGGCAGGGGTAAGGGGGAGGGGAGTTGCTGGGAAGGATGGTGGTGCTGAATAAAACTTAGAAGGCCATTTAACTTGAGTGAGACTAAGGTTTTGTAGAGAATGTTAATTTTATGCCGATGAAGCACTGCTTAATCTCATGTCATCAAAATACTGATTGATATTTATGTATGTAACATTGTTTATTAATGTTTGGTATTTATTCGTTTGTCAATAACAATGATCTGTAATATATAAAAGAATAAAAAGTGTTTGCTATTGATAGATTATTAAAAAATATATGTGGGTGATACATGTATACTGATTTTACCTCTGGTATTTGACAGATCAAATTGCAACAGTCCAGCTTCAATTAAGCAAAAACTTCCAAGTGGTAAACAGAGCAACATTTCTCAGTCGCTCAGCGGCATCTGACCTTCTGACCCTTGAACTTGCCAAGGTAACTCTTTAGAAATTTGAAGTCAATACTGTATAAATGAAAAAATCATTTTAGAAATTTTGTACCTGAATTCCGGCAAGAAGTATTCTTCCAAAAGACTGTTTTAGTTAAACTATTCAGTTCCTTCTAAATCAGCAGTTTGCTAGATTCATGTATACCTTTAGATTTTTATCCAACTGCTTTTATATATCTTTCAAATATCTATTTGAGATTACATGATATTGATCTATTGATTTTCTGTATGTCTGTCTGTGCCTTAAACCTTACAAATATCAGTTTGTGGTTGATATGAGACAATATTAACATGGGACACCTCCAATCATCTTTTCTCCCTTCACTTCAGATTTTGCACATCCCCTCAACTAGATTGATCGTCACTGTTCCTTCCAATGCAACAGCCCAAGTTATGGACGTTACA
Organism: Magallana angulata; assembly: GCF_025612915.1. Lineage (NCBI taxonomy): Eukaryota > Metazoa > Mollusca > Bivalvia > Ostreida > Ostreidae > Magallana > Magallana angulata. The sequence continues at coordinate 28,759,092 of NC_069114.1, forward strand.
ATTCTACCCCCAGAAACCAGAGGACTGTCCATAGCCCAGGTAGGCGGTGGAAAAATTACTCCAATATGCTCGTGGTTTCATTTAAGAAGTCAAATCATATGGGACAGAACTGTTCATGTATGATGGTTGGAAATTAATTGACTCTAACTATGTTGTTTTTTCTGTAGGTTATTTCAATTCTTCAGGATAAAGTTCATGGTCGAGAAGTTATCTTTACATTGTTAATAGATGCAGAAAACACTATAGAAGCTGTCAGCATGAAAGTCATACATTCTCAAGGTTAGTACACACCACTTGAAAGCCAGAAGAAACAGACATTGTTTTTTTTTTTCTGTACAGTGTTTAAAAACAGTGCACATTTAGTATCTTTTAAACTAAAAGCAGTATTTTGGTTTTGAAACAGATGTTCCAATACCACAAAATGCCATTCCATTACATGTAGTGACGCCCACTTCTTCACCCCAGTCGGCGGACACAGCCACTTCCATAAACACAAACATTCCTGTGATTGTGGGGGTGTCGGCGACAATTACAGTGTTTCTTATTATAGGAATCAGTATCTTTATATACAGAAGGTAAGATTTTTTAAGGAGACTAAGGGCCATAGCCATTTTCACAGTCTTTTCTACCTCCACCTGTGAAGAGCTTGAAAAATGATGATTATTTAATAATATAGTGTGAAATTGCCCCCAGTGATCTACTTTAATCTAAGAGTATCGTTATATCCTTGAGGTGATTAATGTGCTAGAAAAGTAAAGAAATTGATATGTATAGCCCACTTACTCACCACTCAGACCTCTAAATAAGGAACCAACTTATGATGAAGTTTTGTAGTGAAACATATACATGTACTCTTTTTATGAAACATATGTATATTAGATGCATTCTATATTTTGCAGGAAAAAAGTGAAAAAAGATCACAATTATTCTCTGATAATGAATCGGTCACAGCTAACAACGACAGATGACGAAGAGGATTTTATGGATGACGATGACTTTATTGAAGGCATCGATGAATATTTAGATGGGGATGATAATTTAGATGGCAGCTCAAATATTGTCATAAATACAGGTAAATTTCACAAAAGGTACTATATAGACTCTTTGCCTGCAGCTCAATACATTCATTTGAATAAACGACTTAACAAAGTATCTCAAACACTGATTTTTCGAATACCATTAATATGTAAAAGTGATTTGGAAGTCTGAACTACTTATTCTCACAATAATTTTACCTCAACAAATTGAATCGTCAGATACTTTGAATTTTTATCTCCTTTTAATGGATTTTGAGATAGCAAGGTTCAACTGCTTGTTGAAAAGATAATTTTATATTTCATTAACAAAAATATGGGATTCTTTTTTGCAGGTCGACATCCTACATTGGTAATGATGACCAATGGTCGTTCGATGAGTAATCCCGAAACGTCATCTATATGCTAGCAGTACTTAGTTCATGTGTTTTATTTTCAAATCATATTTGTCATGCAGATATAAATTGTTTGTTGGCATTACATATGTATTAATTACGATTCCCATGAATCAAGCATGTGATCAATTTTTTTTTTCATTTTGTTAAAAATGAAACGTGTTCAGCTTGTTGAATGATCAAAAATCTATTTTTAATTAGATGTCACAGTTTATTTTGTTTTTTATTTGTTTGAGGATGATAGTTTTAAGACTTGTTACTTTTACTCATAAAATTGATAGCCTTAGAAGTAGATGGTCGTTAAACTCTCTTTGTTTTAAATGAAAAAGTGCCTACAATTACAATGATTGTATTTGTGTAATTAATGCATGCTTACTACATGTATTAAAAACTGTTACAGGGTTATTTTCGCCCCGTTAAATCTAATTATCGGTTAATTTGATCATTTTTCTCTGACAAATTGACTATCAGATTAAGCGGAACCCTCTGTATTAAAAACTCTTTACAGGGTTATTTTCGCCCTGTGTTACTTTCGCCCTTCTACACTTGCAGACGGTTTTGCCTTGTCTTGAATTCGCCCAAACAAAGTTCTGTTAATTAAATGAGGGATAATTGAGACATTGGAACTCACCCAGTCTCAAATTGCCCACTGACAACGAGGGCAAAAGGGGCAAAAATAAAACGGGGGCGATTATTTCCCTTTATACAGTAGATACTTTTGAAAAGAATCTCAATATGACTACCAGTTTAGTGAGAAAAGAACTGAGTAGTTTTAGACAAATTCTCTGTTGTTTACATGACATTTTTTCTGTATAGATTTGAATCTGTGTTGATTTTTATTTTGTTTGTTTGTTGTTTTTTGTATTCTGTCCATTTCACTGTATTGTTGAGTTGATATTTAGTGCTACATTAGCTTTCTCTGTTTTTATCTTTGTCTCCTGTTTCCAGGGTAATTATACATGTATAGAATGATGCTTTTCCGAGTTTTATGCATTTTTATGTTGTTTGTGCACATTATTAAGCCTTTTTTAAAAGGACAGAGAATTGAAAAGTTCTCTTACTGTGTGATGAGTGTGAACATTGCTTTTCCATTTGATATCACAACTTCGGGCATTCAAATATTTATATTAGCTCTCATTTTTATTTACAAAAAGAATTTGACCATTTGATCTCACTATAAATGATTTCATATAAATTGCACACAATTTTTAATGTTTCAAATTGATAAATGTGCAAGTCAAAGGTACAAAGGTAAAATTGCTTTTGGATATATATATATATCATTAAAACTGATGACTAAAATGTAAAATACAAACTTGATCTCTACTGCATTCACTGGTTGTCTCACATAAATTATATTTTTGTTTGGAATTATTGTGAATAGCATTTGCTTTATCTCTATATTTCAAGGTCATGTATTTAAGAGGGCTGGATGGTTGTGGCCATTTTTTAGGCTATAAAGAACTCCTTTGAATGAAGAGCTCTGTTTAAAGATATGGGAATATGTTTAAATTTGAAATTGAATATTTTGATTTTTTTCTTCCATAGATAATACATGTAGTTTAAAAATACCACAAAAAATATCATTTTAAAAGTTTAAAGCAAATTTGATGTGTAATTTTTATGACCACCCAGCCTCCTTTAAAAGCTTAGAATTTGCGAAAGAAAATAACGTAATAATCACATCATTATGTGCCATCCTGATGTTATTGGACAGGATTTTTTTAACATTTTGTATGACATGATGATTTAAAAAAACAGATATGGGGATTTGCCAATTGAATTTGGAACACTGTGCCAAAGTTAACAGCCTTTACTGTATTTTTTAAGAGCGAATATCTATGTGGTTTATACTTTTTGTGCTTTGCAAGGTAACACATATTTATCTTAGTTTTACATATGTAAATTCAGAGAAAAAAAGTGTAAATAAAAAAGGCATTATTTCAACTATACTTATTTCACTTTTACACATAAACTGTGTCTTTTTTTTCTCTCCTTTAAGGAATAATTATAGGAAAGATAATTTCATTGATCAATATATATATAGAGAGACAAAACAAAACAATTTTATTAATGTTCAAAATAACATGTTATTTACGTCTTTGGTTCAAATAAGAAGTATTTTGATTGATTAATTCATGAAAACTCATAATTAAAAATATTTTGTAATAATTTTTTATTTCATGCTGTCTCTACCTCTGTTCCTTACTGATCTATTTTTGGTGCAGCTGTAATACTTAATTATGAGGTGCAAGTCTCAAGATGAATTATTAAGCATCATTTTATGTCTTCTGTTTTAACAAATTTAAAATTTGATTTTAAAACTATGACATGTGTTGACACTTTTTTGTTGAAGTTTTAGATAATTTTATCTGTAACTCTGTTCATTTACATGTTTGCCTGAGAGAAACAGACAAGAGATATAAAGTCAGCTCCTCCTGTAATGAATCTATAAATGGAATGTTTTCTTAATCTCTTTTTAAATCATAAATGCTTTAACAGGTATTAATATATATTTCCCTTGTAAATATCACTGTTTTTGAAAATTAGTTGGACCAAGATTTGGAAAAGCCATGTGCTTTATGAGTTGCATGTATATCAGTTTACCAGTTAAGTAAAGCAACAGATAAAAAGTGGACACTTGTTTGAATGTCTATGTTTTAAATCACTCCATTTTGATTGCGTTCTTTTTTTCCGAAGACTAAGATGTGCTTAAATTGTTGAAATGACACATTTATTGCAAAGACATCATGTGATAGGGTTACAAATGGGCATTTGATGAAGCAAGCTTTTGATTAGAATTATTTAATTAATATAAATGTAGTATATGTGATGTTATGTGCAGCTTCTAGTACAGAAATAAAAAAAAAAAGTTTCCATTGTAAATTTCTGTCACAAAACTTGTGATTTAAAGACATCAACTCCTAAGTCTATAAATTATATAACACTTTGGTTTGCCCATATATATATATATATATATATATATATATATATATATATATATATATATATATATATATATATATATATATATATATATATATATATATATATATATATATATATATATATATATATATATATATATATATATATATATATATATAAAACACTGTTACTGATATTTTCATTACACATCAAGCTTTAAGCTTTATGTTGATATACTGCCTGTATATATATTGATTTCTAAAAAATTATGATTTATAATATCTTGAATGACTGATGCTGTCTGATCCATAGGTTTTAAATGTGAAGTTGTTTATGGTCCAGATTTGAATGTTTGTAGGTATATTACAGTACCAGAGCTTGTTCTGCTAAAAGTCTTTCATACTTGTATGTAAACATTGTAACATCCATTGCTGTTTTTCCAAATATCCACTATTCATCCATTGTTGCTAGCCGAGGGTTTTCCGTCCTCTCCACTTTCCACAGACATGGAAGTCCAATGGAGCGAACAGAAAACTGTTGGCCAGGGAAGATGTTATTCAGTGAGAAGTGAACAACTAAATAATGATCAAATAGTTGCTAAAAGCATTTTGGGTTATAAAATGCAAAAAAAAAAAAAGGATTTGTTCTCATCTGAATTTAAATTGATTTTAACAAAATTGTTTCATGAGTGATGAAAGAGTTTTTAAGAAGTTTTTTTTGTCATCTGGTTCAAGAAGTATTTTTAAAAGTGATGTTTGAATTTTATTATATAGTTCTCACAATATTGTGTGAAGTGCTTCCGATGCATTTATATATCTATACCAATAAAATTTGGAGCATGATATGATTATTTTATTTTTATTATTCATAGACTTAATGTTTTGAAAACATTATTGGTCTGCTTCTAAAAACTTGGGAATGATTTTCTTTTAAAAAAAAATACTAAAGTATAAAGACCAGAGTCTGTTTTGTGTGTTTTTCAACTTTATTAGCCAAATATTTGAGAATAAGATTTTTTTCAAGGTCAATAAATTTTCATTATTTCCTAATTATCTCCCCTTTAAGGAGGGCATGACCCTTTATTCTGACAAACTTTAATCCCTTGGCCTAGTAATGCTTTGTTCTAAGTTTAAATGAAATCGGCCTGGTGGTTCTGGAAAAGAAGATGAAAATGCAACGACAGACAACGGATAAACCTCACTTGATCCTTTGGCTCAGGTGAGCTAAAAATTCTTGCACTATCGTGCTTTGGGGCTCTTCAGATTCTTTGAGGGTATTTTTGTTTAGAAAAGAATTATATATATATATATATATATATATATATATATATATATATATATATATATATATATATATATATATATATATATATATATATATATATATATAAGTATTCCTTATCATTTTCCTTGGGTTTTGCTTGCACCTTATCGGGATCGCAAACAGGATAGATAAGGACGAACTTCCATGGAATAAGATCCGATTACCATTTAACCTACTTTATAATTTCCTACATAAATCTACAGGTTTGAGACATTTTTGACGGAAAGGTAAAGGTTGCATCACATGGAGCATTCATTAAGTCTATTTTCTGATATTTAAAAAAAAATAATTTTCTGATCAAGAAAAATACAAATCATTCATTTTTATATCAGAAAATAATATTTTAGTGTCAAGAAATCAAATTCATGATTTAAAAAAAATAGTTTTCATATAAAGAACTCGAGTTCGAATTCTTTATACCAATAAATCGATATATTTTTTTTTAATATCGATAATAACTTTTTTTTTTGTCTCAGAAAATCATTCTTGATATTATATTATCAAATATCTGATATTAAAAAAAATCAAATGTCTGATATCAGAGTTTAAATAAAGATTTTGTTTATTTATATAAAAAATTTCAATTATCCATGTCAAAAATTCAGTTTTTGATATTAAAATATACCTCAAAAATATTACAACGGCGCCTCATAGTAACATGAGTTCTGAGTATGATACCGGTAATTCATAAATATGAGGAAAACATTTGAAGAAACTCAAATGATCACGTATAAGAAACTCTACAGACAAAGTGGAGATTAATTTTGTAGCCATCAAAAAGTTTGTACATGTATGTTATATTAGAACTCATCAGGTGTCCTAGATTTTATTAAGTTGAAAAAAAGTATTCTTAGATATCTTTTTTTTTTTGTCTCTAGCTATCTTTTTACTTTTTTATTTTCTATCAAAGACTTTATCCAGGCATTTCTTTCAATCCCAAACCACAGGCAACTGTTTTTTATAAGTGCATTTTCAAGAACGCAGATATTATCCTATTAAAATAAAATATATAATTTGTGGTGGTAATGATAATGTTTATGTAAAATATGTTAAACTGAAATGTCACCAGTAGTAACAAATTATGGTGTGCTTTTTTTAAATTTTGTGTGTTTTTTTATGTAGGTATTTACTGATGATACTAAAATAAATAACTAAATATGCATCTGGAATGTATGGTGGCATAGATCTGCCACCACTTGTCAGATAATTATGTCGACTTGTCAGATCTTGATGTCGACTTGCCAGATAATTATGTCGACTTGTCAGATAATTATGTAGACTTGTCACTTATCCACGTGTTTAAATTTTTTAACACTATAACCTTTCCACGCCCAATTTGTGCCATCAAGTTAAAATAATATTTTCTGACAAGTCGACATAAGGATCTGACAAGTCGACATTAGCATCTTTTAAGTCGACATAATTATTTGACAAGTTGACATAATTATTTGACAAGTCGACATAATTATTTGACAAGACGACATAACATCTGACCAGTCAACATGGTTATTTTTTGACAAGTCAACATAAAGATCTGACAAGTTGACATAAATATCTGACAAGTCGATATTTATAATCATCTGACAAGTCGACATAACTATCTGACAAGTGGTGGCAGATCTATGCCACCATAGGAATGCAAAATCAAAACGAAATACCATATGTATTTCATCAGACAATTCCATTTTTTGCGATAAAGATGAAACATAATGGGGTGGGGGGTGAGAGTATATTTGTCTTTTGCTTCGGTAACGTGACGGCTTTTCGATCTATAATATTTGCTCGTCATGCATTTATGCAATCATAATTAACTTTTTTAAATTTGCCCCACCCCACTTCCCATTCAACTTCTCGTATTTTCGACTTAGAAATATTTTGATTGAAACAACTTTGAAATAAGGAAACTATGAAAATCATTCAAAGGTGTGTTTTACGAGACTGCGATTTATTCCGGATTTTTCTAGTCCTTCCGTTTTCTTTTTACACTTTACCAAAAAACACGACGGAATCGATGAAAATGGCGGATAAAAATTTGCCATGGGGCTTGATAAACGACAAAATATCACCAGGATCAGCCAAGGTGGGTTTCAATGCGATAGTTTAACATGGGAAATGTCACATGCATTTCCATAAAGCACGTTTGCAATGTTAAAATTAGAGAATAATGGCGACCCGGCGTGGCGTTAGACATGTTTGTCTACGCAATTCTCTCATTTTTTGCGTTTTGAAGTCAAGACCGTTCATTGCATTAGAAATGTAACAGTTGTCACAGCTATTATTCCGTGAAAAATAGTTCACATCTTTTCCATACATTGTACTGGGTAGATATTTACAATTGACAAGATCTGTTGTTAAAGGGGTTACTGTTATAGCGTCCCATGCATAAGCGCCCCCCCCCCCCCCCCCCAATTTTTTTAGCGCCCCTATTTAGTATTACGTTTCACGAGCTCTCCAAATACATTTCGCGAATGCCCCCAAGTAAAAATTACAAGGTGCATAATAGTTTTGGGGCAAAGTGACCAGCACCTGTAAAAAGAATAGGGGATGTTTCTCTAGAGAAATTTCTCTAGCCCTGACTTTTACTTTCTCTAGCCCTGACTGTATAGATTAGAAATCCTGCACGGAATAAAAAACATCAAATTCTCATCACTCAACCCTTTTGTAATCTTCTTTCCATTTGGAATAAAACTCTCTTTTTCTCTTTTCATTTTCATATTACTTTGTGTCTGCTCTGCCTTTAGCTTTAGATTTATTATTTTCCATTTTTTCCATGGAGAGACTGAAATCAAATAACAACGTCAATATACATTGTAACAATAAGACAGTGTAAGAATTGAAAATAGGTCCTTCAAGTTTGTCTTGGTTCCATAAAATCAATGTTTCTCTGTCATTAAAATATTACAAAAGATACTTTCTTTCATATTATTAGGTAACTTTATTGGATTTATTATTTCATAAAACAAAACGATAAAGAAATCGATGATCAATTGATCAGTTGTTGTAAAGACTTTTCAGCCGAAAAGTCAGTGGGCACCCACCCTTGTATGTATATATATGACAAAAAGATTGACAGACCTCGGTAGTTGTATAGGCATTATAAATAGATTTGAGCAACAATACCAACAACTGTAACATGTTGAATTTTTAAGTATTTTTGAACTCATAGCTTTTGATTATTAGTTCTGTTGTTCAATAGTATTACAATGAGTTTGCTTGAATGACCAACAGAGTGAAATTTTAACACGATCAGTCGGGCTACCATGCTGCAATGTTTATTAGCGCGGACCAAACTTTTACTATCTAGACTGAGTCGGTCGGACGTGCCTTAGTGTTGAGCCCTGTCTATATACACATTATTACCGGTACATCAAAAAGTACTTTAGCAAACAAAGTCTTACAGAATAGTACAGCAGAATATCGTACTCGTATATAAATCTAAAAAAAAACCAAAAAACACCTCCTTTACCAGTATTCAACAATATAGTGTTTCCAAATCCTGGTTAAAAAGTTAATTGAAAGGCACTACACTGATGCTTGTCCATTTGTCAGTTACCTGCCAAAAAAATTGTGGACAATTTATTAAATTTTGCCTGTCACATTATATCCGATAGAACAAGTGCTTTTTATGTGCAGAAATCTCCTGAAAATCAAAAGAATAACAGTTGAAATTTACATAGGTAGTTTAAAGATGTAATCCATAAGTGCATGGAAATCAAACTTCAGTTGCTATATGTATAGTAATTGGGTCACTTTTACCGAAATCAAAGTTCACTAATTCAGTAATTGCATACTACTTGTGATGGATCTTGTGACATTAAATATTGTTAGTTGATTTCACTGTTTTAACCTTTATATTACTGTTTGTTTCATGTGCTGTTTCAATAAAATCACAAGTCAATCAAACAAGTATATAATGGATTTTAATTTAAATCAAACATACTGTAATTTTAAGTTGACAATATAAGATCATTATTGAAAAATTTTCAGAAAAGCAAAATTGATTTTCTGACATATAAATGTTAATTGCACTTGTCAGAATAAACAACATTAAGATTAACGAATTAAAGTTTATATTGAGCACAGACTTAACACAGCTTCTGGATGATGATTTTGAAATATTTCTATTTATTCTTAGACAATATCTGAGAGTAAACTAAAGGCATTTGAAGTTGGAACCATGAATATCGGTAAAAAGTCATTGTCAAAACGAGAGCAAGAGGAACTTAGAAAAAAGGTATGGTAAATAAATTCAGAAATAATGTGTAATTTTGAGACTGTTTCCATCAAAATGAGTGTGTAGTTTGAGCAGAGCTTTAGTGCTTACTGGTTCTGGTATTGGACGTGATATTAACTACTGCTATGTCTCTTGTTGATATTCTTTGATATTACTGGTTTCAATTTTGATTTTCTGCAGCAAGATGAAAAAGCAACAGCAGAAGTTTACAAGGAGTTCGTGGCATCATTTGATGACGCGGGGAAGCTGAACAAGACATGGGTTAAAGGGGGGACATTTAACCCAGAGAAAAGTACAAGTAATAGTCAAAATTAAAGTGTACCTTCATTATTAAAGCCATGAAAAAAAACAAAAATATCACTACATCAGGGTGGGTAGATTATATGTCAGTGAATGTTCGGAGCCAAATATCTTATTTACAAAGGAGTTACTAGTTTTTCAACTTATGGTACACCCTGCTGAAAATTATTGATAATTTAGTACATGTTGTAGTTTCGATGACTATTAAGGCCTTTTTGTCTCCTGATATTTGTAGAGGACAAAGGCGGAGGGAAAACAAAGATCTATAAGCCAACTTCTAAACTTGCTGAGTTGGCATCTACGTTCCAATCTGTGAAAGAGGCCAAGAAACAGGATGATTTTATGGATGATTCACTGAGACCAGTAAGTTTATGAAATAAATGCAAGGCCTGGACATTGAAAATTAGAGTTTGTTTGACCCTTTGTTGATTTTATTTGTTTCCAAAGAAGTAACCAAAGTTTAAATATATTACGATTAAATCAGCTGGCCTATTTAGGACATAAATCTTTATAATATTGATCTTTCATTATTTTAGCCTGTTCCTGGCAAGAAGAAGACTGAATCAAAGAAGAAGAGTAACCTAGAGATTTTTAAGGAAGAGCTAAAGCAGTAAGACTCTGTAGCAGTTGTTGTTAACTTAGATTTGTTGCTTAACTTTGTTGTTTTTTAAGTTTTAATACCATGTCCCTGAATTTCAAGAATGCAACAGGAGAGAGAACAGAGGCACAAAATGAAGAAGATGAGGAACCAGCCCCCTGACCCTGGGATCCTCACACCCCCCATGGAAGATCCCTCTAGGGCCTCCAAGTTTGAACCCATGCCTGCAGACTTTAACATTGCAGGTAATTCCTTAAACACTTGTTTTTATGTCTATGCATAATGTTTCATTTTATTACATGCATACTATTCACCACTTGTATTTTCTTGATGCATTTTGTGCTGTTAATTTATAGATATGAAACTTGGGCCATATGATCCAGTAGATGAAACGACTACAAATATTTATGTTGGAAACATAAACCCCAAGGTATGTGTCCTGTTGTACCAATGATTTGATCGAGCTGAATATCAGTGTTGCAGTTCATTAAGATTATTTTGCCAAAATACTTTTAATCTACCCAAGAATGATATTTTGATCTAACAATAAACGTAAACCTGGTTAGCATAGCCATCTCAGTTTGAGTAAGAAGGATTTTATCTATCCAATGAGTGCAATCTAATTGACTTTGTTGATTGATTGGCTTGTAGATGACAGAGCCTGAGCTCTGTGAGATCTTCGGTCGGTTTGGTCCCCTGGCCAGCGTGAAGATCATGTGGCCCCGCACAGACGAGGAGAGAAGCAGGGGACGAAATTGTGGTTTTGTGGCTTTCATGAATAGAAAGGATGGAGAAAGAGCTCTCAATGCATTAAAAGGTCAGTAATGGATATTAATTGTATAAATATTAGCTGTACATGTGCTAGTATCACATTAATTTCATCTGCTCATCTTTTCAAGTTTGATAATATTCGTTGATTTTACCAACTGTTGAAATTATGCCTTTGATTTTCCAAAAGGCAAAGATATTATGCAGTATGAGATGAAGTTAGGGTGGGGTAAGGCTGTGCCTATCCCTCCCCATCCAAAATACATCCCCCCGGCTTTAGCAGAGATGACCCAGCCCCCACCCCCCTCAGGATTACCATTTAATGCCCAGCCCTCGAGAGGAAGGGATCGCAGAGGAAAAGGCCTGGGAAAAGTCCCTCCCCCACTGGGCCGAGAGGAGGAGGAGGGTGGAGAAAAGGTAATAACCAACAAATGCAGCTCTGATATAAACTGTTAAATGTTTAGAGAATAAAACTATTGTTTTATGTAATGTAGATATTGTTATCAGTTGTCGTGTATATTTTTGGAGCCCTGGAGCAATTTTCTAAATCTAAATTACAACCTGAATACATGTACATGTATGTTAGCTTCATAGCTTTTCCGTGCATGAATATTTAGAAATACTTATCATAGAAATTGTCTGTAAACAAGTTTCAAAATTGATCTATGGTAGGTATGCATTTTCTTTCCTGTTTTTTTTTTTTTCATTTATTTATTGATTTATTTTGCAAGTAATTAACAATTATAAGTATTTTGGCTAGGTAGTTTAAGGATAGTTTAAGAAAAAATGTTGAGATTACTTTGAAATTAACATGATGTAGCTAGCAACCATACTTAACACGACTTAATTTGGTTTTTCAACTGCGATTTCTCCAGAGTTTAGCCAACGCTGTTGTCAAGGTGGTTATCCCTACAGAAAGGTATCTATTCTTAGTTTGTATGCATATTTCGGTCTAAGAAATGCAAGGTTTACAACTAGAGTTAGGGCTGGTTAGGCATAAACCACCACTGGCCGGAGGAGAAAGGGATCTAAAGAAGAAACGTAGTCTCCCCAGCTGAAAACCACCACCCAGAAACAAAAACACAGGTGTGGAGAAAAGAGTCGCATAACTTTTGATAATAAATAAAGTGAAAGGATTGAAAACTATTTGTACATTTATTTTCTCTACAAAAGTCAATTGATGTCATGGCGACTGAACTTCTTATATTAGTAGAAACCACATTATTAAATTTTTAATTGGTAAAGGTTTTTATGTGATTTTTTTTTTTTAACAGTTTGATATGCAAATGAAGTAAATATCTCAAATGTATATGTAAATCCTTTCAAATTCAGTGAACTGTATCTTTGATTCTATAAGTATGTACATGTACAAATAGAAGACTTATGTTTGATGTTGAGTGTATTAAGTGAAGAGTGGATTTTATAATTTATTTATATGTTATTCATAATGTCGGAGATATGTGATGTACATTGCGAGCAATAATCATGACGGTAGGATTATTGGGGTTATTTTTAATCTAATTTACCCATGATAATTATGATAAATCCATGGATTAAAGATCAAACTCATACACAAAATAAATCTCTGTATAAGGAAAATGAAGCTTTTTTCATGTAGATTCAATCAGATATAGAAATGATGAATGTCTTTTTTTCTGTACAGGCATGTTAATGTGAAGTAGTAACAGTTTATATTGTCACTGTAACCAAACCATTTCATTTTTTACTTACAATTTTTTCGACACCTTGTGAAATGCCAAGGAAGTTCTCAACTAGTTCTGTATTTTTGGGGGGATGTGGATATTGATTGTCTGGTAACAGAATGATGCTACTTAGGTTGCTGTGAAATATTTTTCTAATTTTCATGTTAGTTAGATTGAAGATATAAGCAGGGATTTCCAAAACTTTGAAATAGTCAGGAATCCAATGGAATTCATGGCTTCTTCCTAATTGTAGTACAGTTGTTACGACTGAAGATAATAATTTTTTACATTCCACAAGATTGTCATTTTTTGATACTTACATTGTTATAATACTAATTTAATTGAAAGATCTTAAATCAACCATTCTTTTTCTTTAAAAGAAAAAAAATTCTAATTTTTGGGCAAAAATTCAGAGATTTAAATCTCAGTCAATTGAAAATGAAAGATGAAATTGGGGGTTCTTGCCCGTGAAAAGGTTGCGAATTTGTTTTTGATCTCTTCACAGAAACCTGCTGATCCTGATTCATCGCATGATCGAGTTCGTCGTGCGCGAGGGTCCCATGTTTGAGGCCATGATCATGAACAGAGAACTCAAGAACCCACAGTTTAGGTTTGTATTATATCCATGTAGTCAGAATACAAATTTTAAGGAAAAAAAATGATATAACATGTACATGTAAATATAAGTTTAACCATTGAAAGTCTACTTTTTTTCAGATTTCTATTTGACAACATGAGTCCAGCACATACCTACTACAGATGGAAGCTATTTAGCATTCTACAGGTAAATCTTGCAAAATTTTTACATTTTACAGGTAAATCTTCATAATTGTGACCACTAAGTATATGAAACTAATGGTTATGTAATCACTAATGCATGTGGATCCATTCTATCATAACATAATGTTGCACATTAATCTAATAATACAAAAGGTGTACGTCATTCTGCATGTGTTTTGATTTCAGGGAGATTCCCCATACAAATGGAGGACAGAGGAGTTCCGAATGTTCAAGGGGGGATCCCTGTGGAAGCCACCGCCTATGAACCCATACACACAGGGCATGCCAGAGGAACTGGTACAAGAAGACTATATGGAGAAAGTGGTCGAACAACAGACTCCCTCAGGGCCCAAAAAGGGGCAACTTACAGACAGGTGAGAGGGACAAAGCATTTGTAATATTCTATTTCATTTCTATTTTTGCCAGTCAAAGAGATATTTTAGGATACATAGACACTTATTTCAAATTTATCAATGTCTTTAAAAGTCAAAGGGATAGACTAGAGGACATGCTGAGAGAATTGACCCCGGAGAGAACAAAGGTTGGAGATGCCATGGTGTGGTGTTTAGATCACGCTGAGTCGGCAGAGGAGATCGTTGAGTGCATCACAGAGTCACTGTCCATTCTACAGACACCAATACCTAAAAAGGTAAGAATAATAAAAAAAAAAAATCAGCTATCAAATCAGCCACACTGTTTATTCTATAGATGCCCCTTTCATAACAAAGCAAAGCAGAAGTAAAAGCCTTCGAATTATCTCAATGGGAATTAAGTGTCATAAAATGTACAGAATTATAAGCAAGTTTTTGTATCACAGATTGCCCGGCTGTTCCTGGTGTCGGACATCCTGTTTAACAGCAGTGCCAAGGTTCCCAATGCTTCCTTCTTCAGGAGGTGGTAAGTACCATCTACATTCACCATAGAAATCAAAAACACAAAAAACTCTGACTCTGAATATCTTATTGTATATTTTCCTGTTACAGTTTTCAGCATAAACTTCAAGACATATTTAAAGATGTCCATGAAACCTATGCAGGCATTGATGGACGGCTAAAAGCAGAGCAGTTCAAGGTACAACAAAATATGTCTGAAAACTTAGTAGACCTAGAAGACCTTGAAGTAATCGTGTTCTGTGTTTTCTTATAATGTAAAGTTTGATGTCTAAAAAATTGTTCATAAAATCTTCCACAGCAAAAAGTAATGTCTTGTTTCCGAGCTTGGGAAGACTGGGCAATTTATCCTAACGATTTCCTGATCAACTTACAAAATGTTTTCTTAGGACTCATTCCTTCAAAGGTAGGTTGTTAATACATTTGCATTGACTGAATGGTTTCTATTGGCTATCTTTTGAGCTCTGTTTGAAAATTCATCCCATCAGAATTTCCTAAAAATTTTTAACTTTTACAAGGAAATGTAAAATAGAATCTAGTTGGAAATCCCAAACTTTTGTTATGTCCATTGAATTGCACCATCTGTAATGGACCTAAACTGGTTTTACTGTTTTATTCATATTATTCATGGGCAAGTGAATTCAGTGTCTAACCATGTTCACCTTGTGGACAATGTAAGTGACACAATCAATGTTTGTAGTTACAGATGGAGGATGAAGACATTCGGCATGAGTCAGACATTGATGGAGCTCCCATTGAAGATCTGGATGGTCTTCCTCTGGACTCCAAGGAGGTGGAAATCAAGACCATTGATGGCAAACCCCTGGTGGAGGATGTGGATGGGGACAGTTACACGGAAGAATTAGACGGAGCACCTTGTAAGTGGATAAATCCACAATACTTAGTGCCTACATGTAGCAAATGGCAGAGTTTATAATACCGAGCACTTTTCAAGTAGCAGAAGTTTATAGTACTTAGCTCTTTGCAGTTAGTGGAAGTTTGTGATACTTAGCAGTTTGAAAGTAGTGGAAGTTTGTAATAATTAGCACTTTGAAAGTAGTGGAAGTTTATAATGCTTAACTCCTTGCAAGTAGAGGAAGTTTATAATACATGTACAGTTGAGCTTCGATATCTCAATCACTGATACCTCGAAGATAATGGATATGTCAAAGTGATTTGTAAGTCCCAACAACTTTTTTTTTAAGTATTTTACCCTCGATATCTCGAATACTCGGATATCTCAAATTTTATAAACAGTCCCATCTAGTTAGAGATAATGAATTTTGACTGTACTTTGAACTTTGCAAGTAGTGGAAGTTTATAAAACTTGGAACTTTGCATGTAGCAGAAAATTACAATACCTAGCACCTAGCAAGTGGGAGAAAGTAGATTACTTTGTATGCCATTGATATCAAGATATCATCAGAGAACTACTAATTTAAGCATAACTGAGATTTGACATTGGAGATGCAAAAATAAGTGGTATGCCAGAATCAATTTTAGAGTTGATTTAGTAAAGAAAGTTAAAACAGAATGACAGCCTATTTTCATGCAATACCTGTCATTTAATATGTTCCATATCTCTAATGGATACTCTGAATTTTAGTCATGTTTCTCTGTAAATATACACACAATTGATGCTTTTAGTGGAAGACATTGATGGAAGTGTAATGGAACCAGAAAAAGAGAGGTCTCCTCCCCAGCCCAGGTTTGCCAGCTCAAAATGGGAGACAGTTGATGAAGCCGAGTTAGAGGCTCAAGGTAATGTGTACTGAAGAAGGCACTACATGTATTTGAGTCAAAATATGCAAAGGCTTATTAGAAAATTTATGGAAGTCTTTACAATTGTAGAGTACATGTATATACTATTCATAATATATATATTATTTATATGATCAGCTTACTGCTTTTTTCAGTTTAATTTTAAATATGCTCTCAGCAATTGATTGACAGCATATTGAATTAAATGTATAAATTATTGTATATCTGTAGCTATGACAACATCCAAGTGGGACTTGTTGGATCAACAGGATGAGGAAAGAGAAGATACGCAGTCATCTAAAATCGAGGAGTCGGAGGATATCGACGGAGCGTGAGTAGTGCTTAAATTATTAGTGGTTAATGTGAATCAACACACAGAGCCACTGGCAGTGTTTAGCTTCAATCATAATGATTTTTATCCACAGACCTTTAGAAGATGAAGGGGCCTACTCTGACAATGATGACGATTTCAGTAAAAGTTTTGATGGCTCCAAGCAAGAAATGACAGAGGAGAGGAGAGCGAAACTAAGAGAAATAGAGGTAAGGTAGAGGATAGACAGAGAGGGAAACACAAAAATCACTGTTGTCATGTTATATGCAGTTGTAACTAATTGTAATTTGTTGTGTTTGATTCCTTCTTCTCAGCTCAAAGTGATGAAATACCAGGATGAGATAGAGAGTGGAAAGAGATCTCGGAAATCTCACATGAATATCTCACAACAGGTTGAACACTACAGAAAGAAACTTTTACAAAAAGTAAGTCTCTCTTTTTTCTGCAAGCATATAATCCTTCTCAGAATTTTAAATGCTTAGGAAAGGCAAAATATTATTTTCTCAGGAAGAGTAGAGAAACATACAAGTATTTTTGATATATCTGTGGCCACAAGTATTAATACTGTATATTTAATACTGATTGCCAGTTTGAATTTTTAAATTTTATTGATTACTTTTTCTGTGATTTTGAAAAACTGTTCCTTGTGGAAGAGAGATTTAGCATACCGGTAAATTTAAGTTGGTATTGTTTCTGTTTTACAGGAAGTGCTAGATTCTCCCGGTGGAAAGGAGAGGAAGCGGCATCGATCCCGGTCATATTCTCCGGACTCCAAGTCATACTCCACGAGTCCAAAACGCAGCTCATCTAAAAGATCTCGAAGGTAAGAACAACATAAAGATTTAGATCTTAAAAAGGAAGTAAAAAAGCATTTGCATACACTCGAAAATTTATTCTAATTTGCGAATCGTGACAAAATTTTGAATGAAACTTTATTAATTGCAATTAATACATCACAATCATAGATAAAGAAGTTATCAATTTATTTCTTATATAAATAAATGTATTATTTAAAAACAAAAACTTGACATCCTTTTATTTTGTTTCAGTCCTAAAAGGTCACGGAGATCTAGATCAAGGTCACCTCACAAACGCTCATTATCAAGAAGCCCTAGTCGCCATCGTAGGAAAAGCAAGAAAAATAAACATAGTAGAGACTAACAAATATCACCCATCCCATCATGCATTGTAATTACCCATTCATTGTTGTCTATCATTTCTATGCATTAGTAACAGGTGTTCTGTAAGATTTTGACTTTTTTCTTGCAATACTATTTGTTTTTGATCAAGATGTGTCCTCTGCAAGAAAATTAACAAGTAATTTGGTAGTTTAGAAACCAAGTAATTGAAAAGATGTCAAATTGATATGCTTTATAAGACATTTTTATTTTGACATTTCTTTTAATACAAAAGGAAAGCATGTTGGTGCTCTTCCAAAGATGAAAATAATCATGAGATCATTAACCATAAAACCTGAAACAAACTACTTACAGAATGACATTGATGAATGTGTATGCTTTCTGAGTGATCTTTGAACATTCAGCAATGGGCATTAAATGAGTACAAATGAAATATGAATAGCAGGAAGACTATGAAACTAAGAGAATGAGTGCAATTCTGAGAGCGTTTTTCGTTGGTAGTGGCTGCTGTACCATTCAAGATGATAGAACCCTTTCTCTCTGTCTTGTTGCTGAGATATTGCAGTGGGATATCTGTATTTGTATCATAATTTATGCATGTAAATAAGAAATCAAATTGTAAATACTGAATGACACAATTCTTGAGATATATCTAATACTGTGAGTAATAAATCAGGAGAACAAATCATTGATTGTTGTTGTGATGGACCAACCTACTCGATGATTGTTGTAAGATACAAATTAAATTGGTAAGAATTCCATAAATTTATATTCAATGATGGTATTCCTAATTCCATGGATTTTACGCTTGTTTAAACTACATGTATGTAAGAAAATATGTGTTGTGGTGTTAAAACTTGATTGCAGAAATTCATCGTCTATAATGACTCCCCGTGCTTTTTGCACCTTGTATAGGCCAACATTTCATATACCAGGTAGATAACTACAATGCACCACGATAGCAGAGCCCCAAAGTCCTTATTTTATTATTAGGACTACTGAGTATATTGTTTATAAACTTTTAATTTAAAAGTATACTTGTTGATAATCCGAAAACAATCCGAACTCCTTAATATTTTGAGGAAGACTATTACTACAGATGTGATTGGGCAAGAATATCGTGGAGATAATATGTCAAAATGACCTTGTTTAAAAATGACCTTGTTTACAACAAAATTGAATCATACACTTGTATTCCTGTTTATTGCAAACTGGTCTTTGATTCACGTTTCCTCTCTTACTTCATTGTATTGGTGTGTAAATAGCTATAAAGCTTTTGTTGTCCAAAAATAATATGAGAGTTAATTTTCCTGTTTACTATAACGAGCATTGTAAGCAAAAACTATAGTTTTATACTGATAAACAACAATTGTGAAGTATAGTGTCAAATAACCACCCCACCCCAGGCAATTGTCACGTTCACAATCTTGTTTACGGATGCCGTTATTGGGTTGGTTGATATAATACTATTTTTCTATCGGACAGTGTACATTACCAGTATACAATTATTGCCGTTTTTGAGGCCATTACGATGATTTAGCTACCCGAGAAGTACAATTTTCACCGAACCGGATGCCTTTACATTTAAATGACCGATTCATGAAGAGAAATAAGGAACTTTATATCAAACCATCAAAATTATTTATTGTTTCAAATATTGTCTAGTTTTCTTTTCATTACATGTAATTTTGTAGACATAACAGATGTTTACATTCCAACGGTTTCCTATACAAAAGACAAGTCACTATTTTAACAGAGTCTTCCACAACTGGAACCTGAAAATGAATTTTTATAATTTTCAAGAAAGTACACGTATGCATGTGTGCATGCAACAAAATCATCATTCATTTGGCTCACTAACCCTTGGTTCACAGCATAAATTATCAAGGTCATTTTATGATTAAAATAAAAAAAAAAAACAATATTTACGTGTACGTGCTTCTATACGCGTTTTTAAGGAAAAATGTATTAAGACCAAACAGGGAAGTTTAATGAAATAAACAGGTATGGCAACACTAGTATATAAATAAATTGACCGAAGAAAAATGCTACAGAAAGCCCAACTGCTTTCAGCAGGCTTATGATTAGAGACCTGCGTTGGTTTTTCGAATTGTACTTCAGTATAGCTGCTTGATATATCCGACTGGAAATCATAGAAACAAAATTAATTGTAATATTCCACAAGTTAACGCCTACGAAGAATGCAGTTAATAATTCAACTGTTCCTATTCATATCATTTTTGTCGGACATTTTTGCTCAAAATGTTACCACGGAAACTAGATCAACTCCTTCTGCCAACAAAGCCTGTAGCCTTGTCGTTCTTGGCAAGAATACCAAACAAAAATTTGACGAGAAATTCAACATGAAAGACACGATGATGTTAAAGGTCCAGTTTAGTTTTGAGAATGCATCAAAAGGAGTTTTCGCCGGTCTAGCCAACACAGACATTTTTCTACCTCTCGCATGGACCAAAACGAAAAAACCTGAAGGAAGAGGTTTGCTTCTTCTGAAGGAGGAGTTAATATCTTTCCCTTTTTCAACCCTGAGTTATGGGGTGGAAAACTTTGCTGTGGATATAACTGAGAGTCCTCCTAACTGTTTTTTCTTAGAAAACCTAAATGTCACTCATCTTCAGACTATGCTGATGAACTTAGTGTTGGGAAATCTCGATTCCACAAACAAAGATGAAAGTCCCAATGGCCAGAGTGCGTGCAATCAGCATATAAAAGACAACGGAAAAGGAGTGGCGGAGTTTGACTATGTTTGCTGTCAGAAAGATGATAATGGCGAAGTAAGTTGCTCTGAGTTGTCAGAAGATGTGTGGCTCACTCTATTCTTTCACGTTATGGTATTTATTAGCGTCATAGTTGTGCTATACAGTCCACTGTTGGTTCCAGAACACTGGTACCGTGAGAAATACACAAATCTAGTGTACAAACATGAGCTTAAAGAACAATTCAAACTTAAAATCCTAATATCAGCTAAACCGCCGACGGATGTCAATATTCGAAGTGAGAAAATAATCATTCTTAAAGATATTAAAGATGATCCTGATATACCAATATTCAAAGAGAAAATTGACAAGTTAGAAGAAAACCATGTATACACAATTGCAATTTCCAAACTACTTTTCAAAATAAAAGCGGATCGCCTAGTCTCTGCCAACTATGCCCCCGTAGGAGTATTCAAGACATTATATGACACAATAGTCCATTGCCAAGTTCGACAACGTTATGCAGTCAGAGATTGCTGCCACAGCAACATGTTTGGTATTTTTAGACCATGTCGGAAAACTGTACAGTGGCATGAATGCCTGCAAAAGTTAATGCTGCTCTGTATCCTGCCTGTGTTTGCAGCCCCTTGGATACTCCGAATCTATTTTTATTACGTATATGAAGATATCCAACGAACACAGAAAACCGCTGCAGCAGGGTCTAAAAATCTAGAGCCAAATTATCCAGGCAACCTTTTGGCTTACTTAAATCCAGTTCATGGACTATTCGTGTTCTGCTATGCTGTACTAGCTATTGATGCTCTCTTATTTGGGATTCTTCGGAAGAAATTGACAGAGCGATCTCGATACATAATAAGGCAGTGCTTCAGGGATATGCGAGGCACGAACCGATCGAAAGCATTCGGATACAGCATATTCACGCTCCTTATTCCCATTAAGAAATTCGGGATATTTTCCCTTTTCGTTGCCTGGATCTACTGGCTGATTGCTTTTCCGGTCCTGTTGCTGGTCATTGCCTTCTACTTCATGCCGATGGTCAACATAATATGTCGCCTTCTTTTCACTTTCCTTGAGACTATACTTCCATTGCAAAAGTGCTTCTTACCATTAGTAGATGCTTACCACCGCCTGTACAAAGAGGAGTTTTCTTTTCCTATGCCCATATTTGTAGAAGATCATCCAGGTACACCCAAAAAGCCCATCCTGGCAAGTGATAAAGTCCTGGATATGTTAATCACTCTGCTGCTGATTATTTCACTGGTCTCGTTCACAACACTAGCTCTAGAGTTTCTGATTGTATTTGTGGAATACATCTTGTATCAACTGGTTGGACTGGTATTGAACTGGGGCCCCTTGTCTGCGCTTGTTGGACTAGCTCTCATCTCGGTCCTGTATGCCATAAGGTGCTTTAGAAGCGTAACTAAAAAGTATCTTGCTTTTAATGAAAAACTGATACCATATCTAAAATCAAAAGCTGGAAAAGATATTGAATCAGTCGAAAAGAAAACCCCAAATGAACAGGGAAACTGTGCATTTCAGATCGATGAAAATTCCGATTCTAAATATAACCTTCAGTTGTCTGTTCAGAACTCACATTTACAATGGAACATGCCTCGAGTTGTACTCTTCCTAGACAAAACTGATAGAACGTACATCACTGAGAAATTTTTCTTTAAGGCCTCCAAAATGCCAAACGCTGGATGTCCTGGTAGTCTAATGGCAAACCTGTTTTCCGCATTCTGCGACTTAATTGTTATTCTCCTTTTTCTGCTTTTCGTTCTCTTGGTTATTGTGGCGTTTGGTGATAAGTACGAAGTGTCGCACATTAATCAGGCGATATTTGCAGCAGCTGCAGGAATTTTGCCATATGTCTTTGACAAAATCCTCTTCAAAAAGCGTCCTGATTTTGAGTTGGATACTACCAGTCCAAAATTTAAAAACGCTCTTGATGAACTTGTCGACGACCATATCGAACACGCCTTTGTCTATGATATCGAACCTGCTGATGAGATAAAAGAAAGCTCCGACCAATCTCAAGTGGATCTTCTTATTCTCACAGCTGAAAAGAAAGAAAGGGCATCGCTTCTCTTGGCACATATTGTTTGAATCTTTGTTTGGTAAGGTACATAAAACATGTTATATTTTTAAAATTGAATAACTGTTTACTGTTTACTGGTTTGCAGTGTTTTCTTTTTACGAGTCTTGAAACAATTTTCTAATAGTTTCGTGCTTTAGCTTTTATGGGTGTTTGATTACATTTACAGACTCAAATACTATTATGCATTTATTTTGAACAATAGATAATTATGCAATTGCCGGTATATCATTCACGCAATGCTTATATATAATTATATGTATATAAATTAATTAATGACAAATGTACATGATTTTTCGATTCAATGTAATGTATGTGTATCTTTCAAAAGATGGAAGTATATTATAATAAAAAATATGTGTAGTCAATTAAGTGAAATCACGTTTCATATGCTTACATGTGAGTCTTATTTGAAATTATAATATGTTTACATGCAGATGTACATTTATGATATTCCCAATTATTTGGGATCGTAGCGCTGACAACCTTGTGTACGATATTAAATCTGTGTTGTAATCCTTGTCTTATTTCAAATCATTCCGGTAAACAAAGTATTACTAGCAAAGGAGTGACCATTCCTTAACAGACGTGTCACGTTTACACACTTATTTACGGAAGTCGTTCACACTTGGCTATCCGTATCACCGAGTAGGATTGTTTTCAATTCATTTCAACGGGTTCGATATGTATAGCGAGTACGTATTGTTATTTGATAAGTACTGTATACAGGGTTATTTTCGCCCTGTGTTATTTTCGCCCGACTTCACTTGCAAACGGTTTCACCCCGTCTTGAATTCGCCCAGACAAAGGTTTCTTTAAAGGGAGATAACTTAAGACCTGGGAATTCGCCCAGTCTTAAATTAGCCCGCTGACAACGAGGGCGAAAAGGGCGAAAATAAAACGGGGGCGAATATTTCCCTGTATACTATACTTCATACACTGTAGAAAGAAATTGAATATCAACAGGCTTAGCCTGTCTAATAGTAAAATAATCAATATGTATTTACGCTGCATATATAAACACAACTTATTTAGCGTGTAGATTGAAAAAAAGTTATAAAGTTATACTGTAGACGTACTTTTGTCCGCGTGGTATTAATTTACGCTATGAACGCGGGCACAAATTTTCCGCGGAATTTTTTCCCAGCGTACTTAAAGTGCATTTTGGAATGAAATTTTGGAATTGCATTACATGAATAAGGATAATCGGAAATTACTACATTATATAACACTTGCATATACCACCATATTGCGTGTACCCAATGTATATCGTTTTTATCTTTGCAAATTGTCAAACAAATTTGTATTGAGAATTCAAATAATAAATAATTTAATCTCCTAAAGATTTGAATTTCCTGTAAATTTACTTGTATGAAATTTAAACATCTCCCAGCTTGAGATAACGGCGCATGTCAGACGACAAATAGCCCCAAGCGGGTCTGTCTTTCAAAGACCCAATTAACTACACGCTAAGATCCGTGTTTTTACTGCAATTTTTAGATTCCTTTGTGTTCTGACTTTTAATTGATAAAACTGATCAACTCATAATTTAAACGACATGTGAACCAATAAATTCAATTTATTTGGCTTTAAAAATACGACATGCATATAAACGGATGGGTTGGGTAAATATTTATCATGTGGTGTTTCACAAGACAATTTTAGCCAGCGTCGTAACATCTTGACGGCTAATTAATGACTACCGACCAGTGCACAACCGATAATTACTGTTCACTGTGAACAGTTCTTACAATTTAAGTCCAAAGTTGGACAAATTCTAGGTAATGAAAATCGCTCAGGACTAAATCTAATAATAATTATTCAAATGATTTTTTTTTTCATTCAAAGAATCCGCGTAAATTTTTACCTGCGGATTAAATTGATATTGTGATTCCGCGGAATTATGACCCCGTGGAAAAAAATACGTCTACAGCAAGTTAAAGTTAAAAAAAAAGAATACAAAATCAAGCATGGTTAATTCAAAAATAGCTGCAACCATATGATAACATTAAATCTAATATGTAGAAAATAGGCGAGACATTCATCAATATTTATTGCTATAAAGAAAATGAGGGAAACATATACACTTGTACATCTTAAAATGGATTATTTAAATCTGCAAAACAATACCTTAAAGTAAACTAATTAAGTGTTTTTGATTCATTTCGTA
Source organism: Magallana angulata (assembly GCF_025612915.1). Lineage (NCBI taxonomy): Eukaryota > Metazoa > Mollusca > Bivalvia > Ostreida > Ostreidae > Magallana > Magallana angulata. The sequence goes on from NC_069114.1 coordinate 28,784,276, forward strand.
CAATTAACACGGAATTTACGAAAGCTGACTCACTTGAACTAAAGTTTTGTATTTTAAATATATTTATTAATAGTAACGCAATATATTATTGAAGATTTCAATATTAAATACACCTGAGACGTTTGTATGAGATATCAAATATAAAATGCAACAAACCTCTTATGCAAACATTATATTTCCAAAACAAAAATCCCGATACTCAATCCCTACAGACATGAATTTTAATAACAAAAGCATTTCCTTAATATTTCAAATTTTTTAGCGTATGAGGTAGGTGAATGGTTCAAAATCATATCAAACCAGAGAAATTGTGGCCATAAAATGCCATTTATTATCTGGGAATGCATAAAGTACGATTTGTTTTTCGTCAGGAGGGAAAAAAAAGGGGGGGGGGGGTGGGGTGGACTTGATGATAGTTAACTTTGAAATCGGGGAACCTCCGCGTCATATGTATTATTTATTCTTACTTGACTATAGTACTATTGGAAAAGAATGAACATTTAAAGACAGCGTGGGATTTAAAAGACATTTTGCATGTTTTTTCCTTGCACATGATCAACTTGGATTACAGCACGTATCATATTCTCCAATTTTTTCTCGCAGCGAACATTATCTTGAATTTACATATCAAAAAAATGAATAAAGATGCGTTTTGCCGACCCATTCCCCAACTTTTTGGGGAGCATGTATATAATTGAAGGGAAAGGAAAGAAATTAACATTGAAAACTGAATTTTAAGACAATTCTCTCTATAAACAAAACTTATTTAGATTGCAGGTCAAGAGACATACACTATTTAACTAAAGCTATTTTATTCGAAATATTTCACTACACATACTTTTTTTTGTTTTTTTTTTAAATATTCTGTAATAGCCTCTTTTTTATCAGTACACTAGAAAATAAATTATTTTACCTTATAGAAAAATCAATAAATAATGTTGGGCGGGTTATATTCTTATATCATATACCTAGTAGTGTATCAGCCCTGATACACGCGTTTTGGACTAGGTGAGACAGCAACTGCAAGCTAGGGCTGTATCGCCCTCGGGGCTGATATTTCTCTGTCTCAGCCCGTCGTCAAGGGGGTGTATTGCCCTCAAATTTCCAAATATCTTTGCTTTAAATTAAGACTAGTTTGTAAAATGACGATATAATAACAAATAAATAATACAAAGCATCACCTTACACGTCTGAATATTATTATTTATTGCTGAAAATTGATATACCGCCTCGATTATGTGTATTCATGCAGAAATTGCAACGGGAAGTTAAATGAAGTAAACAATTACGGCGACCATTGAGTAAATTTGTTGCTGCGTAAAACAAAAAAGGAAAAGTAGGAGTTTGCCGATCGCATTTTTAAGGACACAGTATAAAACCGCCGACAGGAAGTCTCTAGATTTATTTCATAAGGTGAATGCTTCAGTATGAAGTTTTTTGCGCGATTGATTCTATTCTTAGTATATGTGTCGGATATTTTTGCCGATAATACTACCACGGATTCTCACTCCACTACTTCTGTCAATCAAGCCTGCAGCATCGTCGTCCTTGGTAAGAAAACCAAACAAAACTTTGATAGTCTATTTAACAATGGCGCCACAAAAATGGTGAAGATCAAGTTCAATTTTCAAAATTCATCAGGAGGGGTCCTCTCGGACCTCGCGAACACGGACATTTTCCTACCCCTCTCCTGGACCAAAACGAAAGGATCCGAAGGAAGAGGTTTGCTCCTTCTTAAGGAGGCGTTGATATCTTTACCTTTTTCGGCCCTGAATTATGGAGTTGAGAGTTTAGCTGTGAGTATAGCTGAGAGTCCTCCTAACTGCTTTGTCACCCAGAACCTAGACGTGACACACCTTCAGACCGTGCTAAGGGACTTGGTGTTAGGTAATCTCGATCTGTCGAACAAGGAGGAAAGTCCCGAAGGTCAGCGTGTGTGTAATCAGCACATTAGAAATAACGGGAATTGGGTGGCGGAGTTTTTCTATGTCTGTTGTTACAGAAACGATGAGGGTAGAATGATATGCTCCGAACTGTCAGAAGATTTGTGGCTCACTGTGTTCTTTCACGTAATGATAGTTATTAACGTTATAGTAGTGTTGTATAGCCCACTATTGGTTCCAGAACGATGGTACCGTGAGAAATACATTAATGTAGTGTACAAACATAAGTTAAAAGAGCAAATTCAACTAAGAATCCTAAAATCAGCCAAACTGTCAAAGGAAGTGAACGTTTCAAGTAAAAGCACAATCAAACTGAGTGACATTGAAGCTGAACCTGGTATGCCAAAGTTCAAGGACATACTCTCTGATCTTAGGGAAGATCAAGTATACAAACTGACTATTTCACAGCTTATGTTTAAAATGAAAGCAGGTCGGCTTGTCCCCGCAAATCATGTCCCTGTAGGGGTGTTCAAGACACTGTATGATACCATTATTAAATGTGAAGTTCGACAACGTTATGCTGTCAGAGATTGCTGCCACAGCAACATGTTTGGTATTTTTAGACCATGTCGGAAAACTGTTTTGTGGCATGAATGCCTGCAAAAATTCATGCTCGTCTTTTTTATTCCTTTGCTTGCTGCACCTTGGATAATCCGGCTCTACTTCTATTACATATACGAAGATATCCAGCGAACACAAAAAAACGTGGCATCAGAATCCCGAAATTTGGATCCAGACTATCCAGGAAATTTACTTGCCTACTTTAACCCAGTCCATGGAATATTCGTGTTTTGTTATGCTGTACTTGCTATTGATATTCTTTTGTTCGGAGTTCTTCAAAAGAAAGTGGCAGAAAGGTCTCGATATGTAATCAGAAGGTGTTTTAGGGATATGCGAGGCATGAACCGATCGCAGGCATTCGGATACTGTTTATTCACACTCCTGATCCCCATTAAGAAATATGGGGTCTTCTTCCTTCTCGTTGCCTGGGTCTACTGGCTGATTGCTTTCCCCGTCTTGCTTTTGGTTATTGCGTTCTACTTCATGCCGATCGTTAACATCATGTGTCGTCTCCTTTTCACTTACCTTGAGTCTATATTTCCCGTACAAAAATGTTTCAGTCCCCTCGTTCGCACTTACCGTCGCCTGTACAAAGAAGATTTTTCAATTCTTTTACCCATCTTTGTAGAGGACCATGATGGGATACCAAGGAGACCCACCACTGCTAAAGATAAAGTTTTTAATATGGTGATCACACTGCTGCTGATTATTTCCATTGTCTCCTTCACAGTGCTAGCACTGGAGTTTCTAATTGTTGTGGTAGAATACATCGTCTATCAGCTCATTGGCCTGGTACTGAACTGGGGGGTTTGGTTCAAGTATGCTACACTAGCATTCATCTTAGCAATATATGCCAAAAACTGCTTCGGAAGTGTCACCAATAAATATCAAGTGTTCAATGAAAAACTGACAGCATTTGTGAAATCAAAAGCCGAGGAAGATATAAAATCATTCATATTGAAAGATCCAAATGAACAGGGAAACAATGCATTTCAAATTGATGATGAGTCTGACTCAAAACAACAATTTGAATTGGCTGTCCAAAACTCCCGCTTACAGTGGCATATGCCTCAGCTGGTACTTTTCCTTGACAATGCCGACGTGACCTACATCACTAAACACCTGTTCTTTGAGGCCTCTAATATGCCAAATGCTGGATGTCCTGGTAGTCTCATGACCAACCTGTTTTCCGCTTTGTCCCAGTTTATGGTTATTCTGCTGTTCCTGCTTTTCGTACTCTTGGTCATTGCGGCGTTTGGAGAAAGGTACGCAGTTTCTGGCATTAATCAAACCGTACTGACAGCAGTAGGAGGAATCCTGCCTTTTGTCTTTCAAAAAATCCTCTTCAAAAGTCCTCCTGCTTTTGATTTGGATACTAGCAGTCCCCATTTCCAAAACGCTTTTAATAAGCTTCTTCGTGAATACAACGAGTATGCCTTTGTCTTTGATATCGAACCAGCGGCTGATGTAGAAGAATGCTCCGACGGTTCTCAAGTGGATCTCCTGATAAATACCAGTGAACGGAAAGACAGGAGCTCTCTCCTCCTGACGAAAATCAGGCCTCTCGATTCTTTTTAATTGGGGCCGATATTCGGCCCCATTACAAACGTGAAAAGGGCATCTTTTTCCCAAAATTGAGTGTGTTTTCCCAATTTGAAATTGCCTAAAAAAATAATGTACCTTAAAAGAAAACCATACTTATTCTAAATATTTATCGTGTATATTCAGCAGTCATAAAAACACTGTGAAGATGTGCAACACTACTGCGTTGTAAACTGTTTCTTGTGATCGGTAACTTAGCCAGAATTTCCTCAGACAGAGACAGTGTAATTTTAATAAAGACGATGTTTATTACTTTTAATCATGATATTACAGTTAGATGATAAGCTGTTAATAGTTTATATTTCTGCAATAGATGCTAAAATTATTATAAAAAGGTTTGTCTAGACAGATGCTCCACAAAACGGTAGTAAGTGGGTCAGAGGGTTGGATTAATACCCCAAATACACAGAAATACAGAGACTGATTTTATAAATATTATCATTAAGCTTACACAATCAAAAAACATTTATTTGTAAAAGGTATAAAAAATAGATTAAATTTTACATTAAAACAATAAGATAACTTATTTTTAAATTCTAAAAAAAAAAATAATTTTTTCTTTGCATTTGACATTTAGTAATTACACAAAAACCTTTTGGGAAATTTTACATCTTCATTACCCAATTTGTAATACACACTGTGAATAAACTTTTTTTCCTTCTCATTATTATACACACATGTTTCCAGTTTTAAAAATAATTCTAAAAAAAATATTAATTTTTAAAAATCCAATTAATTAGTTTTTTGTTCAGGAGACTGTACATAAAGCAAGGAAATTTTTTTTCAATTTCTATCAAAACGTTGCACTTTTTCTATTCCACTGGCCCCGGCCCCAGTACCAAAAACGGGTGTGAGAGGCCTGAAAATTGTGTGACTCTCTTGTAAACCTATGAATCGTATGGTTCTTGGTAATAAACAATATATTACAATACCAAAGTGCTGCAATGTATATCAGCAGGAAATTTATTTTTAATTTTTACTTTATTTTGATCTGAACTTCTGATCTGAAAATTTATGTATGATGAATCTTTGGACTTGCATGCTTTTACTTTATAATATTTACATTTTCCAGTGTCTTTGCCTGTGATAACATACGTATCGATTTTGTACTATATAATCCATAACTTCAAATGACACCAAATTGAGGCGCCAGCGGATTTTGCTTATCTATATTCAAATATTTAATAATACGATGGCTTAAAATTATATAAATATAAGTAATATGAAATCATTCTTTAAATATTATGGGGTGAAAATTTTGGCAAAGGCGTGATCAAATCTATCATAAAGCCCTTCGGGCTTATTGGATTTGATTTGACGCCTCGACCAAAGTTACCACCTCATAATACTCAAAGAATGATATCTTATTCCTTAATGAAAGTTTTTTTTCATGTTTTATTTGAAGGTGTAGTTTTTACTTAAGCTGTATTTTCATATTAAAAAAATAATTTTACGTGTTTTATTTGTGTAAATGTAAACCATTAAAACATTTTGATGATGCAATACGTGTTCATGGTTTATATGAATTGCATTTTACAGTATCGTTATCTAACAAAATAAGAGTCTGTGGATAATGTTATAGTTTTCTTTTTGAGACAGATTAAACCAGGAGAATTTCGTGAATGACTGAATGAGAGTTTAAATATCAATAGCTAAATCGTTTTTACTTTTGATTTAATCGTTTCTTAATTTTTGGTGAGATCTAGATATTTGCCATCTATTCTAAATCTTATCAGCTATTTTCTAAGCGCTAATAAATGAGAAAATAAATGAGCAGTCATTTTTGAAAACTCAAGAATGTTTTATTTTTGTGATTCTAGTGTTTTTATATAATTTTTTTCTCAATAAAATTTGATAAAATTTGCAATTTTACACAAGTAAATATATATTAGTAAATAGCGTCAGATATTAAATTCAATGAATTTGCACCGTCTGAAATCATATCTTTATCATCAATGATCATAAACAGATAATATAAATGCCAGAAATGTTCAAATTAATTTTATCAATGACATCATGCTACTTTCTTTGATTTGTGGTTTTTATTTGAATTTTTATAACCGATTATAATAAATGAAAGGTTTTGCTGCTCAATAGTCACTCTGAATTTATTTTAGTCTTGTGAGACAGTAATAATTTATGCAGTTTCACAGACACTTTCAAAGCTGGTGATTATTCATGGTCGTCCTTTTCTTCTGACAAGATGGAGCTGTGTTAACAATAGCTTGGACTTTCGGTGGGATGTTACTATCTAGTTTGCTCATCAAAACAAGATGTCAAATATTTACCTTAATATTCATAAACTGTCAAAGTCAGATAGGTATTTTCCCCAAGATCTGCTCTGTGTGCAAACTTGGCGAAGTTTCAACTGAAATATACATATATCTGAATGAAGTTGGATTAGAGTCCTTGCCTTCAATGCATTATGCCAATAGCTGTACGAATATCAACTGATCAGAGTCCACGCTCTTGTAAAAACGTATCTAACTTGAAGGGCGTTGTTAATCAATTGCTTATAAACGTTTGTCCTTTACAAAGTGTGAAGTTGTTCTTTATTCAGCTCGAGCTCATCGGTTAAGAAATTTACACTCATAAATATTCAAGTTACCTTTTAAACTCATAAATATTCAAGTGACCTAGATAAGATAAGATAAGATAAGATGTTTATTTGGTACTTAAAGGCCATTGCCCACTGTACATCTAGGCATCATATTTATATGCAACATAAACATGTCATAAACATAATGCATAAACATAGAAAATTTGTAACAATACTGTATTGTTTTAACATAGATTGTCATAGAGTTAGCATTTCTTGTCTTATTGACAGACCTTTTTTGATAAAAATTGCTGTACATTTGATGACATTTTGGTCATTGCTGTGAAAAAGATGGTCATTACAAATTGGAACATCTTTTCTTTCTGATGGACAGTGAAATAAAAAAATTCTTCTTAAGTCCTCTAACATTGGACAGTGAAATAGAAAATGTTCTTCATTTTCAATTTGTCTTAAATTACAAAGTTGGCATAATCTATCCGCACTATCAAATCCCTCAAATCTACCCTCTTCAATACGTAATTTATGTAAGGAACACCTGAAAAAGGCTAATGCCTGTTTTAAGGGGTAGCTTAGAAAGGAGAGGTAACTCTCACATGCAAGTTGTTTTTTGAACATCACATAGAAAGCACACTTTGGTGAATTGTCTAACTTTGAGTTCCATTCCTGTAGGGCACAGTCTCTCACCCTTTGGTTCAATTCTGACAAAGACCTTTGGATCTCCAGGGCCACCACTTAACCAAACGTCCCCAAAGCCGTAGTGATTTAAGACGGATTTCAATTTAGATACCCAGTTTGGAGATGAATGATTGCTTCACAAATCCAAATTATAAACCATCTCGACACACTATCTTGGATATCTTGAAGTTTCCATTTTTTGTATTTTCAGCCAGTATTTCACTGGTTTTATCATGTATATAACATAATTGGGTAGTCTTCCACATTCTTCTCTAGCCATTATATTGGTGGCTTTTAGCTTATTCCCAATATCCATTTGCAAAAGTCATTCTGTACAGCTTCAATCTCTTCGTTGATATCAGTTCCCCAGACTTCTGCTCCATATGTTAGAATAGGAGCGATAATGCTGTCAAAAAGTTTAAAACACACCTTGGGATCACGGTTATTCAGGATTTTCAAAGAATATTTTAACATATTTAATGCTTTTCGTGCCTGTAGTGCCAGTGACTTACAGCACTGGGTCCATTTCAGTCGACAGGAAAATGTGGTACCCAGGTACTTGTAGTAAGACTCAACATCCATAGGTTTCCCGTTGAACATCCATTTTTCTGTGCCTGCAATTACTCCACCTCTCTTGAAAACCACTACTTTTGATATGTCCATATTTACTGTTAGGTTCCACTTCAGACAGTACTTTTGTAGTACGTTTAGTTTCTTTTGTAGTCCATTTACAGTGTCTGATATCATAAGAAGATCGTCAGCAGGAGGGCGGTGATATCCGATATTTGTTCTGTAATATGGATTCAAGTGACCTATCCTTTACAGACGCATATGACACGCTGAACGTTTGCCGAGTTGTTAAAAAATATCTGGGAATCATCACAAATGAATCAAAATCCTCATGACACTCCCAAAATTTTACATACCCGGAATAAAATATCAAAATTTCAGAACCACATATGTATGCCTTTTTTGATCACCAGAATTTGGTTAGTGTATGAAATTTGCCAGGTATACATGTATACATATAAATGATTTCGCAGCATCCAAAAAAATCATCTCCCCAGTGAGTGTCCTTGTTTGATGTTGCCCTTTATCATTACCAAGTTGTAAAACGAGAAAAAAAGTAAACATTAAACATATCATTATTGTAACTTTTATTTAAAGCATTTCTTTGACAATAAAAAATTGCCGTTAAACGTTAAATTCATATTTGAATCTGTTAGTATAATTTGAAAATTTTTGCATGACATACTCATGCAACATGCATAAATTTGGAATTAACAAGTAAAATACATTATATTCTTAAACTCTTCTGAAAAATTTACAATCAAGAAATATTATTTTTAGATATATATATATATATATATATATATATATATATATATATATATATATATATATATATATATATATATATATATATATATAAACTTAGGACACATAGAGATACATGTAGGCTGCTATTAAGAAATTCACGGGAACAGCTCAGTCGAACCATAACATGCACTCAGCCTCGACAATCATTCGTCATGGTCAAAACAGAAGTTATGAATATCTACAGATGAACTCGTGAATCTCTTCAAAGCAGCCCACCTGAGTATTGTAGCTAACCAACACAGGCGAACAATGTCACATAATAAAGTACAAAATCTCAGGTACGTAAAAGGCACATAATGTACATGTACAATTTAAAATACTCAAAACTTGAGCAAGAAAATATCTACACTTCTTTAAAGCACCATGTGAAATCAGACAGATATTTAAATTGAATCACATAGAGATATAATACTTAAACACAGATAAAAATGGGACGAATACATGTATAATATTTCATGACCATTTACAACCAAGCTCAACTATAGTTCATACTCCGTACACACACCCCATTAATTAATTAATTAATTAATTAATTAATTAAGACAAATAAGCAAATCGTTGTTGACAGTACCTGCTGAGATAATTAAAGTAAAAGACAACTGTTGCATAGTCTTGGGTCACCTTGAGTAGATGACAGTAATACTGTTGAAAGAGCAATGAGTATACAACGTAAGCCCGCTACTGGCGTGCACACACTCTGCAACGACTGATGCGCTGCTCCTGAGAGCCAGCCTCCAACGTGTCCGATATCGGGGTTCGGAACTCTTAGTGTTGCCAGCCAGAAGCTGTAGGATGTGGCGTAGTGGTTGCAACGACCATTGCCGTGGCATTCAATGAAAGAAGTGGCCCGGAAATCCTCCAGACAAGATCTGGGTGACTCTAATGCCTGGCCAGCACTCCTTCCTCCTGATCCAGATGTCTGAAAGACAATGGATAAGTTTATAACATTTTGTTAATAATGTCTGAAAAACATATGTTTCAATTTTTACTTTACTATTGCAACACATTTGAATGAGTTTTATTTTCAATTCTTTTTAAAAAATGTTTTTGATTTCCCAATAAAAGAGATAAGGGAAATAACTTTACCATCATAAAACTGAATCCTGTCCACATACTATGGAATCCACTGGGACAATCTGGAACTCTGGTTTCCTGACTGTGAACAACCACAACCTACAAATCAAATTTATAACATAAACATGACAGCAACATACATACATGTAATTGATATACCGCCCAAAAGAGAATTTGAAACCTTCACACTTTATTTTTTCTTATTGGCAACCACTTTTAAAAATATCTTTATATACAAAATGGAGTGCTTGTACAATCAAATTTTTTAAATGGTATCAAATACAGTTTTTTCAGTTCTTTAGGAAATAAGATATAGTGTTAACCTATGTTGTATTGGATATATGATGTTGGTTGGATACTGATTAACATATTAATGAAGTTTCCTTAAAAACATACATAGATCTTTTCACTTTCCTTGAGACTTTACTTCCATTGCAAAAGTGCTTCTTACCATTAGTAGATGCTTACCACCGCCTGTACAAAGAGGAGTTTTCTTTTCCTATGCCCATATTTGTAGAAGATCATCCAGGTACACCCAAAAAGCCCATCCTGGCCAGTGATAAAGTCCTGGACATGTTAATCATACTGCTGCTGATTATTTCACTGGTCTCGTTCACAACACTAGCTCTAGAGTTTCTGATTGTGTATGTGGAATACATCTTGTATCAACTGGTTGGACTGGTATTGAACTGGGGCCCCTTGTCTGCGCTTGTTGGACTAGCTCTCATCTCGGTTCTATATGCCATAAGGTGCTTTAAAAGCGTAACTAAACAGTATCTTGCTCTTAATAAAAAATTGATACCATATCTAAAATCAAAAGCTGGAAAAGATATTGAATCAGTCGAAAAGAAAACCCCAAATGAACAGGGAAACTGTGCATTTCAGATCGATGAAAAGTCCGATTCTAAATATAAGCCTCAGTTGTCTGTTCAGAACTCACATTTACAATGGAACATGCCTCGAGTTGTACTCTTCCTAGACAACACTGATAGAACGTACATCACTGAGAAATTTTTCTTTAAGGCCTCCAACATGCCAAACGCTGGATGTCCTGGTAGTCTAATGGCAAACCTGTTTTCCGCATTCTGCGACTTCATTGTTATTCTCCTTTTTCTGCTTTTCGTTCTCTTGGTTATTGTGGCGTTTGGTGATAAGTATGAAGTGTCGCACATTAATCAGGCGATATTTGCAGCAGCTGCAGGAATTTTGCCATATGTCTTTTAAGAAATCCTCTTCAAAAAGCATCCTGATTTTGATTTGGATACTAAGAGTCCAAAATTTAAAAACGCCCTTGATAAACTTGTCGATGACCATATCGAACACGCCTTTGTCTATGATATCGAACCTGCTGATGAGATAAAAGAAAGCCCAGACCAATCTCAAGTGGATCTTCTTATTCTCACAGCTGAAAAGAAAGAAAGAACATCGCTTCTCTTGGCAAATATTGTTTGACTCTTTTTTGTAAGGTTCATAAAACAAGTTAAGTTTTTAAAATTGAATAACTGCTTACTGTTTCATGATTTGCAGTGTTTTCTTTTTACAGTTAGTTAACACGAGTCTTGAAACAATTTTCTAATGCTTTCATGGGTGTTTGATTACATTTACAGACTCAAATACTTTTATGCATTTATTTTGAACAATAGATAATTATGCAATTGCCGGTATATTATTCATGCAATGCTTATAAATAATTATAAATAAAAAACAAATAACAAATGTACATGATTTTTCGATTCAATGTTATGTATGTGTATCTGTCAAAAGATGGAAGTAAAGCTTTGAGTTATATTATAATAAAAAAAATATATGTAGTCAATAAAGTGAAATGTTTCATATGCTTACATGTCTAATTAGAAAATATAATATGTTTATATGCATATGTACATTTATGATATTCTAATAATTTGGGATCGTAGCGCTGACAATCTTGTGTACGATAATAAATCCTTGTTGTAATCTTTGTTATATTTCAAAGCCCGGTAAACAATGTATAACTAGCAAAGGAGTGACCATTCCTTAACAGACTTGTCACGTTTACACACTTATTTACGGAAGTCGTTCACACTTGGCTGTCCGTATCACTGAGTAGGATTGTTTTCAATTCATTTCAGTTACATTTACTTACATCCTTCTACGTAATATATGGGGCAAATTTAATGATAAAAAAACTAGTTATGGTTTTAATTCGGTTTTGCAAACTTTTCATTTATTTGCAAAACTGGTTTTCAACTAGTTTTAAACTAAAACTAGTTTTGTATTTATTGGCTTTGAACTGAAACAAGTTTCCAGGAAACCTAAAACCACATCCGAGTGCGTTTCGGGGTTTTGAAATCCGTTCAAGATGGTGCCCGAAAGAGAGTTGTTGATACTCAAGTGTGGCACACGTGTGCTCATGAAAAAAAAAAAGAATTCATTGAAAGATCTGCTCATAACAATTTTATTTTAGTACACATTGTAATGCATGAAATAAGTTTGCCTGTCTATTTCATTGCTGGCCACTCAACCATGGCTCATTGAAATCAACAAGATTTGTCTGGCTTTTGAGCTAAGACCACGTAATTACTGCATATTTCACTTGACTCTAGTGTCATGGTTTTCTTGTTTTAAACGCCTTGAGTGAACCAAACGATATATATATATATATATATATATATATATATATATATATATATATATATGTGTGTGTGTGTGTGTGTGTGTGTGTGTGTGTGTGTGTGTGTGTGTGTGTGTGTGTGTGTGTGTAGAAAAATGAATATTAATAGTTTTTCATAGTAGCATTCACTTTTCCATAATATTGATGTGGTGTTCAAAGCCAATTTTGCAATGCGTTCGCAGAATATCCTAATATGTGGGCATTGCCAGGGAAAAATTGTCAGCGCTGTTTATTAGTGCAAATGCATATGAGTTCAAAAATTATCTTCTTCAAACTCCAAGAACAAGTCCAGTAGGTATGCGAGTGCAATGACAGCTATTTTTCTAAACTATCTTTCCATTTAGTGCCAAACCTTTAAACCACCCAACTGGTTTCAAACAGCAATGAAACTATTATTTAGACCATAAACCCAAACTCGAACTAGTTTTTGCTCAATAAATTCGCCATTAATATCTACAGGCTTAGCCTGTCTAATGGTAAAATAATCAATATGTAATCTGGTTGCATATATAAACACATTTGTTTTAAATAAACATGTAGATTGAAAAAAAAGTTATAAAGTTATACATGTAAGTTAAAGTTAAAAAAATAGAATACAAAATCAAGCCTGGTTAATTCAAAAATAGCTGTTAAAATACGTAAACATTAAATCGATGTGAAAAAATAGGCGAGTCATTGATCAATATTTATTGATGTGAAGAAAACGAGGGAAATATATACATCTTAAAATGGATAATCTAAATCTGCGAAACAATACCTTAAAGCAGACTAATTGTCTTTAATTCATTGCGTACAATTAACACGAAATTTACGAAAGTTGACTCACTTGAACTAAAGTTTTTTGATTTTAATATATTTATAGATATTAATGCCATATATAATTGAAGATTTAAATATGAAATACACCTGAGACTTTTGTATAAAATATCAAATTCAAAATGCAACAAACCTCTTATGCAAACATTACATTTCGATCCAAAACAAAAATCCCGATACTCAATCCCTACAGACATCACTTTTCATAACAAAAGCATTTCCTTATTTCAAATATTTTAGAGTATGAAGTTAGGAAATGGTTCAAAATCAAATTAAAACAAATAAATTGTGGCCATAGAACGCCAATTATTATCTGGGAATGCATAAAGAACGATTTTTCTTTCTTCATGAAGAAAAAAAAAAGCGGAGTGGGTTTGATGATGTCTAACTTTGAAATCGGTGGACCTCCGCGTCATATGTATTATTTTAATCTCACTTGACCATAGTCACCATAGTACTATGGAAAAAGAACAAACCTTTAAAGACACATGGGATGTATTAGACATCTTGCATGGTTTTTCCTTGCACATGATCAACTTGAATTATACAGCATGTATGTATATTCCCTAATTTTTTTCTCGCAGCAAACATTTTCTTGAATTTACTTATCAAAAATGATTAAAGATGGGTTTTGCCCCCCCCCCCCCCCACTTTTTGGGAAGCATGTATATAATTGAAGGGAAAGGAAAGTAATTAACATTGAAAACTGAGGTTTAAGGCAATTCTCTTTATAAAAAAATGTAGATTTCAGGTCACGAGACATACACTATTCAACTAAAGCTATTTTATTCGAAATATTTCACTACACATACTTTTTTTGTTTTTGTTTTTAAATATTCTATAATAGCCTCTTTTTTATCAGTACACTAGAAAATAAAATATTTTGCTTTGAATAATGTGGGGTGGGTTTTATATTTGTCTCACCCATTGATATACCGCCTCGATCATGTGTATTCATGCAGAAATTGCAACGGGAAGTTAAAGGAAGTAAACAACTACGGCGACCTACATTCATAGTTCAAACGACTGTTGCAAGTACTGCAGTGTGCAAAGTATGCTTATAGCTACCAGTGAGTAAATTTGTTACTGCGTAATATTTGACTCGTATGTGTACCAAAAAAAGGAAAAGTAGGAGTTTGCCGATCGTATTTTTAAGGACACAGTTTAAAACCACCGACAGTGTAGATTGTAGTGATATTCATACGGTGAACGCTTCAGTATGAAGTTTTTTGCGCGATTGATTCTATTCTTAGTATATGTGTCGGATATTTTTGCCGATAATAATACCACGGATTCTCCCTCCACTACTTCTGTCAATCAAGCCTGCAGCATCGTCGTCCTTGGCAAGAAAACCAAACAAAACTTTGATAGTCTATTTAACAATGGCGCCACAAAAATGGTGAAGATCAAGTTCAAGTTTCAAAACTCATCAGGAGGGGTTCTCTCGGACCTCGCTAACACGGACATTTTCCTACCTCTCTCCTGGACAAAAACGAAAGGATCCGAAGGAAGAGGTTTGCTTCTTCTGAAGGAGGAGTTGATATCTTTACCTTTTTCGGCCCTGAATTATGGAGTGGAAAGTTTAGCTGTGAGTATAGCTGAGAGTCCTCCTAACTGCTTTGTCACTCAGAACCTAAACGTGACACACTTTCAGACCGTGCTAAGGGACTTGGTGTTAGGTAATCTCGATCTGTTGAACAAGGAGGAAAGTCCCGAGGGTCAGCGTGTGTGTAATCAGCACATTAGAAACAACGGGAATGGGGTGGCGGAGTTTTTCTTTGTCTGTTGTTACAGAAACGATGAGGGTAGAATGATATGCTCCGAACTGTCAGAAGATTTGTGGCTCACTGTGTTCTTTCACGTAATGATAGTTATTAACGTTATAGTAGTGTTGTATAGCCCACTGTTGGTTCCAGAACGATGGTACCGTGAGAAATACATTAATGTAGTGTACAAACATAAGTTAAAAGAGCAAATTCAACTAAGAATACTAAAATCAGCCAAACTGCCAAAGGAAGTGAATGTTTCAAGTAAAAGCACAATCAAACTGAATGACATTGATGCTGAACCCGGTATGCCAAAGTTCAAGGACATAATCGCTGATCTTAGGGACGATCAAGTATACAAACTGACTATTTCCCAGCTCATGTTTAAAATGAAAGCCGATCGCCTTGTCCCCGCAAATCATGTCCCTGTAGGGGTTTTCAAGACACTGTATGATACCATCATTAGATGTGAAGTTCGACAACGTTATGCTGTCAGAGATTGCTGCCACAGCAACATGTTTGGTATTTTTAAACCATGTCAGGAAACTGTTTTGTGGCATGAATGCCTGCAAAAATTCATGCTCGTCTGTTTTCTTCCTTTGCTTGCTGCACCTTGGATAATCCGGCTCTACTTCTATTACATATACGAAGATATCCAGCGAACACAAAAAAGCGTGGCAGCAGAATCCCGAAATTTGGATCCAGACTATCCAGGAAATTTACTTGCCTACTTTAACCCAGTCCATGGAATATTCGTGTTTTGTTATGCTGTACTTGCTATTGATATTCTTTTGTTCGGAGTTCTTCAAAAGAAAGTGGCAGAAAGGTCTCGATATGTTATCAGAAGATGTTTTCGGGATATGCGAGGCATGAACCGATCACAAGCATTCGGATACTGTATATTCACACTCCTGATCCCCATTAAGAAATATGGGATCTTCTTCCTTCTCGTTGCCTGGGTCTACTGGCTTATTGCTTTTCCCGTCTTGCTTTTGGTTATTGCGTTCTACTTCATGCCGATCGTTAACATCATGTGTCGTCTCCTTTTCACCTACCTTGAGACTATATTTCCCGTACATAAATGTTTCAATCCTCTAGTTCGCACTTACCGTCGCCTGTACAAAGAAGATTATTCAATTCCTTTACTCATCTTTGTAGAGGACCATGATGTGATACCAAGGAAACCCACCACTGCTAAAGATAAAGTTTTTAATATGGTGATCACACTGCTGCTGATTATTTCCATTGTCTCCTTCACAGTGCTAGCACTGGAGTTTCTGATTGTTGTGGTAGAATACATCGTCTATCAGCTCATTGGTCTGGTACTGAACTGGGGGGTTTGGTTCAAGTATGCTACACTAGCGTTCATCTTAGTCATATATGCCAAAGACTGCTTCGGAAGTGTCACCAATAAATATCAAGTATTCAATGAAAAACTGATAGCATTTGTGAAATCAAAAGCCGAGGAAGATATAAAATCGTTCATATTGAAAGATCCAAATGAACAGGGAAACAATGCATTTCAAATTGATGATGAGTCTGACTCAAAACAACAATTTGAATTGGCTGTCCAAAACTCCCGCTTACAGTGGCATATGCCTCAGCTGGTACTTTTCCTTGACAATGCCGACGTGACCTACATCACTAAACACCTGTTCTTTGAGGCCTCTAATATGCCAAATGCTGGATGTCCTGGTAGTCTCATGACCAACCTGTTTTCCGCTTTGTCCCAGTTTATGGTTATTCTGCTGTTCCTGCTTTTCGTACTCTTGGTCATTGCGGCGTTTGGAGAAAGGTACGCAGTTTCTGGCATTAATCAAACCGTACTGGCAGCAGTAGGAGGAATCCTGCCTTTTGTCTTTCAAAAAATCCTCTTCAAAAGTCCTCCTGCTTTTGATTTGGATACTAGCAGTCCTCATTTCCAAAACGCTTTTAATAAACTTCTTCGTGAATACAACGAGTATGCCTTTGTCTTTGACATCGAACCAGCGGCTGATGTAGAAGAATGCTCCGACGGTTCTCAAGTGGATCTCCTGATAAATACCACTAAACAGAAGGACGGGAGCTCTCTCCTTCTGGCGAAAATTGTGTGACTCTCTTGTAAACCTATGAATCGTATGGTTCTTGGTAATAAACAATACAATACCAAAGTGATGCAATGTATATCAGCAGGGAATTAATTTTCAATTTTTACTTTATTTTGATCTGAACTTCTGATCTGAATATTTATGTATGATCAATCTATGGACATGTATGCTTTTACTGTATGATATTTACATTTTCCAGTGTCTTTGCCTATTTTACGTGTTTTATTCGTGTAAATGTAAACCATTAAAACATTTTGATGATGCAATACGTGTTCATGGTTTATATGAATTGCATGCACATTTTATAGTATCGTTATCTAACATCAAAATAAGAGTCTGTGGATAATGTTCTAGTTTTCTTTTGAGACAGATTAAACCAGGAGAATTTCGTAAATGACTCAATGAGAGTTTAAATATTAATAGCCAAATCGTTTTTACTTTTGATTTAATCGTTTCTTAAATCATAATTTTTTTTTGGTGAAATCTAAATATTTGTCATCTATTCTAAATCTTTTCAGCTATTTTCTAAGCGCTAATAAATGAGAAAATAAATGAGCAGTCATTTTTGTAAATTCAAGAATGTTTTATTTTTGTGATTCTAGTGTTTTTATATAATTTTTTTCTCAATAAATTTTGATAAAATTTGCAATTTTACACAACTAAATATATATTCGTAAATAGCGTCAGATATTAAATGCAATGAATTTGCACCTTCTGAAATCATATCTTTATCATCAATGATCATAAACAAATAATATAAATGCCAGAAATGTTCAAATTAATTTTATCAATGACATCATGCTACTTTGATTTGTGGTTTTTATTTGAATTCTTATCACCGAATATAATAAATGAAAGGTTTTGCTGCTCAATAGTCACTCTGAATTTTCTGCTTTGTCTTATTTTAGTCTTGTGAGACAGTCATAATTTATGCAGTTTTACAGACACTTTTAAAGCTGGTGATTATTCATGGTCGTCCTTTTCTTCTGACAAGATGGGGCTGTTTTAACAATAGCTTGGACTTTCGGTGGGATGTTACTATCTAGTTTGCTTATCAAAACAAGATGTCAAATATTTACCTTAATATTCATAAACTGTCAAAGTCAGATAGGTATTTTCCCCAAGATCTGCTCTGTGTGCAAACTTGACGAAGTTTCAACTGAAATATACATAGATCTGAATGAAGTTTGACTAGTGTCCTTGCGTTCAATGCATTCATGCCAATAGCTGGACGAATATCAGCTGCCCAAAGTCCACGCTCTTGTAAAAACGGCTCTAACTTCAAGGGCGTTGTTAATCAATTGCTTATAGACGTTTGTCTTTTACAAAGTGTGAGGTTGTTCTTTATTCGAGCTCATCGATTAGGAAATTTTAAAACTCATAAATATTCAAGAGACCTATCCTTTACAGATGCATGTGCCACGTGACACGCTGAACATTTGCCCAGTTATTGAAATCATCGCCGATGAATCGAAATCTTCATGACACTTCCAGAAATTAGCATACAAAAAAATCCAAATTTTGGAATTACATATCTGCCTTTTTTTATCAGCAGAATTTGGTTACTTTATGAAATTGGCCAGGTGTGCATGCATGTATACAAATAAGTGATTTCACAGCTTCCAAAAAACTCATCTTCTCAGTGAGCGTCCTTGTTTAATGTTGCCCTTTATCAATACCAAATTGTAAACAAGTGAAAAGCTGTCAATGTGACAGCAAACCGGGCTTTCTTTAATGTGAACTATATCCATAATCCATGTCAACCCGTATCCAGTGAAATGGAGTACCCTATATGCAATATTTTGCCAAAAAAGTTCAAAAGCTGGTATTTTTTCATAAATAATCAGAAATCAAAATCCTAGCAATATGCACACCTCTGATATATGTATATTTAATCTGCAAAAGAACAACTTCCTATCTTAAAAACAGTAGGAGGAGTTATCCGTACAATGAGGGTACCCTATATGCAATATTTTGCCAAAAAATGACTAAGTTCAAAAGCTGGTATTTTTTCATATTTTACCAGAAATCAAAATCCTAGCAATATGCACACATCGGATATATGTACAATTGATCTGCAAAAGAACAACCTCCTATCTTTAAAACTGTAGGAGGAATTATCCGTACAATGAGGCTACCCTTTTGGCAGCCGCCCACCCGCATGCCATTTTCACCATTTTAATAAGATTTTTCCGTTGAAAAACCCTGTTAATAAAAAGAGAAAAAAGTAAACATTAAAACATATTATTATTGTAACTTTTATTTAAAGCATTTCTTTGACAAAAAAAATTTGCTAAACGTAAAATTGATCATCGAATTTGTTAGTATGATTAAAAAATTGTGCATGACATACTCATGCAACATGCATAAATCTGGAAATAAAAAGTAAAATACATTAAATTCTCAAACTCTTCAGAAAAATTTACGATCACGAAATATCATTTTAAGATATATATAAAACTTAGGACACATAGAAATACATGTAGGCTGCTATAAAGAAATTCACGGGAACAGCTCAGTCGAACCATAGCATGCACTCAACCTTGACAGTCATTCGTCATGGTTAAATCAGAAGTCATGAGTATCTACAGATGAACTCGTGAATCTCTTCAAAGCAGCCCACCTGAGTATCGTAGCTAACCAACACAGGCGAACAATGTCATATGATAAAGTACAAAATCTCAGGTACGTAAAAGGCACATAATGTACATGTACAATTTCAAATACTCAGTACTCAAAACTTGAGCAGGAAAATATCTACACTTCTTTATAGCACCATGTGAAATCAGACAGACATTAAAAATTGAATCACATAGAAATATAATACTTAAACACAGATAAAAAATGGGACAAATACATGTATAATATTTCATGACCATTTACAACCAAGCTCAAACTATAGTTCATACTCCGTACACACACCCCATTAATTAATTAATTGATTAAGACAAATAAGCAAATCGTTGTTGACAGTACCTGCTGAGATAATTAAAGTAAAAGACAACTGTTGCATAGTCTTGGGTCACCTTGAGTAGATGACAGTAATACTGCTGAAAAAGCAATGAGTATTCAATGGAAGCCCGCTACTGGCGTGCACACACTCTGCAACGACTGATGCGCTGCTCCTGAGAGCCAGCCTTCAATGTCTCCGATATCGGGGTTCGGAACTCTTCGTATGCTCTCAGTGTTGCCAGCCAGAAGCTGTAGGATGTGGCGTAGTGGTTGCAACGACCATTGCCGTGGCATTCAATGAAAGGAGTGGCCCGGAAATCCTCCAGACAAGATCCGGGTGACTCTAATGCCTGGCCAGCACCCCTTCCTCCTGCTCCAGATGACTGAAAGACAATGGATAAGTTTTTAACATTTTGAAAATAATATGTCTGTAGAAATAAATAATTAAATTTTTACTTCACTAATGAAACACAACTTAATAAGTTTTATCTTCAATTCTGTTGAAATTTTTTTTTGATTTCCCAATAAAAGAAAGAAGAGAGATGATTTTACCATCATAAAACTGAATCCTGTCCACATACTACGGAATCCACTGGGACAATCTGGAATTCTGGTTTCCTGACTGTGAACAGCCACGACCTACAAATCAAATTTAAAACATAAACATGACAGCAACATACATACATGTAATTGATTTACCGCCCAAAAGAGAATTTGAAATCTTCACACTTTTTCTTTTACTTATTGGCAACTACTTTTAAAAATATCTTATACAAAATGGAGTGCTTGTACAATCAAATTTTCTAATGGTATCAAATACAGTTTTTCAGTTCTTTAGGATATAAGATATAGTGTTAACCTATGTTGTATAGGATGTATGATATTGGGTAGGTACTGATTAACATATTTTTTAATTTTCCTAATTACAGAGAATTGATACATGTATATGCAAAACATTAAGTGATAAAATTATTTTAGAGGAAGCTGCTTTTCGCTAAAAATGCAAAATTTTCCAAACGTAAATTATGACTCTCAGTATCTCCTGGCATGTGAAAGAAGTTGTCTAATGCTAACCTCTGACACAGCTTCACAGACGGAGCATCGACTGATGTACCGCTGGAGTGCGGGGCCTTCCACAGGATTCATCATTGGCAGCATGGGTTCTCTAGTGGACAGCCAATAGCTGTAGTCGTTTCTCCAGGCCACGTTACAGACGGTATTGATGTTACAAAACATGATGGGCATGGTGCTGAATCGCCTCAGACAGCTTCCAGAGGTTCCTGGAAAACAAATGGTTCATAACAAAATGGTTTTAAAACAATTTATCAGAAGAATTTCCTGTCATACAGAAGTCCCTGCATATCATATTATACATAATAGATACTAAGGACTAAAGGGTTATCAGTATTGTAATAACTGTAGAAATGAAATTTATTATTTTTTTCTTTGAAACTATGATGGAATATAATTCATTCTATTGATAAATGGATGCATATATACGGTAGATGTCTTGTGTTTGCACAGAAACATCTTTAAACCATGCAGGCTGGAAATGTATCCAAGGTGCCAGGTTTGAAATAAAGCAGTAAAGTTACTCAGTGTTACACACCTAAATCTTGTCCATGACTTCGGCCGTTTCCTATGACATGAACCAATGAGAAGCCGTCCCATAATTTGGCAGTTCCCGCTGGACATTGAGGTACAACAGTTGTCTGACTGTGCCTGTGGAGCGAATCAACATCTTATAGTCACATTCATTCATAGTTATAATGCAAAATAATTAATATTCTAAAAAACAAAATAATTATGCCAGTTGCACTTCCAAATTATATTAAGGACACACAGAAAACATATTTCTAGCTTTAACAACTGTTGGGTGTCTTACCTGGCAAAGTAGATTCCGTATCCCTCTCCCACTGCTCCGGATAATCCGGGTAGTCCTGCGAATCCCTTTGCTCCTGGTAACCCTTGTCTGCCCCGCTCCCCTGGAATTCCGGATAGGCCGTTGTTTCCTGGGGGGCCCTTTACTCCTGGTTCACCTATATCTCCATTTCGGCCTGGATCACCGGTAAAGCCTCTGATTCCATCATCACCTGTTGATGCAAAGTACATGTGCATGTAAATCTGGGGTTTTCATGACTCCTTTTATCTATTGCTTCTATCTCTTACCTACTCCCTTCTCAAGTCCTTGCATTCAACATAATCTGTTATTTCCATTACCTACTCTCTCTCTCTCTCTCTCTCTCTCTCTCACTCTCATTAAAGCTGAACACTACTCATAAATTGGCACCACCACATACGACTGCAAACCTGAAACTCGTGGCCAACTTGTAGTACATGTATATCCTAAGTTGATTATATTTTTGGTTTTTATTTCTTGTTTTATGTGCATTTTCTGTTTGTAAAAGATCCATTGACCTGTATACCGGTCCTTCATGTTACCTTTCTCCTGGCTGTTAAAAAGTACGGAAAATTTTATAATTTCATTTCAACCAAGTCTCACTGTAATGTAAAAGGTATTGGGTATGTCTACACAAACGAGAACCCTTCAAACGAAATACTTTACAGAGGGGTTGTAGGGATAGCGGGCAATGAGAGGGAAAAAAGGCGGACAATGCCTCTAAAGAGTAGAGTTAAGTTTTAAACAAGCCATGTAACTTTACATGGTTCAGTGTGTCAATGACCTACCTCTCTCTCCGGCCAGTCCATTCCGACCTGGTTCTCCCTCTGGACCGGGGTTTCCTTTCTCTCCTTTCTGCCAGGGCAGAGCCTCAAAGTTTGTAGGCATAGGTCCAGGATCTCCAGGCAAGCCAGGCAATCCTTAAAAAAAAGAACCCTATTTGTAAAACCCTTAACAATATCTCCAGGCAAGCCAGGGAATACTTTAAAAAGTTTAACTTTAAAAACGACCTCTGATTTAAAACCCTTAAAAATACATATAAAAATACATATAAAGTACTACAAGGTTACTTATCTGTGGGTGGGCAATGGAAGAAGGGATTAACACTTTTAAATAGAGTGAATCCATCAAATAGAAATTGAAGGCAAAATGAAAAAAAGAAAATTGCTAATATTTCATTTCTTATGTCATATTTTAAATTCAGGTGTTTTGAATCAACAAAAGATTCCAACCACTACGGTACTTGGATACAGTACCTACCAAGTTGATAATCAAAGAGAAATGAATAGAGACCAAACAATATTTTATTTTTTTATTGTCATTCCTAAAATGCAGGATTTATTGATAAGACTCTCACCCCTATATGGATACAGCATCTACTATTGACCCAAAAAGTCCATAAAAATTAAGCTACCTGAAATATAGATAAAGATATCAAAAGGAAACGAGGGAAGACATACCGAAATCTCCTTGCTCGCCCTTAAATCCATCCAGACCATCTGGCCCTCGATCACCAGGGACACCGACACGCCCATTCTCTCCAGGGAATCCCATCTCTCCTGTTCGTCCTTGTTCACCCGGAATGCCATCCAGACCCCTTTCACCCTACAGACCAGGAAAGAACCATTGCTTTAAAATCTGTTTGGACTCCCAAGAATTTCAAAAGAGACACTCAATTCTCTTCAATCTAACTAAATGAACATGGCAATAATTCTATTTCTCAAGTTTAGGTTTGATACCAGGTATTATTAGTGAATAAGAAAAGCATATTTATTTACAAAGTATTGTTTTTGTATCTGCAAGCCATTATAATCATGAAAGTTAAAAACTTCAGCATACAAAACACTGCTAAATCAAGAGTTCCTGTATAAAAGGTTACCACTGAAGCCTATAGCTTACAAAAATATTTGGATTTTTTACAAACTTGGAATAACATGCATACCATAATGCTGCAGAAGATATAACTGAGACTCAATTCAGACTTTCCTGTTAAGTAACTTTTACCTTTCGTCCACGGAATCCTTGATTACCCACAGGTCCCTCCTCTCCGGGGAATCCTGATAAACCCCGTTCTCCCTTCTGTCCAGGGATTCCATTTAATCCAGGCTCTCCAGGAAATCCCTTAAGCCCAACACGCCCTAAAATGATTTTGTCACATGTGAGTTGATAGAAAGTAGAGTACTTTAGAACATGCTTACTCAAAAATTCCTATACAATGCTGTCAAGTTAATAAGCAATTGTGTGAGGGTGCAAAAGATTGTTTTACTTTGAAAAATGGCTCTTGAACCAAATTCCTTTCTGTACCTCGTTCTCCGGGGAAACCATTATCTCCTCTCTCTCCTTTGAACCCTTGAGGACCGTAACCAGCCTCGCCTGCCATTCCCTTCAGACCGGGGAATCCTGGGAAACCGTCTTCACCTTCCATTCCTTTCTCACCGGGACGACCTGGCTGTCCGGGAATTCCAAAGTCTCCGGGCTCTCCAATCACACCTACAATTGCATTGCATATAAAAAATGCATACAACAAACATTGTTAGGAAAAAATACCGTTTATATCATAATTTAGCAATTCTCACGATTTAATTTATAATTTTAACTATATTACATATTAAAATAAGGTAATTTTTACAATTTAATACATTATTTAACTATATTCTTGATCACTTTAACATAAAAAAAGATATACAAAACACAAA
Source organism: Magallana angulata (assembly GCF_025612915.1). Classification (NCBI taxonomy): domain Eukaryota; kingdom Metazoa; phylum Mollusca; class Bivalvia; order Ostreida; family Ostreidae; genus Magallana; species Magallana angulata. Next base: position 28,808,941 of record NC_069114.1, read on the forward strand.
ATTTAATTGATCAGGTATTGTTTGCTACTAGAACCTTTCAAAATCATAGTGTTTAAATTGTAGTAAGTGCATACTTATCAAGTACTCAATGTACTCACCAAAAGCGTCCTCTCCTGGAGGTCCGGGACGACCCACAAATCCAAAATCACCTGGAAGAAAATTTGAACTCAGTTTGAGAAATTTAAAGAATGTAGGAGCAGAAACATTTGTTGGGGATTTAATTTCCTTATTTTCGTTGGTAGTCTTAATCAACGAAAACAAATCCGTGACAAATTTTTAACCTAAGTATTAATATAGTCAGAGTTATTGCGTAATTTATTTTAGAGATTACGATATGACAAAATTATATCCCAGTTAAATTCTATTTCCGAAATTTTAACCGAACGAATAATATGTGTTTCTACAGTATCTTTATATATGTTACTTGTTCAATATATTGCTAAAATAGAACATCTGAAAACATTTTTAAAACGATTAATTCCCCCAATTTTCCCCAGATCGCCTTTAATCCTCTTTACTTACCCTGATCTCCCTTCCTTCCTGGACGGCCAGCCCTACCCTCCTCCCCTGGGATTCCATCGTCTCCCTTCAGTCCTTCGAATCCAGGCAGACCATCTTCTCCAAGCATTCCTGGGAATCCTGGGAGTCCGTCCTGACCGGGATCACCTGGGAATCCTTTAAGTCCGTCGGGACCAGAACGTCCGGGCGTTCCGTCAAATCCTTGCTCTCCTGGGGCACCAACCACGCCCCGTTCTCCTGGGTAACCAAACGCACCCCGATCACCTGGGGCTCCGGGGAAGCCATCAGCACCTGGTAAACCACTCACACCCTGAACAAAAAAAATAAACTTTTTCAATTTTAAATAAAACATCTCAAATGTTTAATTTATACACTTTGAGTTGAATTTTGCAAAATCTTGATCAGCAGCAATTTCTCCAAATATCTGGGATGGAACATATTCCAACATAGTGCCTTTCCATCTTTTGTTTTGTCAACAACATTCTCTTTTCAGTAAATCTTGTTAAGGATGCCAATTCAATTCTTGTTTACAAAAGTGTTGACCAGGTCTATAAAAACCTTTTAGATATATACACAGCCCCTCTATCACTGTTCCTAACTTTACTTTCTTTCTCTCCTAATACTTAGTATTAATGTTTTCAGAAAAGATTAAATTGAACTAGAGTTCCTTGCTTTGTCCCCCCTTCCCCCACCCATTTTTTTCTACTACCCACCCTTTCTCCTGGGAATCCATCCAGTCCTTGACGTCCCGGCTCTCCATTCTCTCCCTTGAATCCAGGCAGTCCGGATCGACCTTGTTCTCCCGGTATTCCAGGTAACCCTATCACACCTCGCTCTCCATCATTGCCTATAACAATCAAAGCAAAATATACATACAGTGTACGTAAGAATTCTAATTCTTATTAAATATATTTATTCATTGTAAGTGCTTCTAGATGCTTTTGCTGATTTGGTTATAAAAACAATTGTTTCAAACTCTTTTGCAGAAATTGAAAACCTCTGAGTTTTAGTTATAAACAACCTTAGATTTTTTGTTATATATTTGAACATTTTAAGCCTTTTCCATAAAATGCTAGTTTCAATTCAATTCTGCCCCCCCCCCCCCCTAAAAAATTAAATTAAGAAAAAAGCCACACACAGTCACATGAAAATAATAAAAGTTTTTGATCTACTTCTATTTTCCTTTCTTTAAATTGAGAGCCCATATATTCCAGAAATAAACCATATCAATTTTCTATCAAAATCATGGCTAAAATCTGTGAATATTTCTCCATAAACTTTACTCCCAACCAACTTGATAATATACATTGTACATGTATCATTTGTTAATTCAGGAGTCATCCTTTTTACCTGGACCATGAATAACCGACCCATAAATAACTTCCTCATGAACCAATAACTTTTTAACTGCTCACAAATAATATTCCCTATCATCAAGACGCAATACCACTGACATTATCTGATTCAAAAATATTCCACAATTTTCTTTACCTACATTAGACAGCTATAGCAAAATCAATAAACAAGCTAGGTGTTTTCACTCCATTGACGTTTTGTATATAGAGGGAAAACCACTCTATCAAGGTCACATGTCATATAAAAATAGTAAACAACACAGATTGTGTATTCACGCATGTCTGTATATATTTATAAAAAAACAGAATTAAGGAAAGATATAAGCAAGGATGGTAATAAACTTAACAAAGGAAATAAGCAGGTAGACTAACGAACACACATAAAATCAATCAGCTCCAACTTTTGTCACAGAGCCTCAACACTGGTTTGCACTGGCTCTGCTGTACAGGTAGAGATGGAGATTTTTCTGCGTAGTACTGTACGTAACTCTAAATTGACTCATGCAAAATAAATCAAAAGAAGTGTAGGATTTTCATAAAACTGGTGTGTGCTTCGATCCGGACTTAATTGACATCGAATATTCCACCAAACTGGAAGCCTCAGGATTTATATACATCAGTGATAATTAACAGGTATAACCTGCAGAATGATGTTTTTATTATTACGTTTGTTTCTACTCTGTCTTTGTGTATCGGACATTTTTACTCAAAATGATACCACGGCAACTCCCTCTACTGGTTCTGTCAATCAAGCCTGTAGCATTGTCGTCCTTGGCAAGAAAACCAAACAAAACTTTGATAGTCTATTCAACAATGGTGCCACAAAAATGGTGAAGATCAAGTTCAGTTTTCAAACTTCATCAGCAGGGGTTCTCTCTGGCCTTGCCAACACAGATATTTTTCTCCCCTTAATAATGATTAAGACGAAAGGATCGGAAGGAAGAGGTTTGCTCCTCCTTAAGGATGAGATGGTTTCTATGCCTTTTTCGGCCTTGCGTTATGGAGTGGAGAGCTTCGACGTGAGTATAGCTGAGAGTCCTCCTAACTGCTTTGTTACCCAGAACCTAGATGTCACACACCTTCAGACATTGTTGAGGGACTTGGTGCTAGGCAATCTCGATCTGACAAAAAAGGACGAAACCCCAGAGGAGCAGCGTGTATGTAATCAACACATTAGAGACAATGGGAATGGGGTGGCAGAGTTTTACTATGTCTGCTGCTACAGAGATGATGAGGGCAGAGTGATATGCTCCGAGTTATCCGAAGACCTGTGGCTAACAGTCTTCTTTTATATTGTGGTTGTTATCAATATTCTAGTGGTACTGTACAGCCCGCTGTTGGTTCCGCAAGCATGGTACCGCGAGATTTATGTTAATCTAGTGTACAGTCATGAACTTAAAGAGCACGTCAAGTTACGGATCCTAAAATCAGCTAAACTTCCAAAGGAAATGAACATCTCAAGTAAAAACACGATCAAAGTGAGTAGCATTGAAGATGATCCCGACATGCCAAAATTCAAAGATATAGTGGCTAACCTAAAAGAAGATCAAACATACACTGTTGCAATATCCAAACTCATGTTCAAAATGAAAGCAGATCGCCTTGTTCAATCTAACGATGTTCCAGTAGGGGTATTCAAGACATTGTATGATACGATAGTAAAGTGTCAAATTCGTGAACGCGATGCAGTCAAAGACTGCTGTCACAGCAACATTTTTGGCACTTTTAAGAAACCATGTAAAAAATCTGTCTTGTGGCATGAATGCTTGCAGAAATTCATGCTCCTGTGTCTCCTCCCTGTGCTTGCTGCCCCTTGGATAATCCGACTCTACTTCTATTATATCTATGAAGACACCCACAGAGCACAGGAAACCATGGCTGCAGAAACACGAAACCTGGACATGAACTATCCAGGAAACCTTCTGGTGTACTTCAATCCCGTCCATGGAATATTCTTATTCTGCTATGCTGCATTGGCCATTGATATTCTCTTGTTCAGAGTTCTTCAGAAGAAAGTGACAGAGAGGTCCCGATACATCATCCGAACATGTTTCAGGGATATGCGAAGCATGAACCGATCCCGAGCACTGGGATACTGTATATTCACACTCCTGATCCCCATTAAGAAATATGGGATCTTCTTCCTTCTTGTTGCCTGGGTCTACTGGCTGATAGCTATCCCCATCCTGCTTCTAGTCATTGCATTCTACTTCATGCCTATCGTGAATATAATGTGTCGTCTCCTTTTTAACTACCTTGACACAATGTTTCCATTACAAAAGTGCTTCTCACCTATAATTCGTGCTTACCATCGCCTGTACAAAGAGGACTACTCCATTTCTATACCCATCTTTGTAGAGGACCATGTAGGGATGCCAAAGAGACCCAGCACTGCGATAGACAAAATCGTCAACATGGTGATCACACTGCTGCTGATTATTTCCATTGTCTCCTTCACAGTGCTAGCACTGGAGTTTCTAATTGTTGTTGTGGAATATATCATCCATCAGTTCATTGGACTGGTACTGAACTGGGGGGTTTGGTTCAAGTATGCTACACTAGCGTTCATCCTAGTCATATATGCCAAAGACTGCTTCGGAAGTGTCACCAAAAAATATCTAGTGTTCAGTGAAAAACTGATAGCATTTGTCAAGTCAAAAGCTGAGGAAGATATGAAATTGTTCATAATTCAAGAACCAAATGAACAGGGAAACAATGCATTTCAAATTGACGATGAGTCCAACTCGGAACAGCAATTTGAACTATCTGTTCAAGATTCCCATTTAGAATGGCACATGCCCCATGTGGTACTTTTCCTTGACAACACTGATGTGACATACATCACTAAACACCTGTTCTTTGAGGTCTCTAATATGCCAAATGCTGGATGTCCTGGTAGTCTCATGACCAACCTGTTTTCCGCTTTGTCCCAGTTTATGGTTATTCTGCTGTTCCTGCTTTTCGTTCTTTTGGTCATTGCAGCATTCGGTGAAAAATACGAAGTATCGGGCATTAACCAGTCTGTACTTGCGGCAGTGGGAGGAATTTTGCCTTTCGTCTTTCAAAAAATCCTTTTCAAAAGCCCTCCTGATTTTGATTTGGATACCAGCAGTCCAAATTTCCAAAATGCTTTCAATAAGATTCTCCACGAATATGTAGAGTACGCCTTCGTCTACGATATCGAGCCAGCTGATGAGATAAAAGAAAGCTCTGACCAATCGCAAGTGGACCTCTTGATAAATACAAGTGACCAGAGAGACACGGACACTCCTGGTGGCACCGCTCATATTGTCTGACTCCGGTTTGGTATATTGTACTGTATATATGTATTTTATATTATAGTGATCTATTTTTTGCTATTTTTCAGTCATTTTTATTTTGCAAAAAGAGGATGGCAGATTTTGTGTACTATAAAACACATTTAAAAATGTCTTACACAAATATTTTTTTTATCAAATTGATTTATATCTCATTTTGGCAGAATTTGGAACTCACACAAAAAATCTGTTTGATCTGTATTTTTTTTTTTTATATATTTGTTAAGTGCATACTTTGAATTTATGATATTCAATCAATTTATTCTCCTTACATATACATGTAAGTAATATAATACAATTGTAGCCTTTTGATGAGGTCTAAACAATTGTTTCCATAGAGCTGTTGAGAGTGTAATGGCCGAGGACAATGTCAGATGTTAATTGATATACTCCTTTGATATTAATTGATATACTCCTTTGATATTAATTGATATACTCCTTCGATATTAATTGATATACTCCTTCGATATTAATTGATATACTCCTTCGATGTTAATTGATATACTACTTCGATATTAATTGATACCTCCTTCGATGTTAATTGATATACTACTTCGATATTACCTGTAATTGATATACTCCTTCGATATTAATTGATATACTCCAGACCTATCAAGTCTAAGGTCTGTTATGATATCTTTTATGTAATAAAAACCTTTCTACAGTATTTTAAGGTTAACTTTTTTTTTTTTATTTCTATGACAAGTAAAGTTAGTTTTTTTTCACAGAATGTATACCATATATTAGAGTAACAACAATTGACTATATATAATAAAATATTGTTTAGGAGAAATATGATATTTTGTATATTTTTTGGTATGATGAAATTGTGTACTTAAATTTTGAAATCTTGCATAATTAATGGGACCAAAAATTAGTATGACAGTATATACAGTGTGTCTGGTACATGAACATACATTTTATCCCAACATTCTGGGACCTTAATTTCAACAAATTTTTTAGAGATTACAATTGTTCAGTTATTTATTTACATGCATCATGGATATGAAGTTTTTATTTATTAATATTATAGGATATTTTCAGCGACTCATGTTTTTTAACAAAATTCATTTTTCTTTGTGAAGTCTGTGTTCATATCTGACTATGTGAAAGATAATAATTAAAAGCTTGCACTGCCCAATTAAGATAAATTATGCTGTATGAATTCTTGTTTTACAATATCAATTATAGCCCTCATGATATTGCAACAGTTTTAATGCTGATTTATTAAGGACCACTCCTTGTCTGTATGACAGGTGTTGTGTTTTGCTCATTTCACACAAAGCAAGGTAGTTAATTACAATTCATTCAATGAGATGACCATGCGGTTCTAGAAGATATTAAATGAACGATAATCTGTAGAAGCATCTTTCTAATCTATCTTACATAACTTAATTTATTGTGGAAATTTAACAGCTTTCATAATGTAAAAACAATAATTGTTTTCTAATTAAGCTTTTCGTACACAAAAGCAAGCCATTTATGTAATAAATTAACAAGTCTCTACAGCTAATGATAACTAAAATATGATATTTTGTGTTTACATTTATGTATGAATGATAGAACAGTCAAAATAGGAATATTTTCATGGTACATGTCATAAAAGTCTATTTTACTTCGAAAGCGGGATTCAAATTCATTCTTTTGTAAATCATATTGTACAAACTATGAGGTAGGTAAATCTCTATCAAATATCACACTTCTTACATGAAGCCCCATTATACCTGTCATATTAAAGTATGTGCCAAGATATTTATGCACATTTGGACATTTTTTTTTTAAATAAACATACCTAGCTGTGAAAGAATTGCAATTAAAATTGATAAAAGGGAAAATATCCAAAATATCTTCACTGACACATTATCATACCAGTAATTCACTCGGAAAAATTCACAGGAACAGAAAGTTTTTTTTTACAAAGATTTAAAATGGGTAATGTTGACATCTTTCCTCCTTTTGGAAGTCACTTGGAAGTACCTTGGCAATTTTTAAACATTATCATTATGTTGCTATATGCAAATTTCCCCTAGACTTTTTATTATTAGTCCTTTATTGAAACCTAACATGCTGGAGGGGTGGTTCAAAGAAGAAATCTTGGGATTTTTTCATACTGTTGAATTAAGGCCATTTGAACTCTGGGGTATTTATAAATATCAAATAATTTTTAAAAAAAAACGTGCTGAAAAAATATCTTGGGACAGAGTATGGTATAACTCTTCAACAATGCCTGTTATAGTAAAATTCTCACCTGGAATTCCGCCAAGTCCGGGACCCCCTTTCTCTCCTTTCAATCCATTCAATCCGGGGAAACCATCACTTCCAGGTCTACCATTTCGTCCTAAAATCCAATTTGTAGAAATTTGACATTTTTACCAATGAATTTCAACAAAATGTGGTATATCTAAATGTATTTGTATATGTTTGATCATGAGGGACCAGTCCAGGATTCCAACCCGGGCCCCCTGAATCTCTATCCCAACTACTATACACCTCCACAAGGTTAAGCTTAATCAAAGGGTGGTTTCTATTTAATAACAGAAATGAGATCTCATACCCGGCTCTCCAGGAATGGAATTTCCAACCTCTCCCCTTTCTCCTTTCCGGCCTGGGAAACCATCTTGTCCAGGTCTTCCAACAACTCCTACTTCTCCTGCATAAGCAAACAAAATTGATGAAATCACAACTTCATATGAGAGTTAATTATCTCCCTTATATATATATATATATATGTACAGTTATTTCTAAGAGTGTATATACTTTATCTGAAAAACCTTTTATCCTAAAAAAAACCATGTTGAATTAAATCAGTGTGAAGCTGGATGGTTAATGAGTAATGTCTCCAACAAATGAACAGCATTTTATAAACTTATCTCATTTGTTATATCTAACTTCTTGTTGCCTCTCTTTTTACCTGGAATTCCGTTGTCTCCGGGAAGCCCTTGGAGCCCTGGTAACCCAGGTTGACCAATGTCACCCTCTGGCCCCGGGAATCCAACTTCACCAGGTTCTCCCTTGAATCCAGGCAATCCGAATGAACCGGGAAATCCGGGAAGGCCAGACTCACCTCTAGAACCTGTACAAGTCATAAAAGAGGCAAAGTTAACACTCAGGTATATTTCAAACAGAAAAAGAGATGATATCTATAAAAATAACACTTGTCTCAGGCATATTTTACATATTGGAAAAAAAACAGGCATATTTTACATATTAGAAAAAAACAGGCATATTTTACATATTAGGAAAAAACAGGCATATTTTACATATTAGAAAAATAAATAACACCAAGGTAAATTGAACATGCAAAAACTGACCCTGCCACTTCCCTTTTTGTGACATGTTTCAGCACCTTCAGACTTACCTTTTACACCTGGAACTCCTAATTGTCCAGGTAAACCTGGTTCACCTGATCGTCCCTGAAATCCAGTGGCTCCCTTCATTCCAGGCAGTCCTATATAGGAACAGAGTTGAATGAAATATGACAAAACAAACATTTTACTTATCACCTGCATTACCTTCAGGTGTTGAAGGTGTGGCGTATATTACACCTAACTCAAAGATTTGTAATTTAAATACAAAAGAACAACAAGTTTAAGGACAAATAAGTAGCCAATGAATTTTGCTAAAGAAAAATTAAATTTCAACATTTCTTTTTCTAACAGCATCAAGAATTAACAATATGAATTAAGAATCTTTGTTTCAACTGCAGTTGATTCCAAAAAAATGACACTGGCTTAATCTTTGATGGTAGACTCTTATTCTTACTCACCATCATAACCGGGCAGTCCTGAGAGCCCGGGCTCTCCCGCTGGGCCCTCACGCCCAGGAGTTCCGTCCAATCCAGGGGCACCATCCAATCCACGCTGACCTTTAAGCCCATCTTGACCAGGTAACCCTGGAAGACCAGGATCCCCTGGGGCACCAGTTAAGCCTACCTCGCCTGAAACAAAAACAACTCTGTGATATAGGAGGCTGGAGAATCAAAAACTTTATATGTATCATCCACCATTTAACCATGCATTTTAGAAATCATTTTTTTTTTTAGCTATAAACTATTTTTTCAAGTAAATGTATTGAATAATTCCAAATATTGTACATTTCATATCTGAATATTATCCTATATTTGTTATTCAGAGCTCTTTTTCTATAGAAGATTAATATCCATGTAGTATGAAAATAGCCACTAGCTGTTTTTGATTTGAACATATTTTATTATGCAAATATACATTTACATAAATGGATAGGCAGCAGGCAATGCCTATGTAAGCCTTCTCCATATGCCACTAGCTGTGTATATAACTATCCAAATCTCTTAAACATTAGGACACCACAGGATGTGGAAGACCATAAAAAAGTAGGACTTATGTAATATACAATAAAACTAGAAGAATTCTAATATTGTGATAACAAAATCTGACAAGTTGTACAATCTGCTGAAAATTAATCAAATTTAACGGAACCACCCAAAGCCTTACATGCATCACTGTTTTATCATCTAAAAACAACCCAAAGTCATTAAAAGATAGAACATTGGAGAGAAAAAGACCCACATTGTCAAGTTTCTTGAAATTCTATGGTGGCACCATAGAATTTCAAATGCAAGTACTGAAAGGTACACATGTATATAATCAGTGATTTTTCAAAACAAAGGAAAAAGTGTCCTGGATTTACCTGGGATTCCGTCTCTCCCTCTAAATCCCTTCAGGCCAGGAAATCCTCTGAATCCTATGATCCCCTTTTCCCCCTTTAATCCTGGGAATCCAGGGGATCCATACTCTCCAGAGTCACCTGAAATCAAATATTACATAATGAATTCTCAACCTCCACCTTCATAAAGTAAGATAAAGTTCTAAATAGGAAATGTACAAGCATTCATCAAATACTTTGTATTCAAGATTGTCTGAGCTGACCCTCAGTCTTTTAACTTTAAACTCATCATGGTTCATACTTAAGTTCATGTGTAAAACTAAATCAAGAGAATTTTTTATATTTTAAGCTATCAAGATGTTATACAAAGATAAGGCAAAAAATGCTGTCTAATTTTCTTGAAAATCTAAAATAGAAAAACATGAGGAAAAGTGGAAATTTCTGTAAGAATGTAAACCTATAAAATTCTAAAATGAAGAAATTGTCTTGACCCTTTTACCACTAAATAAAAAAATTGAATAAATTAATTGGTAATTTCCCTTTTTCCTCATAGAGACACTAATATACAGTACATTGTAATTCTTCAATCAAGAGCTTGATTTTTTTTTTCATTTAAACAGAAAATTCCTGAACTTGACAACTATTGCCAACAGTGGTACATATTTTTTCCCAGTAGATTGATAAGTTTAAGGAGAAATCCCCATTTTGAAGGAATTAGTATCTAACCTCTAATTCCCTTTGGTCCAGAGAATCCAGGTCTTCCCACACGCCCTATCTCTCCAGGGTATCCCCTCTCCCCATTCAATCCAGGCAAGCCTGGGTCTCCTGGTTCGCCCTTGAGAAGTTCCATGGGGGGTGCATCAAGTCCAGGAATCCCAGGGTCTCCCTACAGAAAAGACCAGCAAACTTGTATTGATTTCTGTCAGATTACTTAAAATAACATCATACAATTACTGTAAACCAACTATCATTCTCTACAACTTTATTTTATGATTTACCTGTGAGATGAACTGGTTCGAGGCAATTAATTTTTGAGACCAAGCCTTACCCCACACCTGATTTTTTACTACAAATATATATGGCAAACACTGGTCCCTGCGAGAAATATACGTGACAATGAGGCTCTTGCTTACTTACCGATAATCCAGGCAGTCCGACCACACCTGATTCTCCAGGTAGACCCCCGTTTCCAGGTAGACCAGGTAATCCAGCGAATCCTGGCACCCCAGGGTAACCCTTTTCACCCACGCGGCCTCTCTCCCCGGGGATACCTGGCTGACCGTCATCACCCTTCATACCAACTCGCCCCATTTCTCCAGGTATGCCGGGAAAGCCATCCTCCCCTTTCATTCCTTAACAAAAAATAATAAATTTAACCATTATAACAGATCAATACAAAAAAACACATGACAAACAAGCTTATAATGAGTTGACACTTAAATAGTGAGGTGATTTTCATTCCCCTAAACTTAAAAAATATATCGAACAAATGGTGGATATATACCAAATTACGCTTAATTATAACAAAGCAAAATTGTTATCCCCCTGGTACTTCGCTTAAAGCATGTTTTATGGTATATTATTAATTAAAAAAGTTCAGATAAATCTATCATGCTATCTATAGTATTTATGATTCTGCAATCAATTGCTATATTCCTTAAAAAAAAAAACCCAAAAAACACACAAATTTTGTCATACACACAGCATCAAGATCTCACCAAATATTCCTGGAAGTCCATCTTGGCCATCTTCTCCAGGAATTCCCATAAATCCAGGTTCTCCCTTCTTTCCAGGCGGAATGTTGATTCGGGAGGGTTCACCTTTCTCTCCTGAAGAAAAAAAGAATTCAAACATGTCACACAACAAATGAATAAGTAGATTCCTTATTTTACATAAATACAACAAATGAATAAGTAGATTCCTTATTTTACATGAGTATTTAATTCAGCGACTTAACGATTTTGCATCAAACAGCAGAATATGAAATTGCGAATGCTGAATTTTTATCATAATTCCATAAAGTTTACATCTGTCCCAAAAATAATAACAAGATTTTAAAATCCGTGAGATGTGTTTCTCGTGATTTTATGCGGACATTATTTCATTTTGTTTAATAAGGAATTTACACTATGGATTTCTACTGCACATAATGTTTATAGATAGACAAATCTCCTAGCCATATTTACTCTGAATTTTCTCTAACAAAAATCCATACCTCTGAGTCCTTTTAAGCCTGGGTAACCTTCTATTCCGGGAAATCCCTTAAGTCCAGTTCGACCCAGTTCGCCTGGAATGGAATCTCCAGGCATTCCAGGAAGGCCGTTTTCTCCCTGCATTCCAGGTAAGCCATCCAGACCCTCCAAACCTGGATCTCCTACTTGACCCTATTAAGGTCAAACACATTTTTAAAAAATGGATAGAAATGGGTTTGAAATCTGTCTTCTTCTATCTATCGATAAACTGTAGATTCTTTATTTTATGCCATTACTTCATTCTGTGATATTGATGTTTTGTGTTAAATCAAATCACAAAAATGTCAGAACTATCAACAAATTCATAATTTTGGAAATTCGACGCTACGAGCTATTTTAAGTTCTCTTTATTTTATCCTTGAATAAATATGTGCCCACACAGACACCCCCCCCCCCCCCCAAAAAAAAAATTTATCCTATGTATAAAAGCATGCCGAAAAGGACACAAGTGAGCATGATTTATTTAGAGGTCCATCAATCCTTGATCTCTACAGTATTCCTACGCTATGTGTGTGTTGGTGGTGGGATTCTTACTCTTTCTCCCGGTACACCAGCGTAACCTTTAGGTCCTCTAGGACCTACGGCTCCGGGTTGCCCGGCCCTTCCTACTGGACCTGGAATACCATTCTCTCCCTTAAGCCCTGTAAGGAGTTCTCCAGGTGGCATCTGAAATTCTCCAGGCTCTCCTTTCATTCCAACTCGACCTATTTCTCCAGGGATACCTGCTGGACCCTGAAATAGCAAAATCAAATTTTAAATTAATAGTTAATTCCCGAAAGAACAAAAACAAACTCCTGAAAAATTATATTTTTATTCTTTTAACACATTTTCCTGGGCTGAAATTGCCTTTAATTGACAGTATGTATCATATATGTTTTACAGAATTTAGTTACCTCATCAATCTGCAGGGAAATTAATTAAAAACTGTCCTAATGGGACTAATACCACTGCAAGGCTAATTTCAAATGAGACAAATATGAATATAATACATATGTACAAATTTTCAGACTATTCCATGCAGTATTAAATAAGTTTATAGGGTGGACAAAAATTGTTTTTACAGACAAACATACATACAGAAAAGTGGACAGACAGAGAGGGTGATTCCAATAAACCTCTTAACTTCGTTTGCGGAAGTATAAAAATGAACCTACTTACCGGTTGACCTTTAGCACCTGGTATTCCGGGGAATCCTGGCACGCCAGGGTCACCTGGTTGTCCTTGGAAACCTGACTGTCCTGGTTGTCCGGGAAGACCAAACAGACCTGGTTCACCAGGGTCACCACGGAAACCGGGCTCCCCCCCTGGACACACTCCACAGTCATCTCCCCTTGGACCTACAAATCAATTCAATGTCTTAAACACTTCAAGTCAATTAGTTTCTACTTTAAGGTTTACAAAGAAAAGTTCTCTGTTTAAAGAATACAGGTTTATTTGAACATAATTTTTAATGCATAAACATAGCTGGATTAATTAGCAGCCGTTATCAATGTAAGTATTTTCTTCTTCTCTTTAATGGAGAGAACTGTTTGCCTGCTGTTCAATCCATATTCATTTAATATATACTTCTGTGTATATTTCTGAATAAAATACTTCTTAAACTAAGCATTTTCCAAGAATACAAGTTCAAAATGATAAAAATTATGAGTATGCCATTGATTAAATTATGAACCTCTTTCCCCTGGAATTCCGTCCCTTCCATCTTCTCCTGGAATTCCTGGATCTCCCTCTTCTCCAGGAAATCCCACTGGGCCTTCTGGACCTGTTACATCAAATCCTAGACCCGGGACACCATCAAATCCCCGTGGACCCGGCTCTCCCCGCATTCCAGGAAGTCCATCCAGTCCAGGACGCCCAACTTGTCCTGATTCCCCGGGATATCCCTGTACTGTGTCTCCGAATGGTCCCTGCTCTCCTTCTCTACCTTTGAGTCCAGGAAGTCCAGGCAACCCTGGAACTCCATCCACACCAAAATCACCTAATAAAAAAAAAGATCATAAGAAATCATGTTTCGGATTAATAGATAAAAGATACTGTGGAATCATTCTATTTCCTGGGGGCCAATTTTCGTGGATTGTGGGTGTTTTGCTTATTCGTGGGGATGTAATTTCATGGATGCGTTAGTTTTCAGTTTAAGTACGTAAACTTAATCTTTTATAATTAATATTCTTTGAGGATGTAAATTCGTGGGCGAGGGCTTCCCTCGAATACCACGAAAATTGAGCCATCACGAATTCTAATGATTCCACAGTAAGGATTTAAAAAGAAAAACTCCTCCAAAGTATACGTACCTATATCTCCCCGATCTCCAGGATAGGAAAACCCTGGGAGTCCTCTGTTTCCTGGAATTCCATCAGGACCTGGGAGACCTGGAGGTCCATCTCTTCCGATAGGACCATCAACACCATCCAAACCTAAAGAGATGGATTTCAAATTTATCATTCATCTATAAATTCAATTTTAAAGCAATGAGGTATGTGCAGGTTGTCCCAAAATTCTATAAATTTTTTAAAAATCTGTTAACTGTATCTTTTAAATTTCTTTTGAGTCTTTTTCAAACAAAACCGAAAATTTTTAATCCAACAAATGCTTTGCTTACTGCTTGAAAAAGGAATTTTAAGTTAAATAGTGTTACATCAGGTTTTCTTTCATTAATTGTTAATGAAGCTTCATAGTGAACTTTTATACAATTCCATTGTCCAATTTACCGGTACTGTAATAATAGACTCACCAGGATATCCTTGAGGTCCCTCGGGACCTGGGTCTCCTGGACGACCTCTAGGACCAGGCCGACCTTGACCTCCTCCTTCAGGATCTCCACGCGGGCCCTGAAATTACAAGAGGCACAAAAAAAATGAAGATTAAATTCCTTCAAAAATATGAAAATCATGAAATTTTTTTTTATATAATTTGCTAATATTTTCAAGATGAAGAACTACTGGAATAAAATCATGGTTCACATTGAGAATAAGGAGAATATCAAAAAATTGGGTTTTCAAATAAGTATTCATCTATATGTATGTTTCCTAAAAATAAAAACTATATTTTTAAACATTTAAACCACATCTAGATTCAACTGAAAGATTTAAGATGTTTGTGAAAAATTCAACCAGGTCACAAGTTGAACCTATATATAACGGTTGAGCTTATTGCATCAGTACCAATTAAATCTGTACCGACATGTACCAGTTGAACATATACCCATACCATGAATCCAAAGTCATTAGTTAAAGATACATCTACTAAATACCGGTAAACCAAAACCCATAATACTTAAACCAAACCTATCAGTTAGACCAAAACTTACCAGTTGAACCCAAACCAAGCAGTTAAAAGATAAATCTACAAAATGACACAGACCCATAATAGTTAAACGAAACCTATCAGTTAGACCCAAACTTACAAAGTTGATCCAAAACCCACCAGTTAAAGATACATCTACTAAATGCAGGTAAATATCGGTATTTTGAAAACCCAAACTTACAAGTTGAACCCAAACCCACAAGTTGAACCCAAACCCACCAGTTGAACCCAAACCCACCAGTTGATCCTAGACCTATTACTTGATTCTACATCCCTTAGTCAAACCAAAGCCCATCAGTAAATCAAATAAATATTTTATTCAAGTATATAAGAATACATGCATTGGATCGAACAGCAGTGCCTATATATGTTCTCTCCCCCACCAGTTGAACCCAAACCCATCATTTGAATCTGCAGCTCCCAGTTGAACCCAAACCCTGTTGAACCAACACCTTCCGGTTGAATCTACAGCCAGCTGAGTTGAACCCACACTTACCCGGTCTCCCAAATCTCCCCTCATTCCCTGTCTTCCAGGGTCTCCAGTTCGGCCCTACAAAGAGAAATATTACAATTCTTATTTTTTACTATTTCCCTGTAACGGGATGCGAGAAATATTGACGAACCAGACCGGGACTCAAACCTGGGCCCCCTGAATCTCTAAAGACGTGCATTACAAACTGAGCTATCTGGCACCAGTATTTGTATCAGTCAGATCGTCACATCCCTAAACGTGTTTTACTAAGACTAGCATCTTCTTTTGAAAAACTAGCTAATTACATTTAAGATCGGAGAAAAACGTAATATTGACATTTTTTACTCACTACATTGGAGAAATAACACCTGCAGTTAAAATTTGTTCCATTACTAAACAAGAAAAGGAAATAACGGCTTGATTACAGAATAACTCACTATTTCGCCTGGTAATCCATCGTAGCCAGGGTTTCCGTTTGATCCCTTGTCTCCTTTGAATCCAAAAGGTCCTGGTGGACCATCTTTTCCACGTTTTCCCTAAACAAAACAGCAGATATCAAGACGTCATAAACAATTATCACTATTATCTACTGAGAGATATCAGCCTAGTAATTTTTGCTGAAAAATATGCTCTTCTGGGTTCTTTGTAGCTTACCCTCATTCCTTGCATCCCTGGCATTCCAAATGGGCCTTTATCACCTGCCATCCCGGGCAAGCCCTAAAAGAGGAATTGTTTTTTAAAAGCTGACTTTGAAAATTACACCGTAAAAGTACTCAATTTAGCTTTCATTAAAGAGGAGTAACGCTTACAAACTGTTCACTACTACATTCAATCAAACACCACAAATTCAAGTGCAAAAGAGCCGAAATTCCCGGAAAAATAATGGAACCAGAATTTCTTCATATCAAGCACATCTACAGTGTCCTAATTCCCTAAGGCTTCCAGAAATTCTCTGCAGCGCTTTAAGAGGAGTTGCGTTTATAAGAAAGAACAGGACTGACTGACTGGCAGGTCAAAAACATTATACCTTCCTCAACAAGATGCTTGGGGTATAACAATAGTGCTTGCTCCAGAGTGGGCAGCAATGTCACAAGATATCTGTCACTTATTTCTATGAGGGATGTTACTGTAGATTCCTAATTAAAAGCGAGGAATTGATATTCGCGTAAAATTGTGAGAAGCACATCTCGCGAATATTAAAATCTCGCTTTTATTTTTTGGGACATGTAAACAACATGAAACTATGATTAAAATTTGGCATTCGCAATTTTATGTCCTCGCGGAATTAAGTACCCGTGTAAAATAAGGAATCTAAGGTATTAACTAACATTTTCTCCCCTCTGTCCAGGATAACCAGGCACTCCAGGACGTCCGTCGTAACCGTCATCTCCTCGATCCCCTACGGGCCCCGCACTAATCTGGTTGGGCTTGTTGCCAGGAAGAGTTGTAATAATTCCCTTGGGGCCTCTCAATCCATCAAATCCTTTCTCTCCCTTAGAAAAACAAACAAAACACAAAATAATATGGAAGTACATGTACCATATATCCGGTAATTTTTGCGGTGATCTAATTTTAGCTTTTTCCGCGATCACTTTTAAATCGCAAAATATTCAATATGCAGAAATTATATCCGGTAACGTTTGGTAGAAAATCTTTTTAAATCGCAAAATATAACTGGCACAAATAAAATATGGTACACATTTTCTCTTGTTTTGTGAATTTTGTGACATGCGAAAACAAAATGGATGTATGGTATGATGTTATCATAATATTATGTCAATTCTGTATCGGACTCAAATAAAATCATTTTTATAATCTGCAAGAGATAATGAAATTTTGCTGCTCAGTTTCTTGGGCACCTAAAACACTCATGAAATTTAAACTGACCTTTTGACCTTTGGCTGGGTTTCGGGCTGGGTCTCCCATTTGACCTTTCGGGCCTTTGACTCCAGGAGATCCAGGTTGTCCCTGAAAAAATGCATTTGAAAATCAATTACAATTTCATCAATTACATTTTATAAAGTATGTTAAACTTCAACAAAACCAAAGTGTGGTCCAGTCTAAAGATGAGTCATCCAAATCTTTATGGTACTGTGCATCAATATCTGTTACATATATCTGATGATGATAAATCCCACATGAAATTTGTTTCAAAATCAAAGTGCCCTTACCCTGCGTCCCTCTGGTCCCTGAGGTCCCGGGGGACCTGGCCTACCTGGAATACCGGGGTCACCCTGAAGATATATATATAGATACATGATCAGAACATCAAACAGGTGTGTCAAAGCAAGAAAATAGACATGATCAATCAGATATGGAATATTATTCATCCAATGAATGTATCCAATCATGTAACTTACGGAGGGTCCCCGTCTCCCGGCGTCTCCTGGATCACCCTTTGGACCAAATCCATAAAATCCATCTCCAGGATCTCCCTACAAAGATAGTGGAGCATACTGAACTTTACTCACTGTCAAAACAGGCGTCAATGGAGTTAAATTATGCAATTAATTTAAGAGGGCTCAATGATCATAGGCATTTTCAGACTATTTTAATCTCCTTAAGATGATGGGGTCTGTATATAAAGATAGGGGGAAATGGTAAAATTTTCAAGTTATTTGGGTTTTTTCTTTACTAAATGTTAGTTTATGGTCAAAAATATCATATGTCAAAGTTAAAGGCAGATCTGATGGTAAGTGTGTTGCCCATCCAGCCTCCTTAATAATAACAAAATTTTTTTTAAGTGATAGTTTATTCATAAGCGAACTTCGCATCCCAAGGAAATAATCATGGATTTTAAACTGAAGAATATAATCTATTAACCTCAGGGTTGTCTCTAAAAATTGAGATAGAAGGAAGAAATGAAAAAGTAGAAGGGGGTCAGGGGGTCTTCTTTATAGCTCCATTGCATTTGGAATGCAATAATAGCCAGGTAATTAAGGCATTATAGGGGGGGGGGGATTTCCCGCCCCCCCCCCCCCCCAGCTCTTAGAGACAACCCTGTAAGCTCTTTTGGTATATTTTTTTTTTACATATGACTCTGCCTTAATTTAGATTTCAGACATTACAGTATTTCATCATGTTTATATGAGTATCATGTTTATAGATAATTAAACATGTATGCATGTGTAAACATTTACATCTGTTTCCTATCAATCATGCAACTCTTTCCCTTTTTTGAAT
The DNA here is from genome assembly GCF_025612915.1 of Magallana angulata. Taxonomy (NCBI): domain Eukaryota; kingdom Metazoa; phylum Mollusca; class Bivalvia; order Ostreida; family Ostreidae; genus Magallana; species Magallana angulata. The sequence goes on from NC_069114.1 coordinate 28,827,986, forward strand.
GTGTATACATGTATTATATTGGTAAATGTAAACGTAAATAAACAACAATTTTTTTTTTGCTTCTGGAGAGCCTTTGTTGGTTAACAAGTTTAAGAATTGTACTGAGTGGAATATATTTAGTAGTCTGTACCTTGGTGCCATAAAATCCTGGCTCTCCTCTTGGACCCTGTCTCCCTGGCAACCCACTCACTCCTGGAACACCGGGCAAACCCTGAAAAAGGACCACAAAAAAAGGTACTGTTTATACAGGGCAGACTATGCTGTAAACAACTTTATGGGTACTGTGTATATTGAGTCACATTAAACAAATTTCATTTTAAACATTCTATATTAAGAACTTATATAAGAATAGCCGAACACCTACCTTTGTACCATTGCATCCTGGGTAACCTTGAGGTCCTACAGGGCCTTCTAAGCCCTCGTAACCCTACAAAACAATACAATGTATATCATCATCTTAAAACTCATCTGGAACTAGTGGCTAAGCAGAAGTATTGCCTGTTCTGAGAATAAATATCTAGTATTACAGAAAGCTTCCAAACTTATTTCAGAATTTAAAGCTGCTTGGTCCGATTTTATATCAAATTTTATGCACGCTTTTAAACGATGGCTCTGCTTAGTATATGTATAATAATAGACATTGCAGTAGTTTTACCCGTCATTTATGCCAAATTTCAATGAAGAAAAATACATACAAAATTTGCTAACAAAACAAACGACATTAAAAGGTACCGCATTATTTCGCCTCATGTTAAATTTCACCCCTGACAACGAGACAGGTATGGTTGTATTACGAATTTGACACCGCTTTAAATAAAGGTCGAAATGATCAGACAAATTACAAATAAACGTGTGTACGTTTTGTTCGCTAAAATTTCTAAAGTCTGCTTTCTTTACAATCGATGCATTGCATGCGGGTTGAATAACCCCAATCATTCGGGGGACGAAACCAAGCGGTTTCCTTTTCTAAACATTCCCGTGATGCATTTTGGTTTGTTTTTTCGTTTGCCTAAGGAGAAATTATTTTTATTTACTTTCAATATTTCTAACTTTGAAAGGAGACTGATTCTGCTGGTGTAAATAGGAGAAAGTCCATAACTTTCTAAGATAAATGATTTGTATGAAAAAAATTTTGATACTGTAATTACAAAAAAATCGGAGCTTTAATTGAATTTCTGACTTCAAGATTTCAAAATTTATTTCCATGACTTGCAATGTGAGAAACAACAATACTTATAAGATCACATTTTGTTCATGTAATAGATATGAATGAGGATTTAAATTTTGGGGTATGCAAATTAGATATCTAGTGGGAAGATATAGGAACACCGCATCTGACTATCTAGCAATATTGGATGGCATGGGAGACAACTTGTGAATGACTTACTGGAATCCCAGGAATTCCTGTCATTCCCTGTGGACCAACGTCGCCCTGGAAACAAAAAATCAAGAAAATATCACATCAACTAAATTCACTTGCATAACAATGAAGTTAAGATGCTGATTATTAAAAAAATAAATGTAAACATTATGTTTCAAGCAGAACTTGACAATATGTGTAATATGATATATTGCATAGCAGCACTTACTCTGTTTCCTATTTCACCGACGCCTCCTGGTTCTCCTCCATCTCCTCTGAATCCTTGAGGTCCTGGGGGACCTTCATTTCCAATAAATCCAGGTAATCCTTGGGAGCCTCCCAATCCAGGTAAACCAGGTGCTCCCTAAAAACACAAATATTGTCATATCTTGTTGAAGTCTGCATGCACATATACTGGGATGCAGAAGATCAAGTGAAATATGAACAAAAGAATAATGATGATTCATGTTTACATCAATGTTTATTTATGACTTGTTTTAAAATTATGAAAGTGTTTGTCTCACCCTCACTCCTTTCTGGCCGGCACATAAACACACGGTGGAACTACATCCTTTACAAGCCTATCGGAGAAGAAAACATGAACATGTTTATGATTTAATAAATAAGTGTGTAACTCAGTGGATAAATCATAAGACCTCCACTGTAGACAACGATTCTAACGATTCTGAATAAATTTGAATTTTTAAAATGAGATACATCTATATGCACTATAAATATCCAAATATTATAAAATTTAACGAGCTGACGAATACTTATATAATGAAGTAGAAAAACTAAAAACATTGTCAAAATTTATCAAGAAAATTTTCAATGTCATATGCTCTTTCTGTGCTACTCAATTTTTTTTTAATCTTCATAGATTTATGCATGTACTAATGGTTTTGGCCTGTTTTTTGTGATCATTTGTATGTACATGTACTTATGTTGAACCTCATATATACCAGTGAACTGGTCTTGAGAGAAATAAAGAATTGATTTGCTAATTTTTTTTAAATTGTGTCTTTTTGCCCTTATTTCTATTCTTCTGTCTTCGTCAAATTATTTTATATTGCAAAAACACCATAATTGTTATCCATAAATTTTTACTGTTTCATTTGAGAAGATTTTTAATAGGTGTTCTGTAAACCTAATCCACGAAAAATTGATTATGAAATGAATTAATATGTTGAAAATTTACAGCTTAACTCTAAAAAAATAATAATAAGAGCTCATAGTTTTGTGAGATATAGAAAGGTATTGCCAAATTTCTCATATTTCTTTTGGTTGGTTTTCATGAAGCCCAAGTTTTCAAAAAAAAAAAAATTTTGATTTTGTAATGAGACATGAAAACTTCTTGTTTATTGCTTGCAGATTTTCAAAGCAAGGGAGCAAACTCATTTTATTTCCCAGGCAGTTATGCTAAACATTAAATTTCTCAATAAACTTCAGTTTACAAACACATCATTTAAATAGCATAATTATAAATTAAATGAAATTTATTAATAAAGGCTACTATTTTTTAAAAAAAAACTAACATTACCAATCCCGCAATGAGTCATTGGTTTGAATTACACTATACTCTCGATCATGAAGGGGTGACCGAGGGGTGGGGTGGGGGTGGGGGTGGGGGGAGGGGGGATGGGGGGAGTTCTTATACTTAAATCATTATATCAGATAATTTAGATAATCATTAATAAATTAATTACAACCTGCACAGTTTTATCTTAATTTAGACAGAGATCCAATAACATGGCAGATATTTCTCTATTTCTTTGAGTTTGGGCATAAAAATCTCATGAGTTAGCACAAATAAATATTCCTTATGAGAGGATGAAAAAAACGCTCAACAAATCAGTTGTTAAAGTTTGAGAAAAAGAATAATACATGTGTATATGAATTCAGACATTAAAAAAAGTATATAGCTATCTAACATGATTTGCATAATCAACATGTAAAGTTTGCCTATTTGAAGAAACAAACTTAACATCATAAACCTATGTATACAGAATTTGTTCCTTATAAGAAAACATAAAATTAGTGGGCAATAAACAGCGCTATCACAAAAAAATTCAATTGTCAAAGGAAAGAGCATTTGCTTTTAAATAAATCCTTCATGTAAAACAATTTAACACAACAGTTTAAAATAAACGGATGATAAACAACAAACTACGGTTTGTATATGAATTCTACTTGTTTCAGATTCATTGCTGACGGTCGTCTTAAACGTAAATCACGACCCATGAAAAATATCCGACATTTCTGCAATCAAAGCTTTTTCTCTCATCTGCGATTTTAGAAAACACGGGTTTTTTCTTTTGTTCTTTTTTTTAAGGGGGGGGGGGTTAAGATTCAAAACAAGAAATCATTATTATCAACCTATATGATATTCATAAACAGTAAATGTCGTCTCAATAAAGTTAGAACGAATATTGTCGTGGATAAAAAAAAAAAAAACCAACCCGATCGCATTAGCCACTGCATGGCGTCGAAGTTAGAAACAGACTATACTTACTGCTCCAAGAGATAGATCAAGAGAAAGTCCAAGAACCACCAGGAATAAAATCACATCCCGCGGTCCCATGGTTCTTCGCTTCGTCCCCCTTAGTCCGCCGAGGGACAGTGTACAATACACTTCGCTTCCGTCACCAATCTATCGGTCTTGACCAAAAAAAAGAAGCTTCATAGAAGTTTAGCGGGACATTGCGACCATCTTGCAATTCCTTACTTCTCAGCGGAGCACGGTAGCTGCCTCAGTCGCCAGAGTGATCCGCCCACTTTTTGCCAAAAAAATCCCAAATTTTTAGACACTTCAAATCTACAACTATAGCACTATTATCCCCTCGGTGAGTCACTTTTGACTGTTGTCAAGAGGTCCTCTCTATTTAACAATACAGAAAAGAGGTTTGTGACCACAAAATTGCTGAAATCTTGGTGCACTATTTTCGTTGCGCGGAAGCGTTCGCAAGATGCTGCTGTATCTCACACTGGTTTCCAAAGTTCTTGGACGTCAATCAATGTAAATTTTCTGACGAATTCCCCCAAAACGTTACCCCCTCTTTGGGAGAATTTGCTACCTACAGACTTCTCATGCTGACTAAAAGTTTCTTTTTTCTTCTTGATCGTATTTTATTTGCATAAAGACAGAGGCGCTAAGTACCAGGTTGAGATAAGAGTCTGTAGTTTGATAATCTTTTGTGCTAATCCGATTAACGACAGATTATTATGCATGCGCTTTATCATCTGTATCCCATCATAAAAGAATAAAATCTGTTTGTAATCCCAAACCCCCTTATCATCAGACGACGTAAAAATTCTCTGCAATTTATATAACAGACTAGCTTTGTTTTAAACTCAGTTTGGTGGTATTCGAGTCATTTCCGTCAAAGTTTTTAACGTGAGAAATGTTTGAGAAATTCTCCTAACCTAACGGGTCGCTGAAACGTGATATGCAAACTCCGCCTCTTTTCTCCAAATCGGAATCTTGGGCATTTCTTGGAGCCTGTCTTCATCCGAAGAGAAAAGAGTTAGAGGATCGGTGTATGTCGCCAACTCTGATGTTGCTGTGGACATTTTAACGGATTCAGAGAGGTGAATTGTCCAACTCTAGCTGAGACCCTCTCAGCGGTGGAGGATAGGACGGCATAACGGCCGTTCTGTGACCAAAAACTAACCGACGTCAGCGAGAAATTCGTCCCAATGCCGTCAGAACGCAAGGGGGATTGCAGTTGTGCGCCGTGCGCCGAGAAACAAGACGTGAAAAACCGTAGTGCTTTCAAAACTTACAGAAATCACAAAGCCATGAAGTCATGGTAAGTTCTAACGATATTTTGAGAGGTTGTTTTTCGATTTTATTTAAAAGTTTTTTGTGTTCTTGTAACAATTTCTTTATTTTAGCGATATTGGCAAATCTACAACCTGCTCTGAAATCGACTATAGTCTGTTTCCACTTTCTCTTTGTAGGCTCTTACTCTGTGTAGTTAGCGTATTTATATCAAGCTCAGTTCAAGTTCATGCCGTAAGTACATTTCATTATTTTATTGTTTTAAATAGCTGAATATAGAAATTGTTAAATAATTACCGGTATATATAAGAAGTAATATTGAAAGGTATAGACATGAAAAGCTTTCAGTAGTTATTTTGAGAGAGAGAGAGAGAGAGAGAGAGAGAGAGAGAGAGAGTTCATTGTCCAGATTGAATTTTTAGATAATATTTATACTTTAATGAGATCACAAATTCAATACAAACATCCATAATACATGTAGGTGATGTTGGTTGTATATAATACTCACAATCGAACAGAGTACCACTTGTAATTCTGATATTCAGAGTTACCATGCATTTATATATCTTACAGCATCTGTAACATTTTCGTAAGATGTTGTCCTATTAATTAGACATTTGCTCTAACACAGTTGCAGTGTAATGTTACTAGTGATTTCTTTTGGCTTTGTGTTAATTTTACCTACTGAAGGTGAATGGGACCAAAATTTCCTTGTATATAGAACTTAAAAATAAAATGATGTATACCGGGTACATGGAAATATTCGCCCCCGTTTTATTTTCTCCCCTTTCGCCCTTTATGTCAGTGGGCAGATTTTAGACTGGGCGAATTACAACGTCTCAAATATTATATCTTTTTAAACACAAATGTGTGTTGGCAAATTCAAGACGGGGCGAAATTGTATGGAAGTGTAGATGTGCGAAAATTACACGGGGCGAAAATAACCCCTATACAGTGTCCGCAAACCTGTTTATTTCAAATGTTCATCAACAAATCCTATGAAATATAAAGAAAGTAAAGAAGAATTATTGTTCACATACAAAATATACAACAGAATGGGATTGTATTAATACAATTCCATTCTGTTGTATATTTTGTATGTAGGAAAAACATACAGATTAAGTCTCTCACATTAGAAATTTTTTGGAAGCTAAAATGTATATTAAGAGTAGATGGCCATGATGAACTAGCTGATACTCCCAGTATTACCCTGGAATAATTGACACAAAAGGCTGTCCAAATTTTATTCTATGTTGGAATATATAACCCAGTCATCTAGATTTTGGACAAATTATCATTTTTGAACAAACAACAAAAAAAAAACGCCTATCCAGTCCAAAGTGGTTTTACTTGTAATTTCAACAAACAAAAACAAAGACCTGAAGATTACAGTTTGCATGAAACATGCCAGTGAATGCTTACACTTTTTGTTTTAATGTAAATGAATAAAAATTAGATACTTTCATGAACAAAATTTTGTCAAAATTTTAACACCTTCCATTGTAGGTTTCGTATATTGAAGGTTCAATATAGAATTAATTTTGTTTGGTCAGCCTTAAGATTAGCATCACAGTACTGGTATACCCCCCTCAGGTTGATGGGAAATCATTTTGCTCTGGGCCACATACACTGTTGCCTTGACTGATCTCTTTCTTGGTTTATGCAACTGTAAAACATAAGTATTAAGAAGATTAAATGAAGCTGCATCCATGAGGGTAAAAAAGTTTGCAGTTTCATTTAAAAAGAGTTATGATTAAGATGTAAGATGGAATCATGGTTTCCCTCTGTTTTTTGTGATAATACATGTATTGGATATCGTATTTCCATTCGTGCAACATTCTAGAAAGAAACCAACCAATTTCCATTGTTTACTGTCCAATCAAGAATATTTTCGTGCACTTATGCAAGATGACACAATGTCAATTTAGAGGATTAGAATTTTGCATTTGTAGCCATTGACCAGAAAGTGATCTATCCTAAATTTATATGTAGAACTACTTTTACACCAAATACATATTTATCCCCAGGTTCTGCAACTTTTACATCCGGAGATTCATGTTTTTTGTTCTACATCTATTCTCATATACATGTATAAGCAGAAAAATGAAGTCGTTGGCAAAAGTTAAAATTAGTGGAGAAAAACATAAGATTTCAGAAATACATGTTTTATTGTAACAATTGAGGGAAATTTCTATATGAAAAAGGTAAAATTTTCTAAGAAGGGAAAGATACTAGTGTAGTTAAGAGTAGCTTGATAATTAAATCCCCGACTGATTGCCTATAAATAAGTTAATGCTGTAAAACTTTGGTTTGCGTAGGCTGAACTCAGTTTCAAGATTCCTCATGCATGTAATAAACACTGCCATTGCCAACAACTGTATCCTCTATAATAGTCTGAGGTATATTGACAGTTTTCAATATCAACTGTTTGTAGTGTTTGTGCAGAGGGGAAAATGGATCGATTTTTACTAAAACAATCATAGTTCTGCGATCCTCAGCCTCAAAGTATTCATTTCAACATTGAAATGTTATTTGTCTTTCAAACTTTATAAATAAAATAAATTAAAATGAATTTTTTTGGTGATGATATCCATGCATGCATTTTATGAATTAGTTTATGCAATTTTAGCCATGATGAATACTAATGGAAAAATAATGTTTACAAGTTGAGATCAAATTAGGAAAAACTGTTGTATTGGTGGCTCGAACCCCTTTACCCCTAGGTACAGTAAAACACAGTTATAGCAAACATGCTTATAATGAATTAACACTTTCAGCGAAGTGATTTTCATTCCCCATGACATAATAACGTGTTGTAAACTTGGTGGATATAACAAATAACGCTTGTAGCAAAGGAAAATCTCTATTCCTTGGTTCTTCCTTATAAGCATGTTTTACTGTAGTAGGTCTCCATGAAGCTACTAAGCTAAGCAGTTTGTTGAATTGCTTAACGTAATATTAGCACTTCAAGACTAATTAAATTTGGCAGATTTATAGTACGAATAAAGTTATAGAACATTGCTGAGGATCGAAGATCGATAAAGTACTCCTGATATTAAAAAGTTTCTATTAAGTAATTTCATAAAAAACAAATATATCTTTTATCGAACTACCATACACTCTTATAAATGAGGCAGTTTGCTGTAATCAGATGTGAATCCCAGAGTTGGGCCGGTGGAATTACTTTGATAAACAAAACAAGGAAATTTGGGGTAAACATTCTTTGCTGCATTTTTTTTAGAAGGGGAAAAGTTTGTGTCTGAGCTGGGAATTGAGCCCAGGACTCCTGTAATTTTATCAGTTTCACACCCACTGATATTCTTTAAGCTGGTATGCATGGTCCATTTAGCCCCAAAAAACTATGCCTTTAATGCTTAACACAACCCAACCAGGTTCTATATCCCTGGCTAAAGCAGTTCCTCCAATTCCAGGGGCATTTAGTCAACATCGGTATAGGAATGAGTTTGTGGGGTTTGATCCTGGTATCTTTGGTAATCAAGTCAAGTGGCACTAGCTGTCATTGAGGTTTTCCAGTCCGAAATATCCATTGTCCATTTAACCCAATTAAACTACCAGAACTAATCTTTAAAGAAATTCAAGAATTACCTAAGGTTGAAGGTTCCTCTCTTTAAGATCCAGGCATGATTATCATTGCTTAAAACTATTTACAGATCTAAAAATGAACCAAACAGTAGAAATGATATTTTCATGAGTATTATTAGTCAAACAAAACCAGAAGCATTAAAACAATAATTGTGCCACAATTTTCAAACCATCTTCAAGTTTGGTTAGTACCGGTACAAGAACTTTGCAAATACAGTCTTAATGATGTATTGGTATATGCTTGTAACTTAATTTTTTCAACATGTCATTCAAATAATACATTTAAACTTTGCGCAGTCAATTATTTAGGTCTTCCAAAAGTATTATAATTACATGTAAATTTCATAAAGATAATTGTGGGTTGTCAATCTGGCATGATAAGTATACATGAACGAACTCTCTCCTTAAAACAAAATAGTGTCAAAATAAATGGAGTTTTTTGTCTATACATGTAAATCAAAATGTCATTCCAAATGAAGAAGAAACATGTTTTGTCATAGGAATGATTTCCGTTAATCAAAACTTTGTTGATGCTTGAAATTGCAATCAGCACGGTTAATTAAAAAGCATCCTACTGGAACCCTAGAAAAGATAATGCTTTAATTAAAACAAAAAACTCTTCAATTGTTGCATACTTTTTGCTCTTCATAAAATGAAATGCAATCAACTTTTTCCAATGGAGAATAAGGTCTTTTAAAGGAAAGCAATAGCTAGGACATTTATCATATTAAGTTACCGTATTCTATAAGGATCTTTACAGTTATTCTGATGCTTTGGCAAGCAATAAACAAATGAGTACCCACGGTAGATTCATGGAGGTAAAAGTTATAATCTATGCATTTGTTTTGTCTTTTTCAAGTCCCCTAAAAAAATTTAATTTGCCCTAAGAATACAGTCACACTATCACCCTCCTGAGAAATTACTCAACTTGGTTCTCATCTAAAATCCGTAGGGATGCAAGTGCCTCAATTTGAGGTAAAACCTCAGATATGAGGCTAAGAATTAAGTTTATAGTGGGCTAGTGTTGAATCTTTGAAAAGATTCTGTATAAATTAATAATATAGATATTTAAAAGTTCATCTTAGGTCTTACTAGTTAAACATTTATTACCGGTACTTAATACTTTACTAACAATGGCCTCAGAAAGAGATTCTTACCAATGATGTTTCTGAATATTGTTTACTGTATGATGGTCAGGCCAGTTTGAATACCGGCACCAGATAGCTTTGTTGGTAGAGCACCTGACTAGAGATTCAGGGGGCCCAGGTTCGAATCCAGTCTGATCCGTCACTATTTCTCCCATCCCATTACATTTGGTACCATGACCATCCCCTGGAGTGGACAGGTTAACTCCTGCCAGAGGAAGAGCCTGGGGTGATCTTCGAAGGGGAAGATCATTTAAAGGGGGGAGGAAAGTGATGGTCAGACCAGTTAAAATACTAGTGCCTGATAGCTCAATTGGTAAACCACCTGACTATAGATTCAGGGGGCCCGGGTTTGAATCCCGGTCTAGTTTGTCATTATTTCTACCATTCTGAAACAACTGAAGTACCGGTATTGTAAAACTGCTCTGCTTCTGGAATCTATTTTTGATCATTTGGAAGTCTAAGCAGGAACTGAAAATAATAAAGAATTTGGCATACCGGTAATCTTAAAATTCATGAAAAGGTTCCGTAAAAAAAAATATTTCCTGAAATAGTTAGTTACCCATTTTAGTTTACTGAGACATTGATGGTTCAGTTCTGTATACATGAATTCCTACTTACTGGACATAACAAGTTGGTGGGTTTTTTTTTTGCTTGTTTTCAAAACCCAGAAACACATAGCCCCTCCTTTCTGGATATATAGTTTGGCATTCATTCAAGTCAGAGTTTTCCAGCATCTGATAATGTTTTCTGATGATTTTTCATGATAATCTCGATGATGACAAGAGTAGAGTGAAAGTCAGTATATACACACACATATATACACTGTCTTCTTGCAAACCCAACCTAAGCAGATTGGAGGAGATTTCAAAATTAATTGCTTCAGCATTATCTGTAAAGCAAGATGGTTGTAGATGTAGACAAAAAATATAAAATTCTGAAACTTGATTTTGATAAATTGCAAAAGGAAATAAGCTAGGGCACTTGTGGGGGTTTTTGGATTGAACACATTTGATGCGCATTTACATGCTCTAGGAGGAATGTGTGTGTTCACTTTGGTGCATTAAGGAAGGCTCTTTCATGCTCAATGTGGCTTTTAATGCTTTCAAGTAGTTTGAAATGTCTTTCATATCTAAACTCCTACACAGGATGACTCATCTCTCTCTCTCTCTCTCTCTCTCTCTCTCTCTCTCTCTCTCTCTCTCTCTCTCTCTCTCTCTCTGAGACAAATAGCTACAAACTTAAGTTTTTTTATACAAGGTATCTCTCAGTAGTTGCTTTATCCTGGAAACAGACCAGATGACCTATTTGTAGGATGCAACTGGTTATAATCATTCTGTAACATTGGGTCATTTCACAGCTGTACTGTAACATCATCTGTATTATAGTCAAATATAAATGAGATTCAGACTAGAAATTTTTTCTAAATAATTTTTGCCTTTTCATGATTTACCAGTATGGATGGTCATTTTTCATGTTTGGAAAAGATGGCGCGTATGCTCATGAAGATGTTTGATTTGGGATATAATTAGCATCATGTTGTTGCTATTGGAGCCACACCCCTTCTGGTTATACCAGCATTATGTGTCATACAGACGAGAAGTATATCCAGCTTTTGATGCTGAGTTGGCAGAGTACCACCTGACAGAGATGGCCAATTCCTCAAGCAGGAGGTGGCTGGGTACTAGTGGGTGATTAATTACCACTTATCTTTTTTTGTGGGGGTTTTATTTCAACCAATTCTGACTGACTGTCTGGAAAAACACACAAATAATCAACAAGCAGATGTCAAAAAAAAGTACATGAACATAGGGAAGTTATTTTGGCTGCATTCATTGAGTAATACGCAAAATATATTGAAGAATGATTCAGGGTTCTGATTCCACTGTATTTTGAAATTTTAAGAAAAACATTTCACAACTGATGAGCTGTATATTTTTTGTTTGTTTGCATTATGTAATGAAGAATTATTACTTTGCTTCTTTGGTCTTGTTTAAAATCAGCCAATGAATTTAAAAATTGTTAATGTTAAAAAAATCATAAATCAGTACCCATACATATAGTATGCTTATAACATCCGGTCCATTCAGTCAAAATGATAAACTAAGAAATGCTCTTAAGTGTACTAGAGACTTTTTGTTTGATGGTTTGCAGACATGAATGGTAAATGGGTACAGATGTTTGCCATTCATTTCGTGGCAGGATGGTTTAACAGACAGGTTTCTCTCAATTTATATAGGTCACCCCCATTTACCCATCACCAGCAGTTCTCAGGAAATCCTTCCTGGCCCAGAGCAACAGGGGTAAAGGATACAGCAAAAAAATAAATCGATGTCTTGGGCTCAGTTTTACCGAAATTTACTGCAATTTATTGGCAGAGACTTATATACAAGCCCATATATATGTATATTCTGACATTATCATATATAATATATCAAAAAATTATAAATAAGGGGGTGCATGTTGAACACTGTTAATAGACATGGTATATGATATGAAAACTGTATATTTTGTAAACCCTCCATCCCCCCCCCACCACACACACAATGATAAGAGAGCAATGGTAGAGAGGGTGAAAGCTGGGTTAATTACCTACAGTTAATGATGGTTTCCCTGAGGTCAATTACAGCAGCTATCCAGAGGGTGAAATTATAACCTACTTCAGATGGAAAGATAGCTGTTGGCTGTGTAACCATTGTTTGATAAATTGTCAGCTGTTACGCTACTGCGGTGGATTTTACAATAGGATCTTTGTCTTTCAAATATCGCATGGAATGATCTTCAGCATAAAAATTTATTACCAAACTATATATTCTAGGTTTTTTTCCGAAAGCAAAAATAATATTATACTGGCATCAATTCGGAAAAAAAATAATCAGCATATATGAATGTTGACGTACGTTCTGTTGCAATGAGTCACAAAAAATCTATCAGTGCATGCGTTGAATGCAATACTTCATTGTGAATAAAACAGGCAATAATACAGCTCATTGTCTTAATCCTCTTCAGACGAAGTGGAGTTCTGAGTGTATATATAAGTAGAGCAATTCTTATTACACAAGAGGTCCACGCTACCAAACACTATGCATATATCAACAGTTACATTGCTTTTAGGACTCGGGGGTTGTCAACAGACTACCAGCTCACTACAAGCTCACTACATTGTTATGAACTCAAATGTCAGGGTTGATCAACATAAAAGTCAGACTACTGAGGGAGAGAGTCGGAGAACAGTGGGGGGTTAACTACACAACCCCCCTCTTGTGTAATTCTGGAAGCTGTAACAAAGAAACTGATGCATAGATTGCAAAACTCACAACTCCATGTGTGTGATGAGCAGAAAATGTCTGATAAAGGGGTCTGGAACTCACTAAAGGTTCACAAGGGTCTTTCTAGTTCACTGTAGAAAGAGGAAATAAGAATTGTAGACAAGCCCACTGGGGCACATTTCTTGCATGCTTACATGAAAAGTTCACTTCTGACATTTCAACACGCTAATCAAGGACACCTGTCTCAGGAAATTTCAAAATTTCCTTGAAATTTCAAAATTTCCTTGGCTAGATCTACAATTTTCTTGAAGTCTCTTAAAATCTGACTGTCAAAATGGGTATATTTTGTTATTTTGTAGTACTAGGGGCCCTTGGCAACAGATATCCTTTCATTACCTCAGGTAGATAATGTAGGATCTATGTTTAATGGAGATTCACACAGTTTAAACAAAAAGAAAGTAGGCTAAATTCCTCCAACCACAGAGTTGCCAATTTTCTATCTGATTTGTGCAGTTTTTATAAATAGTTTTTAGGAGGTCATTAGGGCTGTGGAATAAACATGGCAGAGATCAGAAACTAGCCAGACCAGGGGGAGAACTTTGCTGAGTGGCTATTTTCCTAGATACTTCACCAGATAAGAAAAACTCCATCCATTACAATTCTGTAAACACCACTTGCACTTTGTACAAGTTTCCATGGAGATTTTACATAAATATTTCTTTAGGGTCTGATATATCTGGTCTGTGTTTACTCTTTAATCACGCTACCTTTTTTTTCAATTTTTGCTGAACAAAGCAAAATGCGATGATTCAGCAGAGAGAATCCGTCAATTGATTCTTCTAGGTCTAATTGATTAGAGAGAGAGAGAGAGAGAGAGAGAGAGAGAGAGAGAGAGAGAGAGAGAGAGAGAGAGAGATGAAAATGAGAGAAAGAAACAAAGAAAGAAAGAAAGAGATTACCGGTAGTTACTGTGGTTTCATTAATATTAAAGGATATCAATTTTTGTGAATTCAATGAAAAAAAACAGCTTAAAGGATGCGTAAATTCATGGCCTATATGACCATATCAATACAAAAAACAAATTGCACTTCAATGAACATATAATTTTGTAGATCAACTTAACAACGAAATCCACGAAAATTGTTATTAACGAATATTGATATGAAACCAGAGTATATATAATTCAGGCAACTTATAATTACCGGTATGTGTTTTTGCAATATCTTTGTCTAACTCCTTCAAAATTTAAACCAATATTTACTGTATATTGAGTTTTCTTTTTTCTTGGCCTTCTAATTTGACGAACAGTTTTGTTCAGTCTTGAACTCGCACAGAAAGTGAAATACATGTACATGTACTAGTATATGATAGCTACCGTATTCTTTCAAATTAAAACAGTTATTTAAAAAACTGTTCTGAATTCGGCCAGTCTAAGGTTTGCCCGCTGACAATGAGAGCAAAAAGAGGAGAATAAAACGGTTTGAACCGGGGGTGAATATTTCCCTGTGTAAAGTTCATTCAGTGTGCATAATAGTTCATGTATAGCAACAACTTTTATATACATGTGTATATTGTATATCAATATCCATATTCATAGACTCTTTATTCTTTTTTGCAGCAAGACTTAAAAGAATGTGGAGCCAACTGCCAGACAAATAATGGATGTAAATGTGTGGGTGAAAAGGGGTCTAGGGTAAGTATATTGCATGTTCACTGTAGAGAATAAGAAAAGATGAAAACATTAAAGAAAAAGGGAGTCCATTAGACTCAAATCTTTGATAGAGACCTTGGGAATAGGAATAAAAATGAATGTAAATGTGAGGGTAAAAATCGGTCTCTGGTATGTTTTTGTTCAGAGTTGAGAATGAGAATTGGAAGGAGCAAAAAAAAGCAAAAGGAGGTTGAAAACCCATTAAATATCGGATAAAGAAGAGGAAAATGTTTAAAAAAAACGACTTATGTAGTTTAGATTTCGGAAAAGTAGAGTTAAAAAGAACAGGCATAGCAAGTAAAAATTCAAGAAGGACACTCTTTCCCATGTGTGATGTGTGCATGGATGAAAATTTATATTATATCTTCAAAATCTTATAAACAACCAAACATTTGATTTTGATTTGAATCAACAGAATGCATTCTCTTTAGTTCTTAATTTCCCCAATCTTAGTGATAAGTGCTGGTAAGATATAGTACTGTGAGTTCTTGAAAATTAACAGCTCATCACAATCATGGTGACCGAACAGAAAATGTTTTCTCCAGAGCAGAGCACTCATTAAATTCGAATAAAGAAAACGTTGCCCTATTATTGCTGATGTAAGCAGGAGGTATGTGGGTAGAAGTAGATAGAGGCCGTGGTCATTGACCTCCACAGAAACCTGTTGAATTCCTCTCCAAGAACTGTATCTATCATAAACTCTCTGCAATTGTGAGCAACTACCTAGCAATAACTTCTGTAAAAGTCATCACCGTCATCATCAAATACCCACTGCATCCAACCATCCGACCCAAGACAAGCCAAAACAGAGACAGCAAGGGATGTTTTAAGGAGCTTTTTCTCTCAGCAGATTTGATTAGGTTGTGGTAGATGAGATACGACTTAGGGAAATAAACAACTGCTTTTAGATGCTGTGGTTTCATCAAAAGATGTTTGGAAAACCAGTATTAGCCTTGCAGGCACCACCTCAGAATCATGCAAGAAGACTTTCCCAGGGAAAAAACTTATTGCTGTGAAACCCTCAGAGAGAGAGAGAGAGAGACAGAGAGTTAGTTGAAATGGTCATTGTAGTATATACATTTTTATAGAACCTAAGTAAAATATGAAATACAGTTAGCATTCATATATTCATATAAATAGATCAGTAGTGTAATCACAACTTTTACTCAAAAGTGAGATGAAATGTGAGCTAAAAATTACCAACCAAAAATGCATGACAAGCCAAAAAGAGGTTCTCTTCAACCCAATAAATAAAAAAGTGTCAAATTGCGAAATCAGCATCCCTAGATGATTAAATTGATAAGATAGGTAAAGATCAACAACTTAAAATTTCAGCTTTTCTTAAATACATCTCAAGACTTGGGCAAAATGAAACTGATGTCACTAAAAGCATAAATTCCTTAAAAGTGCAATGACATTAAAATGTTTTGCTGCCAAACTAATTCCATAGTCTTTGTGTCAAGGCAAGCTATAATCACTGACCTACTTTTGTAGGGTGTTCCCGGAGCACTGGGACCCCCAGGACCTCAGGGTCTCAGGGGTTACCCCGGCATGGAAGGACTTCCCGGACAAAAAGGTCAGAAAGGTGAATCAGGCCCATTAGGACCTCTTGGACCAAAGGGAGACAGAGTAAGTGGTTTCATGAATACCTGTCCATTGACTCATCACCAACCCTGTAGGTTATATGATAAATAATTCGCTGAATTTACTGTTTGACCTAAATTGAAATCTTTCAATGGAAAGAACTTCTTTTACAGTTAAATAACAAAACCATTTGCTTATCCATTTCTAATTTTTTTGAAAAATCATGTGTCAGTATTTTGAAAGATATTTTGATTCAGTATCATCTACAGTCATAAGAGAAAATTGTACTAAAAATCAAGATTATACATGTAAAACATGAAATGTGTCTTTTCTTTCTTTAGGGAAAAATGGGAATGCCTGGGTTTCCTGGTATCAATGGAATTCCGGTAAGAATCTTATATTTTTTTTTTTTTTTAGATTTTTAGAAAAGTTTCATGGAAATGTTCAAAAACCTTAAGCTTTCTCAAATTTAACTGTATAATAAAAATAATATTTAGGTTAGTGTTGTCAGTAAATGAGTGTTATTTGCTTGTAGGGTATCCCTGGACCCCCTGGACCTAGAGGACCTGCTGGTATGGATGGATGCAATGGAACACAGGTAATTATATTGATATATGTACCTCAATATTCAAACAGTGCATATACCTACAAAAACATATCCATTCAAACAAATTAGCAGAAAGTGCTGTGGTTGTATATAAGCTCAAAGTTTCCAACAAATACAAGTATCGCTACACAAAAAGTGCCTTAATTGGTCCGTATCTATACCTGTACATATGTCTACAAAAAGTGCCTTGGTCCATATATATGTCTACAAAAAGTGCCTTAGTCCATATATCGTATGTCTACAAAAAAGTACCTTGGTCCATACCTACACCTGTACATATGTCTACAAAAAGTGCCTTGGTAAACATATGTGTACAGAAAAGTGCCTTGGTATATATCTACACCTGTACACATGTCTACAAAAAAGTGCCTTGCAGGTCAAATAGGTAGACAAATTGCTTTGGTCTGGGTTTTATTGTGTATCAACTTTTAGCAATCGTTATTTACCAGTATATTTACGCAGTATAAAACAGAACAGCCTAGAAATTCCTAGAAACAGCTGAATATCGTCAGCTAGCCCATTTATAACCAATATTTAAATACAGCGTCTTCATTTTCATGTGATAAGAGCAGTTTTAATGATCCACACTGTTTTTTTCTGATTTTTTTTGGTACGGTATGTGTGTTTTTAGCAAGCTCTTTCAAAATACCAAAAACCCTATATCTTTTCTGAATGAATCACTTGAGATAATGATTCACAGGCTCCTGTCCTGTCATACTTCATCTCTTTGAGAAGAAAATAACCTAGGATCAGTGGCTGGCAGTGCACAAGCTGAGGTTCCAAAGTTATAAGTCTCTCGGTCTGCTGACAAAGAAAACCGACCTGTCTTTTCTTTTGTTTCTTATAATGTCAAACTCTGACTTGTTCTGTGAACTGTATAGGTTGACTCATCTACAGATAAGGTCTATATAAGTGACAGATGATACATTTCTTACTACCATTGCAAATATGTTTTACTGTGCAATTAGAAGCCGCAAAAAAAACTATTGTAATAGACTATCCATGACCTCCCTTTCATACTATTATCTTGTGAAAATCAAAGGTCTGCTAGAAATACACTGATGCATATTGATAGTTCATATGAAGCGAGATCAAATTCATGAAAGAACATATGATAGGCACATGCATATAATTATTTTAGAGCAAAAATGTTGAAAAAACATTTGAAACCAATAATGTTATCATTTTTATGTTTTTCTGTGAGTGATGTACTTAGCATGTTTTTATGTTTTGTTGTCTGGGAATTTCAAAAATTACCCCATCTCAGATTTGCAGAGATCGAGATATCTCAATAAAATATCTGACGTAAATGCATACTACGCACAAAACACAACTTTTAGGCAAATTGTTTAAAAAAATATTCATTTGCACACATAGGATGTGTACACATGTGCACACATAGGAAAATATCTTTCCTTATAATCATCATCAATTTCAGAATTTTATTCCCACGATTTTGAATTTTCTTTTGTCAATCTCATGTTGTAAATTTCTAAAAGAAAAGGCATAGGATGATAAATTGTAGGGATTTGATTTTTTAACATAATGCTGCTAGCTTAATTATCTGTTTTTTATAATTACCATCAATTTCAGAATTTTATTCCCATGATTTTGAATTTTCTTTTGACAATCTCATGTTGTAAAGTTCTAAAAGAAAAATATCCATTTAAAGATTATATACTGTACATTAATCCTTATTACTGTAATTAGATGCAAGGAATTAATATCTGTGTAAAATTGTGAAAAGCAACTCTTAAGTATATATATGAAATTCTCTTGATGCTTCCGGAGAATGGCTGATCCAAAATGCATGAACAAAGTAACTGATTGCCTATATACTTATCTTCAGGTCAGAAGACACATTTATTGTTTAACAGTGTGCAAATTTTGGGGGGCATCATGCTGAGATAAGTCCAGAGCAGGAACACTTAGAGGGGGTAGAGCTGCTTTATCTGGTCAGATAAGATAATCTCATTACTAAAGACTCAGCAGGGATTCTGTGTTCACCCACACACATGAGGGAGGCTGGGTGATAGGTTCGTGTTGTGGGGTCTGATAAACTCCATTACATGTACTTATCACAGCAGGGGTTTTGACACCATTCAAAGTACTTATATACTTCTTCTGTTGGTTGCTACTTCTTCTGTTAATTGGTAGATAGGACTTCAGCTTTGTCACCCTCCTCTATTACAGCTAGGAACATGAATTTCAAGAACAAAACCCTCTGGGTCCCCTGCTCCCACCCCCCACCCCCACAAAAAAAAAAGGATTCCTATGAGAGAATCTTAAGGTGCTTGTGACCTTTGACCTATGTCTGTTAGATCACCAAAAATTTGATTTTAAATGTAAAGAATAATAATTATTAAATTCACATGCCCTCAAGCATATATTTAGAAAGGAATATCATGCAGTCAGGGGCTCGGAAGTTTGGCAGAGCGTCCATTCCAAACTGACCTACATACATGAGTGGTATGCCACATCTTTCAAACAATCTTTCCCACATTGCCCGGCTGCTGCTAGCTGCTGACCCACTCACACAGCTTAACACTGCCACTGCTGACAGATGCTGTCTGATCTAGATCAGTACCAAAGAAAGAGAACTCTTCAATGTGTAGATATGATTAGATGGACATCCGCCCATCACATTATTTTTAGTAGTATT
This sequence comes from Magallana angulata, assembly GCF_025612915.1. Classification (NCBI taxonomy): domain Eukaryota; kingdom Metazoa; phylum Mollusca; class Bivalvia; order Ostreida; family Ostreidae; genus Magallana; species Magallana angulata. Next base: position 28,847,708 of record NC_069114.1, read on the forward strand.
GAAAGATTTGTCCATTTTCCATCCCTGAAATATATGGAATATACTGTTATACATGTATTACAATTGTTTCTACATAACTATAATTATGGCATACATATTTTAATTTCACAAGAAAAAATATTAAATTAGATTTATTGATGTGCATAGCCCAATTTCATTTAATTTAATTAAGTTATATACATATATCATGAAGAAAATATAAAGAAAAGTTTCCAGTTACCATTACTTATTTACTTTACATATATGCGCAAATTCAGAATCTTTGATTAAAAAAGTCATTCATTGTGAATTAACATTATATAGATATTTTTTTTGCTATTTGGATGTTAAAATTAACTTTATATATATCATGAAGAAAATAAAAAGAAATATTTCAAACTAGTGTGAAACTTATTTAGTTTACTTATATGCGCAAATTCAGAATCTTTGATTAAAAAAGCCATTATTGTAAATTAACATTATATATATTTTTTTGCTATTTGGATGTTAAAATTAACTTTATATTAAGTGCATTAAGATTTCAAAGGTCATAGGAAATCTATTTGACAGAGTTTAATTACTATCCTTACTTACATGTATTATAAATTTAATTCATTAATATTGAAGAATCAATTTGAAGAGGTCATATTGATAACTGACTGATGCTTGTTTCTGCTATTTACAGGGAGAACCCGGTATTCCTGGGTTTAACGGTCAGCCTGGTGCAATAGGACCTCCCGGTCTCCCCGGTACCAAAGGTGAAAAAGGAGAGCCCTCTGTAGGAGTCGCCATCAAAGGTCAAAAGGTCAGGATTATACAGCATACTCCGCAGTCTAATTTTTTCCCTTCAATTTGTTTTCAAAGTTATCTTATGATTAGCTTTCTATTTATTTTTTTAATTTCTGTAGGGAGAACCTGGAATTGAAGGATTTCAAGGTTTGCAGGTAAGATTGCACTGAAAATATCACCTTTAGAAATTGATTTAGTGGATAATAAAGCCACATTGCTGAAGGATATAACGTTAATATAAAAAAAAATAATTTCTGTCTTTAAGGGTCCCCCTGGAAGAGATGGACCATCTGGATTACCTGGACTAACTGGTCCTGAAGGCCCAAGGGTAAGAACATACTTTCTTAACCTAACCATTAATTTGTCCATTTCGGGCTTAACCTATGCAGTAGTTTTCATTTCTTTTTGTCTTTTCCATTATTAAAAGTCTTGAGCAACCTCCATTTTCTAGGGATACGATGGACTGATTGGTATGAAGGGAGAGGCAGGAAATCCTGGTCTTGGCAAAAACGGACAAAAAGGAGACCAAGGAGAACCAGGAAGTCCAGGTCCCCCCGGCCCCCCCTGTGATTCTACCAAGGAGGAGCTGCAACAAGGCAACTTGACCCAAACAGGACCCAAAGGAAACAAAGGAGAGAGGGGTTATTCTGTAAGATATCTATACATATCTATCTTCGCTAGCCAAGGGTTTTCGGTCCACTTTGTTTATGGGGAGCAAAGTGGACCGAAAACTCTTGGCTAGCGAAGATGATACTTATCTTTCTTAATCACAAAGTAAAATGCATTAGAAGAACACATCAATTATTGGGGGGGGGGGGGGGGGGGGGTTGAAAATGACCCTCAACTTTATTTCTCATTCATATGTGGCTACTGATTTTTATGACAGAGCCTTAATGTAGATGAACTTAACAAATACAAGATGCATTTACGGTAGATTCCTTATTTAAAGTAGTGTAGTCGGGTGGGCGGGCGAGTGGATGCCAAAAAAGTACCCCTATTGTATTGATAACTTCTCCCACAGTTTTCAAGACTGGAAATTGTTTTGCAGATTAATTGTACATATAGCAGAGATGTACTTATTACTTAGATTTTGATTTTTTATAATTTATGAAAAAAATACCACCTGCTGAACTAAGTAATTTTTGGCAAAATATTCCATACAGAGTACTCCATTTCTCTGGATAGGTAGTGTTTATCAATTTAGGGTTGACTGGATTATGGATACTGTTCACACAACAACAAAAAACCTGGTTTCCTGTCACATTGTCAGCTTTCCTCTAATTTAGTTTACATATGTCCGAAAAATAAAAGCAAGATTTTAAAATTCACAAGATATGCTTTTTGCGATTTTACGCGGATATTAATTCTTCACTTTTAATCAGGAATCAACAGTATTTAAAGGATGGGTTTTTTGTGAGAAATATTTGAAACTTCTGCTTTCTCATTTATAAGAAGTCCAGGGAAATTTTCTTGAAAGGTGGATAAATGTTGGTTTACCATGTCCAAAATTGTTCACATGTTTTCATTTTGCAGGGACGAGATGGATTACCAGGATCTGAAGGTCAAAAGGGAGAGCAAGGATTTCCTGTGAGTCTTAAAAAAATATTGCCATAGCAACCACCTGTTTCTACTGTGTGTTAATTTTGTGTGCATTGTCTTGATTGATGCATTTTTGTCTCCGCAGATAGTAGCTAAGATTTGTCATTAGTTAATTCTTAAAAAATATTTCTAAATACATTTATTTCTTTCTAACTGCACCATAGGTTGTACAGTAAAACTCGTTCCGTACGAACACGAATGTAGCGAATTCTCGGATATAGCGAAGTTTTTTAGAGTTCCCAGTTAAATTCTTAACAAAACTTTGCAAAATTTTACTGTTATAATGAATTTGGATATAACGAATTTGCAGATATAGGGAACTGATTTTCAGTCCCGGAGAGGTGAATAATAACGAAATTTAACACCTTTATAGCGAATTTCTTTACAGTTTAAAAAGTTTGTACTACCATGAACAAAATAGTTTGAATGAATTTATTTTTCATATAATTTTTCCAATTCACAATCTGATTTTTATTGGTATCAAAGTAATGTATTTTTATTTGAAGCTTCAGTTAGCAAAAAATATAGTCTGGTGAAAGAAAACATGTATATAGTGAATTCGCAGTAGATATTATTATGAATTCGTTATACGGATATAATGAATTACAGATATAATGAAGTAATTCCATTAGTCCCTAGGACTTTGCTACAACCGAGTTTTACTGTATGGTGGTTCAAGATGTGAAATATTTTTTTACATATATATAACAGAAATAAAACCTGCCTTCTTTGAACTGTGATTATGACATATCAGTACATATACATTGTATTAGTTTTAATTGTTTCTCTGGTCTTGATTCTGTGTCTAACCACTTACAGGGTATGAAAGGACCCCCAGGAATGGATGGAGAGAAGGGTGTGCCTGGTATCGCTGGTCCAAGAGTATGTACTATTTCTGTATATAAACCTCAAATCCGACCAGGAAAAAAAAAACTATCTCTCTGAAATTTATAGAATTCATAATGGCTGAAAATTTGTATATTTTTGTGCTCCCTCCCTTACTAACAAATATACATCCTTAATAAATTATCAAACATATGATGTAAATCCATAAAATAATAAGCCCCATAAATCTGTGAAAACTTGTTACAATAAACTAACAATAATAATAAACTCCTTATGCAGTTAGCCAATGGTTCCTCAGTGTACTTAATTGGGGTTTATTTGTTTTTCTTCAGTAGAAATTATACATGAAAATGACTTTGCTTTGAATACAACTTTGTGTTTTAGGGAAAACAAGGATTACCTGGTCTACCTGGATTACCTGGATTAAAGGTGAGAGGCTGTCTGGATCATAAATTTACAATGCCTGATTGAATTTTTAAATAAATGACAATGAGATAAAGATTTGTTCATTTTAAACATATCTCTTGATTGGTCCTTTCAGGGTGACCGTGGAATGGATGGGCTACCTGGATTAAATGGAATTCAAGGTGAAAAGGGCAACCCTGGTGTACCTGGTGTGAAAGGAGAGAAGGGATACCAAGGTCCCCCGGGACCTAGTGGGGTAAGCCCAATTAAAACATGTCAAATGCATTCATCAATATATTACTCAGTATCTATGTGTTTATAGGCAAAACACATGTATTTTGATTTTTGTTTAAACTGAGAAAGTAGTGATTTTAAAAAGCCATGGTCTGGTAGAGCTGTAGGAATGAAATATTGCATGGTGTCTTTTTCTCATGCAGGGAGAAGGTGGAGATGGTCCTGAAGGTCCCAAGGGTGAACGAGGTCCCTCTGGAGAAAGAGGTTACCCTGGGCTGGATGGACTTATGGGATTGCCTGGATCCCCTGGACGACCCGGACCTCAAGGAGGTCCAGGAACTCAGGGACTTCCTGGACCGGAAGGACCACCCGGACCCAAGGGAAACAAAGGAGATAAAGGAAATTCTGGTAGGAATTTCTGTTGCTGATCACTAAAGTATATTGCAGTACATGTATATATTTTTAACAGGAAAAAAAAAGAAGAAGAAAGATCAACTGCAAAGTTTGTTAAATTCTCTTGTTATAGGTGGAATCTTCATTGTACTTTATGTTGTTGAGGAATAACTTTATTTTTTGAAGTTGAGTTTCCAAAACACTGGCTTTAAAAAGGAAATAAGATGTTTGCTGAGTTCAAAACTATAAGAGATAAAACTTTAAGAAATAACATTCTTTGGTCAGAATTATTTTAGTAAAATTCATGAAATAACTATTTGATAAAGAGTTTAAACAAATATGTGATATTAGTCTTTGGTTTAAATTCAAGGTTTACCTGGAATTGATGGTTTATCAGGCCAGCCTGGCTTACCTGGAGAAAAAGGTAATCCCGGACCGAAAGGAAACGCTGGAGTGTCAATCCCAGGTGTAAAAGGAGCTAATGGTCTGCCTGGTCGTGATGGATTACCCGGAAGGAAAGGAGAGACCGGATTTAGAGGACTCCCTGGAATTCCAGGAAACTCCACCATGGGGCGCCCTGGACTTCCTGGACCAAAAGGAAGTAAAGGGAATTCTGGATTTCCTGGGGTGAGCGGTCGTGAGGGTCTCCCAGGTCTTCCTGGAGCGAAAGGCAAGTTTTTTGGAGTGAATTTTTTTTTTTGTTTTACTTGAATTACTGGTAAGTCAGTTTCTCTTACACTGTTGAATCTTTAATTCTACCCTGGCTGAGGCTGCAGCTCATTTTTGTGTGCTCCTAGCCCATGAATTGACATCCCAAGAGAATTATGAGACATAGTCGATTTTGATTCATTGCTCATATATGCAAAGAACTCGCATCCCAGAAAAGCTTCAAAAAAGATTAACAATCTATAAAAATTGACCTCTACCCCCCCACAAATTTTGAATGTTTTCACAGTATGATGACTTTGATAATGATGAAAAAGTGACTTAGAATTAGAAAACTGATACTACAGGTGATAGAGGAGGCTCCTGTAGGGATTGTTTACCTGGACTCAAAGGAGAGAAAGGAACATCTGGACAGCCCGGTACCCCTGGAATCCCCGGGGAGATTGGGCGCACTGGGGCTAAGGGTGAACCCGGACTTCGTGGAGACGATGGTATACCTGGATTCAGTGGACAGCGAGGAGAACCAGTAAGAACCCGGGCAAATTCAAGACTAATGGCTTCACTGAAAACCAACAGTCTGAATTACTGTAAACTGTAGCTTGAGAATATTTGTTAACTGGTGCCACTGTCACCAAATTTTCCAATTCTTCAACTCAGTCCTCAACTCAAATTCTCAAAAACATGTACACATACTTGAGATCAAAACTCAGACTTGAGACTGAGAATTCACTTGAGGAAACTTGGTGACGACGGGGCCTAGATGTACTACATTGACATCATATTACGGCAATCGATTGTGCTCGGTATAAATTAACGGTATTTACGAAACATTTTGGCCAAGCCATTCACCATGGATAAATACTGGTAACTTTTATTCGTTTCTCAGGAGGAATCAGGATAATATTTTTTAAAAAGACTTGAATTTAAAGTGTCCACTTGTTTTAATATCAGGGTCTTCCTGGTGTACCCGGTCGTGATGGATTTAAAGGAGACAAGGGAGAACCATACAAGCTGGAGTCCGAAAGTTTTAAAGATATGTGTAAGTGATATAATTGATTTTACTTAAACTGTGCATTGTTTAGTGGTTTGAATCTATAAATACCATACATGTGATTTGTATCGGCCGTACACAAAATGTACAGGTTTTCAACCCCATTCATGGAGTCCCAACAGGACACTAAAATTTACTGAATATGAAAATTTGTACAGTATTTTGAATTTCTTGCTAAATGCCACCATTTTTCCTTAATTCTCACTTGTGAGCCACTGAAAGATATCATCTGTTTGACACACAACCTTCCGATTCTTGTGTAGTGTACCCCGCCGTAGGTGGTAGGTGTGAACTGTCATTTGGGATAATTTTCTCCCTATAAATCTGTATCAGGTATCAGGTAGCTTTTATTTTAAAGGGGTACCTATAGTAATTATAACTGATAATGTTTTGTAACTTGATTGAATAAATTTAGCCAACTTTAGAAATATACATGTATTTGACCCAGCTTTCTGTATGTAATATGCACAATGATTAAACATGTTTATTTACAGCAAAACTCGTTTATAACGAATTTCAAGGGACCGTAGAAAAAACTTCGTTATAGCCGTAATTTGCTATACGGTCTTAAAATTACTTCGTTATAGCCGTAAATTCGTTATAGCCGTGTTCGTTATATACATTAATTTTCTAAAGGTTTATATAAGAAATTTGCCGGGACATGAATAATAATTCGTTATAGCTGTAAATTTGCTATATCCGTGTTCGTTATATTCGAGTTTTGCTGTACATGATAACACTGAAATAAAGTATATGGTTTTAGATTTTGTGTGCAAAAATTTATGAAAGGTTGAATTTGCTGATGCTATTTTACATTGCTGATGTGAAGATCAGTATTACGAACAAGGTGTAAATTGGAGACATCAACTTTCACGTTACACCATACACGTTTAAACTTGGTAAACTATCGTCTAAACATAAACTAACATAATTTATATGATTCCTGAGAAAATTGTGATTATAACACACTATATTTTAAAGAATTTATAAATTTTTAAGAAAACTCTCTGATAAAAAATAAATAAGTACATGTATTTATATATCTCCTGCACAGGTAGGAAAGGGGAGCCAGGTCTACCTGGACCTCCAGGTGAGCAGGGCCTTAACGGACTTCCAGGTCCCCAGGGACCTCGAGGAATAGATGGTTCACCAGGACTACCAGGACAAAAGGTAGACATTGAGTTTGATTTTGACTATTCTTTATGTTAGTTACTGATATTGGATAGGGAGGCTGTATGGTTATAAAATTATCCATCAGATTTTTCAGATTTGGTTTCAAATTTTAGAATGTTATATTTTTACCATAAAGTATGAATCATTTATCAAAAAAATCCAAATATTTTAGATATAGAATTTGAATGTTTTTCTACTTTTATTTATATAAGAGCTCTTCATCTAAAGGGGATAAATATTGTCTAAAAATGGTCACAACCACCCAGCTCTCTTGAATTCTACTTTTAGAACCACTATTACAGTTTCTTGATAAACTAATAAGGTCACATTGGTTCCAAGCATTGACATTATAACAATCCGTTAATTATGACAATTTTTTTGACAGAAATACAGAATTGGTTTTATTTCACATTTTCAGTCACAATTTTTTGTTAAACCTAAAAGAAGGTCACAGGGATTCTAAATTTATTCAAATCTATATTTATTATGTCTCCCCTTTCAAAGGGGAGACATATTGTTTTTGTCGACTTTCTTATCTTATTCTTCTTCATCCAAATTTGTCCAGGCCGTAACTTAAATACCCTTTGACATTAAGACTTCAACCTTGGAACATAGGTAGATGTATTCAGAAGGAGTGCACGCCACTAAAAATTTTATTTTAGGGTCAAATTAGAAAAAACTTCATTGTTCAACTCCTGAATAAACTTTGACAAAAGGACTTCAAACTTTAAACAAAGAACAATAATAATACACTTAGGTGTACTACTGATTTATATATGACCTTGACCTTGTTTTACTCAAGGTCAAATTAAGAAAAAGATAATAAAATTTTGTCTGGGTCTAGGTAACATATAGCTGACATCATTCTTTTTCAATTGTTAAATTTGCCCCATATTACAATCCTTGGGGAGAAGGGGAGACATGTGTTTTTTTGTAAAAAAAACAATACCCACTAGTTTAACACAAGTCGATACATTATTTAATGAATAACAGTGTTGAAATTTTAAGGAAATGATCCCAGCACGGAACATAATAAAATTATAACTACTGACAATGTATTCTTAATGTAGAGTGCTTAACATGAAAGGCCGGATTAATAAAGTTTTTTTTTTAAATCTTATTTTAGGGAGACAGAGGTGTTGACGGAAGAGACGGAATCCCTGGAAACCCTGGACTCCCGGGACTCATTGGTCCCAAAGGAAACCCAGGAATCGGTCTTCCTGGAATTCCTGGAGAAAGAGGCATACCTGGAGATAATGGACTTCCTGGATTGAACGGCATGAAGGGAGATAAGGGTATACCTGGTAAGCTAAGGGTTTTCTTCTTTGTCAGCAAAATCAAATTAAATTTTTCTGTTTTCTATCAACATTAAATGACATCTTATTTAGAATTTTTGGAAGACTCTAACCATAAATCAAAAAAAAAAAATCAGGAATTGCAGAAATAAATGTTTGTTTAAAAATCAACAAAATCAAATTCTTGGCAAATACTTCTGTATGCTTTCAACATTAAATGACCTCTTGTTTAGAGTTTGACTTGAATTCTGTTGTATAAGGTTACCAGTAATAAGTTTTGGAAGACTCTTTCCTGTAAACTTCTTGAAAACTGAAAAGCCAGGAATTGGAAAGATATTTTCAAAATGGAATTGAATTAAAGGTGATATCTCCTGTGGAAGTGTTATAGCCCTACATTTATTTTTCATGACTTGTTTCTTTCCACAGGTGAGACCATCAACGTTAATGTCGATCTTCTGAAGGGAACCAAGGGTGAGCCAGGATTCCCTGGAAACCCCGGAATTCCTGGAAGAGACGGACTACCTGGACTTAAAGGAGACAGAGGTAAAAAATATTGACATCTCGGCAATCCAACAAAAAAAAATTGTATTCAGAATGTTGTACACATGCAGTTTGACTTTTTCATTCAAATACTGTAAGAGAATTTTTTCTGTCTTTGCTGCACAATAAAACACTCTTACATGCTGTAAAGGCAATACATATGGCTGCATGTGTATTCTATTTAGTGCTTTTGGCAGAATACGGCTTCCGCTAAATCAAGTACATCGCTTAATCCCATGCATTGATATATGCATAAGAATAGTCATATTCAGGAATACACTAATTCAAATCTACGCCAACTTGTTTAAAAACTAATTTCTGCCAAATATCGTACACACCAAATAATAAAAAAAATATTTACAATATGTACAGTGAAGTGCAAGGGATGAACCATTTTCAATTGATTCATTATAAACGTAATTTATCATCAATACCATATTAAATAAAATGTTTTAGAACTAGGGGTAATGAAGCTGAATTCACTATAAGCATGAACTCATGGTTGCTTGGTTTGTTGCTCTTAGAAGATTTTTTTCTCTCAACAGGTGAACCTGGCCTACCAGGAGTTAATGGTCTACCTGGAATGAAGGGCGAGCGAGGATTTGATGGTATTCCTGGGGAGGCAGGACCAAGAGGTACTTATTACCAGCAATGGTATTATCAACAAATTGATAAATAAGAACCTCATTATTGAAAGTACTCTCATACCTACATTAACATTATCAACAAATACTGGTATCAATATTGTTAATCATTATATATTATCAAGATCAATATAAGCCTCCACATTATTTTGTTTTACCCCCCCCCCCCCCTCAAAAGAGTTAACTTTAAGGTTCCTGAAAGGTCAACAAAGTATCCATCAGAGCAGTACTTTAAAATTTTAGAATTGATTTCTCTAGCCATAAAATATTAAGGGCACTTTCCATTAATGTTGCCTCGCTGGCAACGTCATTGAGAAATGGTGACGTAAATGGAACGTTTGGCAACGTCAAAATGCTCTAGCGAGGACGATTACAGATTAAAACTGATCCTTACATTGAAATTTGATCCAGAAATTTTGGCTATTTGCAGTTTTAATGTCTTTCAATGTAGTTGAACAAATGGTAGTTTTTGAAAACCCGGTTTTGTAGAATATGATAACATCGACGCCATATTGTTTTCTAATCGGCAACGGTATATATCGTTGCCACAATCGCTCGCCTGCGACACGCGTTCCAACAATCGGCGACGAAGGCAACATCGGCAAATCCAGCGATGCCGGTTAAATGGAAAGCACTCTAAGTAAAGAGAAAATCCAAATATTTTAGCTTTTAAATTTGAATATTAATCTATATCGTCATACATAGCTCTTCTTTCAAGGAAGATAGATATGGCCACAACCACTCAACCATTTCATCATTGAATAATAATTATGTTTTTGTTTCAATAATTGTCACTTAATTATATTTTTGAATGATTTGCAGGACTTCCTGGTCCTAGAGGTGATAGAGGCTCTGATGGACCATCAGGATCTCCAGGGTTTGACGGACGACCTGGAGAACCAGGACCTCAAGGATTACCTGGAGTCAAAGGTACACAGCCATGCAACCAAAGAAGTGGAAGGATTCTTTATAATGAAAAAATATTATCTTCATAGGACAGTAAAAATTAATGTTTTGTTTCTCATGATCAGGCACTGCAGAGGTCAAATGCTACCACGTTTTAATTTTTGTTCTCTCTCTCTTTAAAATTATAGGATATAACTAAATTTTAGTTAAATAAGTTATACACTTTAAATTGAGTTATTTGCATTAGCAAATAATGCAATAAATTTGAAATAAAAAGGCCTGTCTGCTAATTCATAAATTGTCGTTTTTGATCCAAACTCTAAGATATAATTTTTTTGCACTTTAAAAAAAACAGAATTTAATTCAGAACATGACTATAATACTGATTGCAGGAGATTCTGGACAGCCAGGAAGAGACGGACGTTCTTCAATTGGAGAGAAAGGAGATTCAGGATTACCTGGGCGCCCCGGACTTCAAGGTCAGCCAGGTCTCCCCGGACAGGATGGGGTTCCCGGACAAGATGGTCTGCCAGGAATGAAGGGAGACACTGGTCCCTCTGGACTTTCAGGCCTGCCCGGATCCCCGGGATTAAAGGGTGAACCAGGAGTTGAGGGACCTGAAGGAACCAGGGGAGCCCCTGGAGAGGACGGTCGTCCCGGACTACCAGGTAAAGAGTCAAAGGTTATCGTGTAGACAAGGATCAAATAATTAAGCATCAATCTTAATTTTCTACAAAAGTTGTTGTCATCTTTGGCATATTTAGAATTATAAAAGATTGTTTTTTTTTTCCATTTTATCACTTTGTCTATACTAAACTTACATAATTTAGATCAATCGTATAGAATAAAATTGGTAATGATATATTGGTACCGACATAAGTTAGTTAAAATTATCCTTTGCACATATTTAACTATCTTTGACAATGAAGACAACAGGGAAACCTGAATCAGTCTAGCAGACCTGATTAGTTCAAACAAATAAAGTAAGAGAAAGTTAGACAGGAAAATAGGTAGAGAGACACCTTAATCTGACTTGAAATCCCAAATAACCTTTTTAACACAGTGTCTCTCTGAAAGATTTTAATAAGTATGTTTTTCTTTGGTTTTTACATTTATACAATGCTCCTCATATACATGTACATGTTTTCGTGCACTAAAAGCATGTAAAAATAAAATTTTGAACCAATAACTGTCTTCCGTTATAAATTTCAACAGTGTAAACTATCTTCTTTCCTTTAAAAGGTGTGGTTGGAGCTAAAGGAACACCTGGGCTCCCTGGAGCAGATGGCTTATCAGGTATTCCAGGAGAGAGAGGAGAGTCAGGCTTCCCCGGACAACCCGGTGCCCCCGGACTGGACGGTCCCCAGGGACCTCCCGGACTCCCAGGGGAGCGAGGCAGAGACGGATCCCCAGGTAGGTCAAGGTGTTCTCTGTGGAAATTTATGGGCTATCACCGTGAAACCTTTCCATACCTAAATACTTTGGGAAGGAAACGTTGTGTTGGAGCGGACCAGCTGCTTGAATATTCCTAAAATTGTAAATCCCTCCCAAAGTCGGCAGAAACTCACAGATTTAGTTTACACAGGTTGAGATATTCTGATACTACTGTACTGGAAGTTTTCTGTAAAATTTATGGCTTATTCACTTTTTTGATAATTATGTACCATTAAGAATATGTTGTTTTTTTTAATGTTTTCTCATCTTAATTTTATAAACATTTCAGGTCCTAAGGGAGAGCCAGGCTTTGTGGGAATTCCAGGGGAGCCTGGACGAGATGGAAATGATGGACTTCCTGGACTGCAAGGAATGAAGGGTGAAAGGGGATTCCCAGGGATCCCTGGCGAGCAGGGACGTAGTGGTGAACCAGGTCAGTGTGAAAATTTTAACAAATAATTGTGCTGATTCCATAGAATTCTTCGGTTTATTCAAGTACATGTGTACTCAATACGTGAAGCAGTGTTTGACTTTGATGAAAATAAATTCATGAAATAAAAGGGGAATAGTTTGCACACAAAAAAAAAAAAACCCATTGTGAGACCAGAGATACTCAGCTCTGTTTTTTGGATTATTTAGGACAAAAGGGTGACACTGGCCCCAGCGGTCTGCCTGGATTACAAGGTGTCCCCGGAAATGACGGACTTCCCGGAGTTAAAGGAGAGTCTGGTCGCCCGGGATCCCCAGGATCTTCGGGACTACCAGGACAGGACGGTGAGTCTACTCCATTACTGGTATTACTGTATACTGTGGTTTCATTAATATTCAAGGGTATCAATTTTTGTGGATAAAGTGAAAATCACGGTTTTTAAGGATACGTAAATTCGTGGCCAATGATCTTATAAATACAAAATGTTAATAGAAATTACACTTCAATGAACACTTTAAATTGTGGATCAACTTAATTACGAAATCCACAAAAACTGGTATTCATAAAATATTGATGAAACCACAGTACTAGTATCTGGTTATTTATATGATAATCTGATTTTTGCTTCTTATTTTTTTTTTTATCATTTTTACATTACAAAACATACAATATGATGAAATGTTAACCGGCATAGTTTGCGATAAGAAACTTTTAAAATCACAAAAAATGATTGATATAAATGACAAAAGGTTACAATTTTACACCACTTTTTTGCAAATTTTGTGACAAATGGAAAACAACAGATATATGGTATAATAAGTAGCAGCTTCTACAATAGATAGGAAATTAGAGACATTGTGTATTGTACTAGATCATTTATTTTACACAAGTACTTACTTCAGCAGTTCTACCATTTTGATAATTCGATCACTGTGAAAATATATAATATTGAGAGCACCAAACTTTGATTGTAATTTCATAACTAATATTGAATAGGGAACAATTTTGTAATTTTGATTTAAAGAATGTATTAATTTTTTATATACAGGACTCCCAGGACTACCTGGAATGAAGGGAGATCAAGGGCCCGCAGGTGTGGGTATCCCCGGTGAGTCAGGTATCCCAGGTGAGAGAGGACGTGATGGAGCCCCTGGTTTACCTGGAATGAAGGGAGAACCAGGACAGCAAGGACTCCCGGGATTCCCTGGCATGAAGGGAGAGAGGGTATGTCTCAAAATTCAATAATTAAAAAAATTCTGAAACATAAGGTGATTGAATACAGTGCGATGTCTGATTTTGGTGTATTTTTTCATCTTCCTAGGGTTTCCCTGGACCAGCAGGACAGAATGGTATTCCAGGAAATGATGGACTCCCAGGAATGAAAGGTTTGTATTATAACTCTTTAACCACCTCCACCCCTCCTAAAAATCTATTGTGAATCATTTGAAAAAAAACAATCAAGCAATATGAAAAAAAAAAATTTTTTTTAAATATTGAAGGATTTCTGTTTTTCTATAATAATACCTGCCTTTGTTATATTGACCTTAAAATCTATCCTGGGTTTTTTAAACAAAAAAAAAGAGGATAGGGTATTCAGACAAATACAATGTGCCACAATAAGGGGAATTAACTGTTAAGCTTTTTAAATTGTAATTGCCCTGACGTCTAATTGTATTCAGTTGGGTAAAGATTTGATATTAGGATGTTAGCAGTATATTTTCCTTTGATTTAAGCAGAGGAATGCAATTTTTTTTTACATAGCAGAGAGAGAGAGATGACAGTCATTTACTATCACTGCATTGCTCTTGATAAAATTCCTTTTTGTCTTTCAGGAAATCCTGGTTTGAATGGTGTTCCAGGTAGAGCTGGATTGAAGGGTGAACCTGGTCTTAATGGAATCCCGGGCCGTGAAGGGCCTAAGGGTGAGGCAGGGTTACCTGGTGTGCCCGGTGAACGCGGCCCAGAGGGTCTGAAGGGAGAACCAGGTCTCAACGGCCTGCCAGGCTCACCCGGTAAGTAATCACCTACAGGGTGTACTGGGTAGTGTAATCATGCATAGACAGCAGCAGCTGGGGGTAATCATGATCATTTGACTGTGACAGGCATAATTATGATTACATGGGTGCAATTTGGGAAGTCATGATCATTATACCATAACCGGCTAAATCATGATCATTCGACTATGACAGAATTAATCATTATCATTATACATGTACCATTACAGGCTCAATCCATCTGAGGAATAATCATGATCTTTTTTCTGTTTGAAACCCTATCTACATGAAGAGTATATAAAAAATGTGTGCCTTAACATTAAACAGAAAAAAAGGGGGTTGCACAATACTTCTTCTTTTGGTTCCTAAATCTTCCTCTTTTTTCACCTAAACATGTATGCTATTTCTATTATAGGCGTAGCTGGATTACCTGGAATGAAGGGAGATCGTGGCAGGGATGGAGTGAACGGCTTACCTGGACCTAAAGGAGATTCTGGATTGCCTGGAAGAGATGGCATTAAGGGTAACACACTTTTTTTATACTATTTTTTTTATTCCACAGAACAAAAACCTCATTTCTAGCTAGCTTTCATAAATCTTTTTTTTTTATAAGTTGTGGAGATCACATCCTCTTGTTTTTCTTTTTAGGTGAACGGGGATCCCCTGGTTTCCCAGGCCCAGAGGGAAGAGAGGGCTTACCGGGCATGAAAGGAGAAAGAGGTCAGTTTTTTTTCTTTAAAGAGTTTGTACCAATATTTCATTGGCTCACATGAAAAGTTAATAGGAATGTTTTAAAGATTCAGCTCTAAAAAAACAAAAGGAATGTACAGTATTTACCTGGTACTAGTATTTACAATTGTACATTATTTCAGTGTCAAAAGTTATTTTTCAAAATTTTGGAAAACGTTGAAAAAGTTGTCATTAACATTAATAGCTATGATTAAAAAGTTTTATACCCTGTCAATTTCAGGACCTGAGGGACCATTTGGAGTGAAGGGAGAGCCAGGTCGTTCCATTCAAGGAATCAAGGGAGAACCAGGAATACCTGGAGAACAGGGTCGGGATGGATTCCCAGGAATGAAGGGAAATGCTGGTTTGCCTGGACAGCCAGGATTACCAGGAATGAAAGGAGACCAAGGACTAGGATACCCTGGGCCTCAGGGTCCAAAGGGAGACAGTGGATTTAATGGAATCCCAGGTAAAACCAAAAGCAATTATGTTAATAGTGGAAATAAATTTACCTTTCTTTAGTCAAATGCATGGTAAGGGCAAAATGTATGAAGATTGATCTTGCATGTTCATTTCATGCAGTATGTTTTGTACTGCTACATGTATGAGTCATACTCTTGAATGATTTCCTGACTTTGATATCTATTTGTTTCCAGGTGAACAGGGATTGACTGGTGTTCCCGGAGAACCAGGACAACCCGGATTCCCTGGTCTAAAGGGAGATTCCGGAGATAGAGGTGTGCCCGGTCTTCCAGGATTACAAGGCATGCCAGGTCCTGAAGGACCTCAAGGTGTGTACTTCAGGGACTATCTCAAAACTTTAAATTGAATTAGACAGTGAAAAATGAAGAATAAATGAATACTGGGAACTTTATAAACATTGAGTATTGAGTAACATATCTGTTTTCTTTAAGTGTGAAGGCTTTTAAATATTTTTTACAATTTTGACATGATTTTCAGGTGAGCCAGGCGTCCCAGGATCACCTGGATTGCCAGGTCTTAAGGGAGATGCTGGACTTCCAGGACGTGATGGATTTGAGGGAATAAAAGGAGAGAGAGGACCATCTGGATTACCTGGAGTAAGGGGATTGAAAGGTAAGAATGAATTCCAGTTGTGGAGCACACTGGTTAACCAACTCCAACTTGAGTTTACAATTAAAAGGCAATACACTGATTCACCATGACTAAATTTCTGATTGAGTTTTTGTAAATAATCTCCAACAAGTGACACTGATGTTTAACATATAGTCATGGATTATGGGAATTATCCTGTCGGGCAGAAAATTTAAGGCCTAGCTGAGCCTGTTGATAGTCCTACAACTCTAATCTTAATATCTTTGCCCCCATCCATTATAAAGAATAATTATATTGGTCAATTTGTTCAATGATCAGTTACAGATAGATAAAACAGCCAGCCAAGTATTTTATATAAAACAGAAAATCTTCAAAGAAATTTCGCACAGTTTTGTTTTGTTTGTAGGTGATAGAGGTTTCCCTGGAGAGAAAGGTTCAATTGGACCACAAGCAAGCACTAAGGGCATGAGAATAAAGGGAGAGAAGGGCGAGACTGGGGATAGAGGCAGAGCGGGATTCCCCGGACTTCCTGGAAGCAAGGGTGATGCAGGTTTCCCAGGTAGATATTACCTACAGTCAGCTGTATAAAATGATCATTTTTATTTATATAAGCACAGTTATTGAGAAGAAAAAAAGGTGCATCAGAAAACGTATGTTTAACACTATACAGTTACTGGCTTAGTCAGAGGATGGTTTGATTGAAAGAGAATGAATCTATTGCTGGAAGCCAGCTGAAGGCAATTTATTGCTTTTATGTTAAAAATATCTTCAATATAAACAGTTATAATAATATGGCAGAAGAACACATGACTAGCATTAGCCAATGAAATCAAAGCAAACAGTCTGTAGGCCAATTGTGGTTAATGGATCAGACTGTTGATTTGGGTTCATTCAACGGTTCAATAGACTGAACAATATTCTGAAATGTAAAATTGGCATTTAAAATGTAAATGTTTAGTTGTATTACTTTTGTGCTGGTTAGATAGAAAAGAAAATAAAATCAGGTATATAACTAGCATTTCATAATTTTAATAACATTAAATGAATTCTAGGTCCTAAGGGTTTCCCTGGTATTCCTGGAGAGAGGGGTGTGCAAGGATTCCCAGGAATGAAGGGAGAGTCAGGATTCCCCGGACAGCCAGGCATTCCCGGAGAAGATGGTTTCCCAGGTAACATTCTAATTTCAAAATGCTGATGTTATTTTTCATTTGAAAGGTTAAATTCAAGTTGTGTTTTTTTTAGATGATTTTAGCAGAAAATTATGCAAAAACAGTTCAGATTTTTGTGAAAATTGTCTAGATTTAAAGTAATACGTGTATAACAATTTTGATTGACATTTATGGATATAGCAAGGTGAATTTGCACCACTGTGACTAAGTAAAATATATGCAAGCTGAGTAAGAGATAGCTGAATAAAAGATGCATTTATTTCAGCAACTCGCTTTGACTTGTATTGATTTATTTACATGTAGTACATGTACCAGTACAGTGTATATAAAAAATTGCTCCTTTAAAATCCGGGCAATTTGTATGACTTTTTTGATATACAAACTCAGCTTAAAGATGATGGCAGAATTTCAGTTAAACTAAACAACTGTAAGACACCTGTATCCTGTTTTAAACAAAGGACTTATTTTCCAGGTGCCCAGGGAGCTACTGGAGACCCAGGATTCCCCGGGCCCCCAGGCAGGACCCCACCCTCAGGTTTCTTGGTCGTGCGCCACAGTCAGACCGAGTCGGAACCAGAGTGCCCTGACAGTACAAGTCGCCTCTGGACTGGTTACAGCTTGCTGTATATTGAAGGAAATGAGAGATCTCACCATCAAGACTTGGGTAAGGTTGCTCATTTCAGACAATAAATATGATGCGTATCTGGTATTTTTCACAATGATATATTTGTCACATTCTTTTAGAAGATCATTTTGATGTCCCAATTAATAATGCAAAAATTCTGGCGGCTTTTTTTGGTGCGTGTTTGCAATATAATTTTTTTAAAAATCACATCCTATAGATTTAATTAATTTCATTAAAAGAATTGCACCACATAAAAAAAAATGGAAATGCTGTACTTTCAATTTCACTGTAGGCCTTTGTTTCCATTTGACTAGTTATTATGCACGGATCTAGAGGAGGAGGTCAGGAAAGTCCAGACCCTCCTGCAAAATTCAAATTTCTTTGAATTACATTATAAAATTACCAAAAATATGTCTTGCGCTCCCCCCCCCCCTCAACTCACCCCCCATAAACTCAAATAACCATCAGATGAGGCAGTTGTAGATATTACCAACAGGCCAGGTTTGACATTTACATTCCATGTTTTAGGCTGGGCTGGCTCCTGTATGCAGAGATTTAGTACAATGCCATTCCTCTTCTGTAACTCCAACAATGTTTGTAATTACGCAAGTCGAAACGACAAATCCTATTGGCTCTCCACCAACGAACCCATGCCCATGATGCCAGTCCGCGACCCAGAACTGAGGCGATTCATCAGTCGTTGTGTGGTCTGCGATGCCCCCGCCAATGTCATCGCTGTCCACAGTCAGGAAATGTCTATCCCTGAGTGTCCCATTGGCTGGAAGGGACTCTGGATTGGATACAGTTTTGCTATGGTCAGTTACTGCATAAATAATTATTATTAAAAAATATTACTTATCAAAATCTATTGGACTGTAGAGAAAGAATTATTTCTTGGACGACTAGTGCATGGCCACTGAATTTTAATATTGGTGTATTTGTAGAGAATTTTTCTTGATATCAGCACTTATATTTACAGCAAGAATATTCAAAACTTTAAATATATGACATTTTTATTCATTACCTTTTGAAATTTTCTTATTACACTGTGTATTCTTATTAGCGTTTTTGGCAGAATGCAGCTTTGGCTAAACCAAGTACATTGCCAAATATCAAACACACTCATTGATAAATAGGTACATTCAGGAATGCACTAAATAAAATCCATGGAAACCTGTTGAAAATCATTTTCAGCCAAATACTAAACCTACTAAGTACGTTTAAAGTATTAATTTAATGTAATAATTCTTGCTGTGTCTATTTTTAGCATACCGGTGCAGGTCCAAGCGGTGGGGGACAGTCCCTGTCCAGCCCTGGAAGCTGTCTGGAAGACTTCAGGGCCACACCCTTCATTGAGTGCAACGGCAGCGGCGGTACCTGCCACTTCTATGCCAACAAGTACAGCTTCTGGCTGACTACCATTGATCAGAGCCAGAACCAGTTTGCAACTCCGGTTCAAGAAACACTGAAGGCTGGCAACCAGAGGACGAGAGTGTCTAGATGCCAGGTCTGCATGAAAACCACAAGACCTTAATTCTCAATACAAACTCTCTAATAAATAAAAACAAAACCCTTTATTTTATCAATTTTTTTTTCTCATGATGACATTTTATGAGCAGCTTTGTTGTAATCTCTTTTTTTGACCTGATTTTTAAGGGTCATGTTAAGTGTGCAATGAAAAAAGTTATGTTGTAGAATTAACAAGCATTGGCAAACCACAAAGTGCCTTATACAGAACTGTGCAATTAAGCCATGTTTACTATGCAATGATTAATGTTTTTTATATATATAATTATGTATCTTTGTATCTGTCTCCTGTCTAGGATGTAAATGATTGCACCGTTTCATGTCCTTGTGTGTCTATATATACAAGAGGTTGTATGGAATCCATGTTTTTTCTCTGTATTTTGTTTATGAACTGCTTTTATATATATCAAATTAAGTATTATCAGATAAGAAATATTACAGGCACTGAAGAGAAGGGATGAATTTTAAAATTGTAGCAGTTTTACGCCTGTCACTGTTTCTTGCGCTTTGCTTCAATGACTAAAAATAGTGATGATGTAATACTCAATTTCTGTCAGGAATCTCTGTTTCTTTTTCTGCTCAGACAAATGTGTGAATGGGAGATGTGGCGATGCACTGGGATTATGTTAATTCATTATTGTAAATGCATTTATCACATCCTGTAGATAATGACATCATTCAAGACAATCATAATTCCATCTTTGATTCCCCCAATGATTCTAGCCAATCATGATATGTGAAACAAAGCACACAAAGGCTTTACACAATAATTCTGTGACGGCTATTCTGATTGGACAGTGATCATTGGGCTTGAATGAATGATTTTACTTGGTAGATGATGAACAAAATTAATGTGTGTTAAAATGAATATATGTATTTTTTTTTCATATTAACTCCATGGCGAGTTCATAGATGAAAGAAGGTCAATAAATGCAAATTTTTAACAACCTTTTTGGGCATGATCAAAATTATGAATTAATTTTTTTTTGCATATTTCAATGTTCATGGCATTAAAGCTAATTCTTTTAAAAATAAAGTTTCTAAGAAAAATATAAGTGATGTTTTTGAATTTTTGTTTAGTTGGCTAATAATTTTAAGATCACTGTCTATAATATTTGTCTTAATTCTCCTCTAAATTTACCACTTGTGTCAAACGTTATTAACAACTTGTTTAATCACTATTTTGAATCAGTTCCTTTTGAGATATGCATACAGAAAATTATGATAAAGAAAAATTGTGACCAAAATTTGTAACGTTCATATGCTAAGAATTATTATATGAGGAAAACTTAAGCTCTAAGTTTGTGAAAATAAAATGACAGCAAACTAGTATAAAGATGTACTAAGTATCCACTTAACGCATACGTTGTACCATGGCCTGTGTAGAACCTAAATGGTCCATATTTGTACATGTAATTCAATAATTCCAAAGTGATATCGGTATTTATGTTGGAGACTATCTTCTAATAAAACATGGGGATATGAAATGTGAAATAAGTACATAAGTTGGGTACTAAACGAGTATTAATTAAACAAAGACAGCACTATTACATATTTTTGATATATAAATAGTAAAGCTACATGTATAGTCTTTAACTTGTGTCAAAGCATAATAGTCTCTGGTGTCGAAGTTATACGTTCGTTGTTCAGGTGAGTGATACGGCCCATGGACCTATCGTTACCTAGAGAATTTTTTTTCTTGTGCAAAATAAAATACAATATAAATAATTTGTAAATTATTGTTCAAGTTTTGTGTATATTACACAAGACCAATTTTGGTTTCTCCATTCAAATAAGCTTAACTTTATTATATTTAATATATTAAGTTCTCTTTTTTTAGAGTGCTATAAAACTTTCCATTGTTGAAAGTGAGTCAAGTAAATTTAATATTCACAATAATTAAATGTTGAGTATTTTTTTTTTTCATTCCAGTATAAATAGAATATAAAACACAACTCTTTCGTTTTCAAAGCAAACACAACTTTTGAGAGATTCGTGGACCTTATATAATTACTCGTTTTTAAAATATAGGAACCAATCATTCACCCTGCATCTTTATTTTAAATGTTAAAAATATCTTCGTAAAGGCCCTTTCACAGATAGTGCACGTGCAGAAGCTACAGAATATCCGGGCGATTGAAAATTGGATCGTAAATTATTGCCGAAATAATCGCATATTAAAAAGTATTCGTATGAAATTCGCACGATCTAAAGCGACCGTTGTGCAATCAAAACGCATTAAATCTTGCGATATACGGTATCTTGCCTCCATATGGACAGTTGTACAATGAACGCGATTGGATCGCACGAGTGATCAGGTGATCGGACGATTGAACGTGCACCAATGTGATTGACGTACGAATGCTCGTGAGAGCCAGATGGGGTATATACATATGTATATCCATGGTCAATTGTGGTCTGAAACAGAGATGCTTTTTCAGCTAGTGTATATATATTATACATGGCAAATTGAAGCTAATAAATGGTGCAATAATAATCATACACCTAACGATCCAAATCTAAATTTTTCGGTAGCACGAATATTTTGTCGCTTCTGCTTGTGTGCAAATATAATTGTTAAAGGGCCTTTAGGTATGTGTTGCATCAGGCATTGTAGAGATTCGCTGTCAACCATCGAACTTTATTAGTCAAGCACTTGAAGAACATGCCAACGCCACTGGATCTGATTCAGTGGATGTATTCATAACATCGACATTTCATTTTTTTTCCAAAATATATTTATTAAAATACTATATATTCTAATACTTTTTCTACTAATATCTATGGTCACCCATTTGGGATACTAAGGTATATAAAGCCATGCAGCTGCCTTGATCACTTTCGGTTCGCCGCAACACGAACCTCCAGGTTGTCAGAAATTGTTTTGTCTTTAGTTTCTTTCAGAAGAAGGCACGTGATGGCTGAGGTTAAGGTCACAACAAAGCAGATGATGTACATCACTCCTGGTGTTACTTTGTTCTGAAATGCACAAACAAGCAAAAGACTGTTATTTTGCGTTGCAACGCATGCGTACATGTATCTTTTCTTGTCGGTACAATTATAACAGACGCAAGAGAGAGAGAGAGAGAGAGAGAGAGAGAGAGAGAGAGAGAGAGAGAGAGAGAGAGAGAGAGAGAGAGATTCTTTCACTAACCACCAAAACTAGCTGAGGTGCTATGAGAGCACCGATTCTTGAAATGGAGTTCTGAGTTCCATAGCCGATGTTCCTGTTCAGAAATAAAAAATTAAACGCTGTAGACTTTATAAAGTAAATTGAAAAATGAATGTAACTTTTATTAAAAGCGGAAAACTACAGTAGACTATACATGTACGAACTAGTGCATCGACAATTATAAATATTTCAGTGAATGTACATGTACATTGTACCTTACGACAGTTGGATATACTTCCGTTGTAAAAGCCATAATGGCAGCCCATGAGGCGGAAACTCCAAACTTAGCGGCGAGCGCGAAGCCATTAATCAAAGTTTTTTGAAGGCCAGAGTCCATATCTACAAAACATGCAAAAAAGTCATACACAATATAAACGTAACATGATGACAGATTTATGTAAGAACAGAATATGATTATTATATCAAATGTTTTCCGATCTTCAGGAAGTTTTAGTGTGTAGTATAATTACAGAAGTCGGCAACTTTGTTTAAAGATACATTTATGTTCTTAATAATTTCTGTTACATGATAGCAATTGCCATGCACATCAGTCCTTTTTTTTTTCTTTTTTTTTTAGTAGGCGGGTTTGAACCAAGGGTTCGCCGATTAAAAATTTCAAAAATGAAATTATGGCGATATTATGCAAAACTTTCACGATATAACTTTGAGAACAACCGCCAAACGGTCACGAATAAATGCCAAACTTTCGTGATAAAACGCAAATCGTTCACGCAGAAAAGCGTAACTTCAGGGAATAAACGCGCATTGTTTGCAATAGAGCACGCAACTGAAATCGCAAAACATGCGTGAAAATTATCTCCCATCTCATTTAGACATTGCAGGAGATTATGATCATAACTTAGCTTTTCATATTCCATTATCGGGCTTTTTGTTAAATACATATATAGTAAATGCGTACCAGATTATACATGTAAGCACATAGTGTTGTATTAGTACATACAAGGGTTAGTGAGCTATCTCACCAATCATCTGAGATACAGCAACTCCGAGACAGGCCGCCGATCCAATCATAAAATACCCCAGGCAAGTCCAGCGCCGCCCCAACCTACAGAAAAGCAATTATCGGTTATTTTTCGGTAGCTGATAGAACTTTACAAGTTACATACAAATCGGTATAGGAATAGAACTTACTATTTACTGTTCAGTAGTAACAGAACTTACCGGTTACTGTTCAGTAGTAACAGAACTTACTGGTTACTGTTCAGTAGTGACAGAACTTCCTGGTTACTGTTCAGAAGTAACAGAACTTACCGATTACTGTTCAGTAATGACAGAACTTATATTTGTTACGGTTAAGTAGTAACAGAACTTATACCGTAAACTGTTCAGTAGTAACAGAACTTATACTGGTTACTGTTCAGTAGTAACAGAACTTATACTGGTTACGGTTAAGTAGTAACAGAACTTACCGGTTACTGTTCAGTAGTAACAGAACTTATACCGCTTACTGTTCAGTTGTAACACAACTTACCAGTTACTGTTCAGTAGTAACAGAACTTACCAGCTACTGTTCAGTAGTAACAGAACTTATACCGGTTACTGTTCAGTTGTAACAGAACTTAAAGTGGTTACTGTTCAGTAGTGACAGAACTTACTGGTTACAGTTCAGTAGTAACAGAACTAACAAGCTACTGTTCAGTAGTAACAGAACTTATAGTGGTTACTGTTCAGTAGTGACAGAATTTACTGGTTACTGTTCAGTAGTAACAGAACTTACTGGTTACTGTTAAGTAGTAACAGAACTTACCAGCTACTATTCAGGAGTAACAGAACTTATAGTGGTTACTGTTCAGTTGTAACAGAACTTAAAGTGGTTACTGTTCAGTAGTGACAGAACTTACTGGTTACTTTTCAGTAGTAACAGAACTTACTGGTTACTGCTCAGTAGTAACAGAACTTACCGGTTACTGTTCAGTAGTAACAGAACTTATAGTGGTTACTGTTCAGTAGTGACATAACTTACTGGTTACTTTTCAGTAGTAACAGAACTTACTGGTTACTGTTCAGTAGTAACAGAACTTACAAGCTACTGTTCAGTAGTAACAGAACTTATACCGGTTACTGTTCAGTAGTCACAGAACTTATACTGGTTACGGTTAAGTAGTAACAGAACTTACCGGTTACTGTTCAGTAGTAACAGAACTTATAACGGTTACTGTTTAGTTGTAACAGAACTTACCAGTTACTGTTCAGTAGTAACAGAATTTACCTGCTACAGTTCAGTAGTAACAGAACTTATACCGGTTACTGTTCAGTTGTAACAGAACTTATAGTGGTTACTGGTCAGTAGTGACAGAACTTACTGGTTACTTTTCAGTAGTAACAGTACTTACTGGTTACAGTTCAGTAGTAACAGAACTTACAAGCTACTGTTCAGTAGTAACAGAACTTATAGTGGTTACTGATCAGTAGTGACAGAACTTACTGGTTACTGTTCAGTAGTAACAGAACTTACTGGTTACTGTTAAGTAGTAACAGAACTTACCAGCTACTATTCAGGAGTAACAGAACTTATAGTGGTTACTGTTCAGTAGTAACAGAACTTACTGGTTACTGTTCAGTAGTAACAGAACTTACCAGCTACTGTTCAGTAGTTACAGAACTTATACCGGTTACTGTTCAGTAGTAACAGAACTTATACTGGTTACGGTTAAGTAGTAACAGAACTTACCGGTTACTGTTCAGTAGTGACAGAACTTACCAGACAGTTACTGTTCAACAGCGTTAGAAATTACTGGTTACTGTTCAGTAGGAACAGAACTTACTGGTTACTGTTCAGTAGGAACAGAACTTACTGGTTACTGTTCAGTAGTAACAGAACTTACTGGTTACTGTTCAGTAGTAACAGAACTTAAAGTGGTTACTGTTCAGTAGTAACAGAACTTATACTGGTTACTGTTCAGTAGTAACAGAACTTACCGGCTACTGTTCAGTAGTAACAGAACTTACAGGTTACTGTTCAACAGCTTTAGAACTTACTGGTTACTGTTCAACAGCTTTAGAACTTACCGGTTTACTGTTCAACAGGTTTAGTACTTACCGGTTACTGAGGTACCAGATGCTCATCAGAGCCGGGATGTCTATAACACTGAGTAGAAACATGTTGAGGTAGAGGTCTCCTGAGAGTTGATCCACGCTGTACGAAATGGCGTAATACGCGTAACCACACGAAAACCTAGGGAAAATGGATCTGACGTTATACGCAGATTCATATCAAAATTAAATATATGATAAACGTGATATATAAATAAGATTTGATGTTATACATGGAATGCTATGGTATAGAGTAAGACACAAAAACACAGTAACAGCCTATGAGGAAAACGAAACAACACTGTATAACACGGGAAGCATAACGCATGTGTAACTTGAAATATACACGTTCATAAGAAGGTTCAAAAAAATATATAATTAATATCGTTATTTCTAATTTTGGGGGGTTTATGTGCATACAGGTGTCAGTTTATTAGTACAAATCTGTTTCTTGTAAAGTCATATCACCAGTTAACGATGCGAAATATTTTTTTTTGTTTCTTATGCAAGTTCCGTAGGCAGATATTAATATACAATTTGAGGCAATAATTGCAACAAAGTCGAAAAAAACCCTTAGAATTTCATTATACGAAGTAGTTCAATTGTGAAAGTCCCTCTGTAATGATATTACCAACCAACACCAGCCAGTGCCGTGGTTTTGAGCAGTGATCTGTCCCGGATCAGTTCCAGGAAGGTGTATTGGCGGCTCCCTTGGAACGAGGGGTCCGAATCGACGACAGTCCGTAGCTTATTTAGATCGGGTTTGGGATGATTATTCATTCGAGCTATTTTCTTGATGACTTTATCTGCTTCCGCCAATTTGTCATGGGACACCAACCATCGGAAGCTCTCTGGGACAATCCTGCAAAAAAAAAAATCTTAAACTTTGAAAATTGTAAGCTAATATCATGTCCTTGTCCCTTAATTACGTGAAAAACACAAATCACTATTGTAATCAAGGTGGAATAACACATCTGGAAAGTCACTCAAATTAACAGTAATTTATTTGATTATGAAAGTTATAATGACATATAAACTATATACATGTACATATGCCAAATAAGCGAAAAAATTGCAGTTTGGGGATAAAAAATTTGTTCTGTTAATTTAAGCTGAGGAAAATTAAATTCTGTACGAAAAGAAAGATGATATCCTCATAATTGCAACAAGATGTTATTTTACGTGCATATCAAATAACAGTCGTCACTGAGCAAAGTACATGTAGAGTTGTTTTAATTTCGCGGCTAAGTCATTTCATGAGAAAAACGTTTATCTTAACCGAATGAGCAAATACATAAATGTACATGTACATGTAAGATAAGAAAAGGGGGAACCTCTCAAATAAATGTGGAAGGATGGCTTTATTATAATCATCCCTTCCTAACAATATAAAACGGCAACATGAGACTTCCGGGTCGAATGTTCATAATAAAACCTAAATTCTAGAAAGAATATATTCAAACGTTGTTCTGTAAATTAATTCGCGTGCAAGAAATTTTTGCAAGGGTTGTAGTGAATATTTCTCGTGAGCCAGTCTCTTTAAAAATGTCTTCTTTGTTTTATATATGATTTCAAACATAGACTTGAAATTACGAATAAGTGACATCGCGAACAATTTTATCACAAATCAGTCAATTCAGTGGGTAAACGATACATAATCAGGATTTTCCAGGAGAAGTGACCATACAGCTTAATTTAAAAAGGGTTCAAGTAGTTTTAAATAAAAACATGAGAAAAAGCAAGTATACAACACTTGTATGTTCCTTCAAAATGACCTCTTGCTTTTTATGAATCAATTTTCGATTGCTAACTTACCACCAGGTAAAGAGGCTTAGTCCAGTTAGGCCCCCTGTCAAGATGTGAAGGCTTTTCCAGTCCTTCAGTATGTAAGAAAAGAAGCCCAAGAGTGCGGCCCATATGGACCAATCAGGAACGGCGATTTGAATCGGCCGGAATTTAGTGGGCGTAAACTCCACAGAAAAGGTGTAGAACACGGTCAGGTAGGCCCCGCACCCGAGCCCAATGATAAATCGAGTGACGGCGAACATGATCCATGAGGTGGAGAATCCAGCGACGATGTTGGAGACGGAGAGGATGAGGATGGAGACGTAGAAAGTCGGCTTCCGGCCAATCACGTCGGCGAGCTGTCCCCCCAGCAGACCGGAAATCAGGAGACCCGCCATCTGCACCGAGGAGACTGTTGCCGTGACCCACTTGTCGTCACAAATTAACCCCCACTGCAAAAGACGACATCACCTAGGTGAAGATGCTAAAGAAAGGGACCAAACTCGTTTGTAAGGTTAAAAGCTCAATTAAAATTTGGGATCTGTCTCAGTTTTATTCAGTACATAAAACACATTTTACTCAAAAAATTATCATTAAATACAAGTAAGCATGTATGCAAACCACGGACAATATCAACGATCATCTCCAACCTCGAGAGCCAGAGTTACGCCGTTTAAGATGGTGGCTAAAGACATGCAGCAGTTAAAGCATTGATTTCAATAAAAAATCAGACATTAACCTCGTTGATGATAGTTCTCATACTGTCATCAAACACGAAGGACTGACAGACAGAGGATTCATTGGACGGAGGGGTACAAGTTTGGAACGACTTCGTCATCTCCGGGACCGTGACGTTGGGAGAAGAAGAAGGTAATACGGTGGTGTTGTAGTTGATAGCGCCGCTGGCGGGGGTATATGTGGTGTTAGGGTACACACACCACCAATCCGGCGCCGCCCCCGCGAAGGCCATGATGAGGAGGCTCCAGGTGATGGAGACCTTGCTGAGGAGGATGCTGCCGTGGAGGAGGACCTGGAACTTCCCGAACCCCCCGATCTCCTCGATCACTTCCTCCAGGTAGTCACTTGTCGTCTTCATGTCGGGATCAATCTGCCAAAAACATTGAGATCTATACTTATAAATTTCAACATAAAAATCCCATCAATATGTAAATTGTTACATGTATTTCTCGTTTAAAAAACTTGAATCTCCTTCATCCAATGATGCTTTGTGCCAAGTTTGGTCAAAATTGGCCCAGTGGTAAAAAGTTTTCAGACAGACGGACGGACGGACGATCGGACGGACGGACGGACGGACGGACGGACGGACGGACGAACAGAAGGACCGACGGACACCGGGCAAAAAGTGAGCTTTCAGTTCGGGTGAGCTAAAAAAGGTTAAAACCAAATACTGGTTTGTGGTCCGCCCATTAAGCGGGGGGGGGGGGGGGGTTCAATTCCCAGTCTTGTAATTTGGGAGGTTTAAACAATACATTTTGTTCTCTTATACTTGAGCAATGTCTTGGTCCTTTGGTCTTACAAAGCAAAAGTACATGTAGTCAATAAATAGTCGAATTTCAACATGTTCTGCAAAATTTGCACCACTCGTCTGGCTATCTCTGGAATTTATACATAGTACATTTATATTAAGTTGTTTGACATCCACTGTAAATATACAAATTGCATTATTATTCAGCAAACTGACATCTCAAAATATTTGTTCCCATAATGGTACTGCTGCTTTGTTTTGACATTCTTTCTCCGCATATAGATTAAGGTGGAATGGGACATCTCCATGTTATGACGTGTTATTTATCAAAATAACCTTGTCAATACAATCAAGTATAGTTTTATAAATAGTTTCTTTCCGAAACTGTTAGCTATTGTCGTAGCGCTGTGGGCTAGAGGTTGCTCGGCGAATCTGTAAGTCATGGGTTCGAATCCCGCTTGAGGGTTTCAAGATTTTTACCTTTGCAAAAAAATTTAAAACGTATTCTGTTTATATATATATATATTAAAATTCTAAATCGGCCAAGATATTTTCATGTACTTTAATCCACATTAATTAATATCGACATCTGTCCCTTACCACCTTATTTACTAGTAACTTGTATTTTGATGACACCTTAGCATACCTTGACCTAAAAAGTTATTTGGAAACCACCAGGATGTGTTACACGGCACTACACTGATGATGTAGTACTAACTTGATTAACTGTTGCACCCAGCAGCAATAAACTTCAAACACTGTTCTATCACTAGAACCTGATTTCAGAGAGCAGCACCGGGTAAATTCCTATAGTCACTGTGTGTGACTAGCAAGAACATTCATAGTCATTCAGAAACCATTCAGGATTAACAGAAATCATTAACCTTTGAGCGTTATTATGAGTATTTATTTATCAATTTATCGTTAATTAATCAACTATCAATAAGTTAATTCGTATTAGAGTATCAAACAAATAGACTCAATGAGTTTTGAAAAAGTTATTGAGTAATCGATTATCAAACTGGTGAGTTGTGAATTATCGAAACATTATTTGAGTAACCGATTATTAAACAAGCGGTAATTATCAAACCGTTATTTTAAAGCGATTAAACAGCTATGGGGTAAAAGCGTTGGTTTTAAGCGACATTTGTGGTATTTAAATGGGTAACGTGTGAATTGTTTTTCTTCATTTGAATTAAAGGATTAAAATGTCAATTTTCATTTGCTTTTTATGCTGACAGGATCAAGATGTTCTTTATGTAGATTAGGAGATATTTTATAATTAAATAATTGTAATAATTTTGACACGATAAATACCTGAAGTTCAATCTTTGATCGCCTATAAAATTCGTCCTTGGGAAGTTTCAAAGAACAAAGTTTTGAAATGAAGTTGTGTAAGTAAGCATTTCATGCTGGAATGAACTTTCAATAAATTTAAATTTAATTAAATACCACTTCGGTGTGGATTGGAAATTTTGGTGAACTTTTGAGTCTCATTTCAACACCTGTCAATGCATTGTATTTGTAATTAATCTTTCATTGTTTTTATGAAGTGTACTTTAATTTAATCCTTGGATTAGGATCTTGTGTTTCGATTGATTCAAGAACGACGAAATTAACTATGCAGTTTTTATGTGAACATCGTGTTACAAACTTTGAGTTAACGAATAAAGGTTCAAACGTCACCGTAAATTAAAAAAAAAAAAGAACATTAGATGATATCGTTTAAGATAAGTGTAATATATGCTCCAGCATACAACTTAGCATTTAGTGGGCTTTTAAAATTCGTCCCTGATAAGAATTTAATTCAGTGTTTTAACGCATGCAAATTCCATGTTTTCTTTGTGCCTATACGCTCGAGTTAAATAACGTGATTAAAAAATAATTTTTTTTTTTAAATTGATCTGTCTGCTTTCAAGAACTCTTTTTCGTTTGCATACATTGATACAGGTCCTGAATCTTGTGTAGATTTCACGACTGAAAATTTATCGCTATAATACTTGTCTGGGAAATTTGTTGTGTTTTAGAAAAAGTGAAATAAGAGAAATTCTAGCATTGTTACAGTGCTTTCTACATGTAAAGGAACCCTTGCCAAACAAATTAAATATTAAAACGGGATTGCATGGCTTTATCAGACTTTGAACCGACCAAGCTTGAAATAATTTTCAACAGGATTTCAGGTACGAATAAAAGACACTAAAATCAGTTGCCGCTAAAGAAGAACAAGAATGTTGATTTTACCAATCAACTTTAAAGAAACTCGATCTATATATTACTACAGACTCACTGATGAGTTAAATAAGTACATTTGTTTTTAAAATTCGGGTGATCCTAAATCTGAACTTGGAATAGATGAGATTTAGCTAGATACGATATTTGCTCTCAAATGATACCTTATTTTGGAGAGAGTGTTTTGAGGCCAAGCAAAAATCTGGGGCAAAGCCAAATTTGAGACCAAAAAGTGAGGCCAGGTCAATCTTAGGGCCTGGCCAAGCCAATGAGCCTAGGCCAGGCCACGCTTTAGAATATGGCCCTTAAAATGTAGCCATCAAGAACAGGCGTATGACACTAAATATTGATGGAGGACTTCTCAGATGATGTTGAATTGATTTCGTGTAAATGCCCAAGCTGTTACACAGGTATTTGAAACATATAGTATACACAAAGGGTAAATGTCATCTACGCGTTGTTTTTCACTATTACATTTATGCGAGCAAACTTTTGGAATGCAAAAGAAGCATAAATTATCAAACTAATGATATAGACACTATTGTCGAGGCGCCTTGATATCCCTATTTCTGCTTTTACATTTGTAAATCTATTTAGGAGGGTGTTTTTTGTAATTTGAGGGTCAAAACGATTTTTTTTTTGGTTCAATGAGCAGAGCACACCTAACAGTGTGGATCCGAGTTCACCGAAAGGACAGCGATTAAATAAAAGCCCCCCCCCCCCCCCCATTCCCTGTCCTTCCCGGCCTAACACTATTGTGAGTTCGGAGCTAATGTGTAACGTTGAAATCAATAACAAGAAAGAACTCGTGATAAGCGTTGCAAAACGTTAAAAATAATGGTCGACCCGTTAAAAAAAAAACGTTGATGCTTGATAAAGCCTATAATATTACAAACATGTACATGTTTGTAACTTAAAATATGTTACACTATATTAATAAAAACGTCTGCACGAAACCCAGACGCTCGCTTCGCGGATCGTGCACTGATGAAGGACACTTGTGTTAGTGCCCCCGAAAAGACTTCATGACGAGTTGAAGAGTGTAAGATAGGAAAGCCCGGATGGCTCATTCGAGATTCGAAATACAAGATTCAATTTTCGAAATTCGAGATTCAATATGTCTAAATTTACCAATCAAATCATAGATCTGAAAACCTGTATCCTAGGGAAGGTGAAGAAGGTTGTCTGGAAAAAATATTAGGCCTACACAAATTAAATTAATCGAATTATAACATAGGCACGATAATCAAGTAAAATTTGTATTTCTGTACTTTGTTAAATATAATATTTTCCAAAAAAATATCATATTCTAATGGGTTTTTTTTTAAATTTCGTAATAGGTTATTGAAATTATTGTGGAAAAATATATGTTTGTGACAGTTAAGTTGCATTCAACAAGAAGCAGGGATTTATACATTTATGCTACTAGTACATAATTATATATATTTAACACAACTACGTCCCAGCAGGAAAAATTAACACTACCATCATACCGCACCTAATTTCTTTGAAGATTGAAAAACAAAAACCCAGGCTCATTCATGGAAACGAAAAAACTCAGCTGGCAATTGGTCACTGGTTCTATAGCCTTTTGTATACATAACATGACCTACCTCCTCCAAAAAAAAAAACCGCTTTAAAAATAAACCAAATAAACAAACAAACAATAGGAGGCCAACAACACACAGCCTTAGCTGGTTAAATGCTTCGACAATTGTTTGTACAAAGTAAAACATGATATCTATGATATCAAAATAATTTTTTTAGAGTTGTTTATCAAGGTATTGATTTTTTTTAAAATTATGTAACTGCCAAAAAAAGTTTTAAGAAAGAACATCTCTTGTTCTTTGCATTCTTAAACGTTTTTAGACCGTAGCACAACAATGCCGAAGGTAATTCGACTATACTGAGCGAATATCTGGTCATTCATTCACATCTGTAGGTAAATACTATACACTTACCGTGTATCAAATGCACGTGTGTTTGCTCCGTCTGCAACAGAAGAACATGCCCCGGGACTCGGCGCCGTTATGAAGTTATATAAGCAACATGTACGCATTTACTCCGGCGAGTCAAATTGTATTTAGCTGGGGAGTTAGTTGTGTAACACACAAAAATGGGAGAAAGGGGGGTGTTATGTCACACTCTATAAACACTGCGATTTGTTGACAAAACGTGAAAGAAAAACTGGCATTAATCGGATTTTGGACAGAATTTAAGCAACAAAAGTTAGGAGGCTCAGGAGTAAATGACTTATTTATCATCACGTGTGGCGCTTGTCACGTGTCTTTTTGTACCAGTTCCTCGTACATAGTTCTATTGACTACTTTGTTATATCATCACATTCGTATAATGTAAAAGGGAAAGGGCCCACACTGATGGATTTACCTGACAGGTAGCTTGTTCAGGTGAAGAAAAGTTTAAAGTAGCAAACGTTTTCAAAAGTTTACGCAACGGATTTTAACGTAAGCTTATGAACACTAGTTTCGTAACGTACAAAATAAATCAATTCCGTCTGCCAATATTATGGAAAATATCATGAATGTTAATTATGTTGCCCTGAATCGAGTTTGCATTGGACACAGTGATACACATAGATGAATGCTAATGGTCCCTTGGGTTTATGGGGGTGAGCTAGCTAGAGTGTTGCATTCCGATCTGAGGTAGCGACGGAAAATACAATGTTTTCTCTGCGCATGATGTTTCGATCTCGAGAGAGATTTTTTCAGAGCAATTTGTTTTGTATTTTGTGTCGTCCCCATTACTTATTCAATAAAGCGCCAATAGTCACATGCATAGCATAGTATAGATGTATACGTACTGTATCACTTATTATTGTGAACTTATTATTTCATTGACCGATTCATGAATTGATTGATAGATTGATATATTAATTGATAATCTTACCATTTCGCCAGTTTTTGACATGACAAATAATAACAACATGTCCTAGAGGCAAAAATTCGATTCTATTTCCAATTCAGTTTTTTTAACACTAACATTTTATTTTATTATCAATTTAATGTTGCTGCTGAAGTATTGAGGTAACCCTTATCCACAATCATATACAACTATTAAGATTGTCGTAAGCCGATACGTACAAAAGCATCTGCAAAAAAATCTTTTACCTGACACAGAAAATCCCTGGTCCCTCGTCAAAAGTATGCCAACTAAAACATGAAGTATGGCGTGTGGGTCTTCGCCCGACAAAATAATGAGCAGTGGGGGAAAGGCTTTATTTGACGTAAACCCCCATTGTGCTTGCTGAGTGCCGAATACTAAGCGCATTGTTGATTTCAAATGCGCTGAACCGTTTATTTTTTTTTTAACGTCGAATGCTTTAAATACCAAATAATTTGGAAAGTACATGGATCTTCATTATTTATCGAATTTTTATAACTTATCTAACTATTGTAGCTGTTGACTGAGTTGAAGTCCTCTTTTCATGTCTGCCGCTAAATAGAGCTGCTAGACTAGCTCTGTAATTCATACTGCATCGTCGTATTAAAGCTTTTTACATCTTTGTCATGATGATAAACCATTCGCCATTTTTTCTTACTTAAAATAAAATTGTATAAATTTGAGATTTAATTCATATTTAAGGAATAATGAATATTACAAATCCACTCAGATGTATAACAGTTCTAGATTTCCTACCTATTATAAATTGATACAGTCATATGTATTATCGTGACAAAAACTTCATAGTTGATCCAAAAGGTCGGATCACGTCGAGTTGCCAGGAGCGGATCATCAATCAGATAAAACTAGACGCGAAAAATGATGGGTGTATGTAATAACAAAGAGGCACAACAATTACAGATGATTACAGAGGAGTATATTATAGGCAACTACATGTACCTCTGAAGATCTATGTTTAGGTATATAAAGGGTGTGTAATCGTTATAGAGTGATTTAGAGCCATAACCGTTATAGAGGGTTTCAGAGGCTTTACCATTAAAGGGGGTTTCAGGGGCATTACCGTTATAGTGGGGTTTAGGGGCATTACCGTTATAGTGGGGTTTAGGGGCATTACCGTTATAGAGGGGTTCAGGGGCTTTACCGTTATTTAAAGAAGTTTAGGGGCATTACAGTTCACTGGCGTCGGAAGCAAATTGAAAGTGGGGGGGGGGGGGGGGGGGCTAGACTAATCCTCAGAAATATTGAGAAAAAAGTAATTCCCAAAATCATGGAAATCCTAATCCGGGGGGTGGGTGGGGGGGGGGGGAAGTATACCTATACTTCCAACTTTCTTACCCAAATTTTTTTTCACAATCATGAATTTCCTAATCCGTGGGGGGAGGGGGGGGGGGGGGCTAGTATGCTTCTGAATCCAACTTCTCAAACTTTCAAGGTAATTTTAGGAACAATAATCTTTCCTGCGAGAAAAAGTGGGGGGCTGAACCCTCTATCATGCTATGTTTCTAATGGTTAGGTATAACTTTGCAAAAAAAGTGGGGGGCTAAGCCCCCCCCCCCCTAGCCCCCCCGGTTCCAACGCCTATGCCGTTATAGAGGATTTTAGGGGCATTACCGTTAAATGGGGGTTCAGGGGCATTACTGTTATAAGGAGGCTCAGAGGCTTTACAATTACGAAGTTTCGAGGCTTTACCGTTATAGAGGAGTTCAGATGCTTTCCGTTATAGAGGGATTCAAAGGCTTTACCGTCAATATAGAGGGGCTCATAGGTATTACAATTATGGAGTTCAGAGGCATTAACGTTATAGAGGGGTTCAGGGGCTTCACCGTTACAGAGGGTTACAGAGGCATTACCGTTATAGAGGGATTCAAAGGTTTTACCGTTATAGAGGGGCTCAGAGGCATTACAATTATGGAGTTCAGAGGCATTATCGTTATAAAGGGGTTCAAGGGCTTTACCGTTATAGAGGGTTTCAGAGGCATTACCGTTAAAGAGGGGTTCAGAGGCATTACCGTTAAAGAGGGGTTCAGGGGCAATACCGTCATAGAGAGGTTCAAAGGCATTGTCGTTATAGAGGGTTCAAAGGCATTACCGTTTAAGGGGGGTTCAGGGGCATTACTGTTATTAAGTTTAGAGGCTTCGCCGTTAGAGAGGGATTCAAAGGCTTTACCGTTATAGGGGGGCTCAGAGGCATTACAATTATGGAGTTCAGAGGCATTATCATTTAGAGGGGTTCAGGAGTTTTACCGTTATAGAGGGTTTTAGAGGCATTACCGTTATAAAGGGGTTCAGGGGCTTAACTGTTAAAGAGAGGTTCAAAGGCATTTCTGTTATAGAGAGGTTCAAAGGCATTACTGTTATAGAGGGGCTCAGATGCATTACAATTATATGGAAATCAGAAGAGATTACACCGCCAAGGATATAGAGGTTTAACCGTTATATATATGCTCTGATATAAATACGGTTATAAAGGTGTTTCCGTTTTATTATTTAAAAAACCGTTATAAAGTACTGTTGACATAACCGTTGTAGATTAATGCATGTACGGATAAATTAGCGTTAGATATATTTACAGAGACTTTACCATAATGGATTATTACGACATTACTGTTAGGCTAGGTACATAAACATTACTGTAGTAAATAATTACAGACACTTTGGCGCAACTTTTATAAATAACAGAAACATAATTGTTACAAACAATTATTTATGTAATGCATGCATAGATAATGTATGGATTATAAGTAGTCGTGATTGTCTCGAAAGAATAAATAAAATGTTAAAAAGGATCACAACAAAATCACAGTAACATATGATAAAAATACACCTACGTAGTTTATGATCACATAAATACAGAGGTACTGGTTAACTGTTAAATGAAATAAAGTGATATTACTCTTACAAACAATTACATGTATTAGGTATTACTCTTACTGATTTTGCAATAGAGGAATAGCCTAGTATAAGAATGATGACAGTTGTTGCATCGTTACAAATAACCAGAGCAATAGGCCCTGGGGCCACATCACTCACCTGATTTCCATTGGTCAAAACTCTAGCGGACACGTTAGGAATTAAATACTTGCTATCCAGTCAATTACAAACAGTGGAATCTTAGTGCACAGTGTCAATCTATTTGTTAGAGCTGATTACAAACCATCAACGACTTCTTAGCAAAGATTTTCCAGCACTGTTCTTTCTAGTTTAATTCAATTCATTTAATAATTATTCAACGCGTTATATGTATATTCTGACCTACCAAAAATGATACATTTAACTTGAGAAAATATGATTTGCAACTTTATAAATTAATGTAAATTATTTCCCCATTGTAGACTATTTCCCTGTTATTAATTACAATACGCTTGTACTCGTAATCAATAACAACGAACCAGTTGTTGTTTGAATATACATATAACGATTGTTATTCCGACCTTAATTTGACTTCAGCATAAAAGAAATGTGATTTTAAAATTTCTTACCAATTAATGTATTCATTTGGAAGGTATTATTAGAACCGATTTGGTTGACTTTTTCCGATGGCGTCGCGTTCAATTCTCAATAACATAAGGCTAATGTTTAAGTTTGGTGATTACGGGCTTTTTGTTTCTTGAGAAGACGGCTTTTGAATTATCTTATCGTATCTTTACTCATGTTGTTGTTATTACTGAAGAGTAGCTTAGTAGTAGAAGACCCAAGCCCAATTTTCACTCTTTCCAAATTATCTCCCATTCAAAGAGGAACTGGCCTTGCATTTGAACAAACTTAAAAACCTTTCCCACAAGACTGATTTATTCCAAGTTAGGTTGAAATTGGCATAGTGATTCTTGGAAAAAAAATATTTTAAAGATCAAACACTATTTTAACTTTTTCTTAATTATCTCTTCTTTGAAAAAGAACTGGTCCTTCATATGAACAAAATTGTAACTCCTTCCCCCAAGAATGCTTTGTGCCAAGATTGGTTGAAATTGGCCAAGTGGTTCTGGAGATGAAGATCAAAATATGAAACGTTTACGATGACGACGACAACAAGGACTGACAACGGACAAAGGTCACTTGAGCCTTTGACTCAGGTGAGCAAAAATGATTACAGCTGTAGGATTGCCTTAAGTTTACAAATGATTACAGTTACAGCTTCGTGACAAATAATCAAAGGCATTACCTTTACAAATGATTACAATTGTAGCATCGTGACAAATAATATGATATTTTCATAAATGGCATTTTCGTTACACAGGTGTTTTGCAGCATT
This sequence comes from Magallana angulata, assembly GCF_025612915.1. Classification (NCBI taxonomy): domain Eukaryota; kingdom Metazoa; phylum Mollusca; class Bivalvia; order Ostreida; family Ostreidae; genus Magallana; species Magallana angulata. Next base: position 28,886,107 of record NC_069114.1, read on the forward strand.
CTACGGTTTATTGTGGATACATATTAATTATTATAATCATAATACATACATCTATTGATTGATTACCCATTCTTTTTAGGTTAGTTTTTTTAAAAACAATTTTCTGTAGCTATATAAAGGGAAAAGAACTAGAAAAAACTATGAAAAAAATAAATTGATAGGTAATTTTTAATGAAGGTTCTATTGTATTTTACATGGATGGTTCTTAATAAATTTCTTAAGTCCATTTTTTTTTTCAAATACGCGTTGGGTGAAAATTTTGAACTTAAGAATATTCATACAATTGAAAGTTATGCAATTGAACGGGTTGCGACCTTTTTACCTTTCTATCCTTTTGCCAACAAACACCTGTGAGCTTTAGGATTTACGTACGCGGTACAATAGTACTTAAAGTATTCTAAGTCATTAATTGTTATCGCTTTTTCGCATTTTAGTCCATGCCTACTTAGCGGGACTATGTTAGTAACAAAAAATGCAAATTGTCACCATTTGACACGATCTGACACGATATTTGGCAGTTGAAATTCAATTGGAATTCAAATTGATATAAACTCTGTATTTTGCTATAGATAATACAATGTATACACATAAGATAGACTATCTAAAACCACGTGAAAGTCTTAAGAAAAGGGGACCTACTGACAAGAAGTAACATGTAGGGGTCCAGGGGTGGGTGGGGCCCACGTTTTTAGACAAAAGACAGGTGGGTGGGGCCCACGTGTTTATACAAAAGACAATTTTCCTAAATACATGTCAAGCAGTAACTGTTCCAGCCCCAAATTCCGAGATAGTCCACAAATGATCTTGAAAAGAGGTACTTCAAAAATTTTAGACACCCCCCCCCCCAAAGAAAAAGAAAAGGAAAAAAGGGTAGGGGATTTGAAGTATGGTAAATTTAGTTTTTGGTTTCCTCACTTTTTTTTACCCTTTTTCACATGTAAATGATGTAACAGAAACAAACGACTTTTGGTTTTTATCCATAAGTCGATATACGCATGTAGACTATATAAAACAAACTGGAATAATTTCTTGATAAAAGTATAAACTGTACTAGAATAGTTTAAAAAGAAAGAAGAAAAACAATTTATTACGACTATGAAGAAAAAAAACCGGTTATTCTTATTGTACATGTATGTGAATTGACAAATAAATATTAAAAGAATGTTCATAACATTTACAATTACTACAATGTAGTACTTATGTACCTGCCTCACGACGAATGGACTAAACTTAAACTTTTTCAACTTCTTCAGTAATGTATTAATTTTTTAACTTTAACATGTATACTCCTGCCTTGCCTACTAAGAGTGTACATCCGGGTTGTTTTTTTTTTAGACAAGTGATTAAACTTATACATGTAGTTTAATTCACCATTCGACGAGTTGAAGATCGAAGGTGAGGTACAGTACTCCATTAAGGCTTTTCCTAGCATGGGGTCCTATCCTTACAAACTGGAGCACTCGGCGGAAGAAATTGGATTTTTCTTCTTCAATGAATACTACTACCTTAATCTAAGCCATTACTACATTTCAAGAGGTTGTAACCTAGATAAAATTGTAGCTGAAAAATGAAGATCATCGGATAGAGAAACACGCGCGTTTCACGTGCATAATTTGAACATGATGTAGATGGTATAAGAAGGGCAATCTGGCTAATGAACAACTAATGAACAACACGATAGCATGTGCAATAAATTTGCTCAAGGCAATTATTTCTATAAAGAATCAGATTTTTATCTATTGATTTTTTTTTTTTTGGGGGGGGGGGGGTATTTTTTTCATCATCGTCATTTGATTTAAACATCATTTCATATTATATATATTTTGTGAGTATATCCACATCAGTCTAACTATCAGAGGACTATGCAATCAGAATAAGTTTGTTATGGAAATATTTCAACGTTACAGCCTAAAGTTATGACGACCTCTTGTGAAATTCAACGATCCCACGACTGTATATATATAGAGAGAGAGAGGAATGCATCAATAGCGGTCGACGCTTTAATATTTGTGTATAATAATATTTGTACAACATACTTTTAATATTCAAGTACAATGCGTTTTTGCTGATGTGTCCCATTGTTTAGCGTTTTTATGTTTAAGCAAAGCTGCAAATATTGTACTCCTTTTAATTTTTGTTTTGTCTTGGCCATGTGTGTTTTTGTGGGTTTTTGTTTTGTTTTGTTTTGTTTTTCTTGAAACATTCTAATTTATTACAGTTATCAAATCAGTTACGTGATCATTAAAAAGCGCATGCTTCAGTCTAATGGTCCATAGACTTTAAAGCAATATGAGCTGCAATTTTCATGTTGAAATTTTTTTTTTACGAAAATGTTATTTTCTACTAATATGACAAAAAATATCATGATTTTTAAATTTCTGTTTGCAATATTTTTGTGGGAAAAGCCGTTGAGAAGCCTAAATTGGATCAAATTTGAATTATTGTCGTCCTGTACAAAATTGATCTGCTATATATTCCTTAGAAGAGAAATCTTTCTTCTGACAAAAAAATAATGTTTTTTCAAGTCTTATCTAACATTAAAGTTTAAGCTATATGCAGACTTATCATACCAGCAGGTTTTTGCAGCAAAACAAAATTCTAAATGATACAGTTCATATTGCTTTAAGCTACACTAATTTTTCATTTCAAGGATCGTTAAAGTGTCTTTTTTCTGAAATATTTCATTTTTGAAGAACGAACGTAAACAACATGTGTGATTTACTGTTGTACTTCAATTGACCCTCCCCCCGGCCTTTCTTTATATTGACGACCTAGTTGTTAGTCAGTGATACAGTATCTTAAAAAAGATGTCAGGAAGAGTCAAACACGCATTTAAAAAAATTAAACCATTTCTGAAAATATGAATTATTTTTACTTGTATCTTTATGTCAAGGGCAAGATCCTTCTTTCATGGCTATTAATTGGAGTTATCTTTCGTTTCATTAACTTTTTCTTTGCTCTGCTGACAAGCCCCAAGAACTTTCGATTGTTATGGTTTTTAATGTCCTCTGTTCATTTGAAATTTAAAAAAAGGTCTGCTAATCGAGTGAAATAATAAATGACAATATGCATATATAATATATTCTACGCAAAACCTAGCTTTTCGATCTGATATGACAAAAACTGAAATCTATCTTTAAAAATTTTTTTATTTTTTCTCAACATGACGTCAAAATACAATATTCCGACATTTTATCAAGCATTCTTAATTTCTTTTTTTTTTACAAATCAGATTTTGATCAAACAAGGTTTCAATATATTTTTTTTAGTTTTCTGCCATCCTCATAAATGTACCTTTGAGCCAAATAAGAGTACATCGCGTGTATACGACACTAATTAACTACCTAAAAGGAATATTTTGGTTTTACCATTTTAAACATTTTAGAGTATTGTTTATTCATCAAGCCTCTAGGTCCTAATTTTATGCACTCTTAACCCAAAATGCAAATGAAGCTAGACGGGTAAGTGGTTCAGATGGCTTTTCATGACTTTTTTTCTTTGCAAAATTTTTTTAACCTTTATTGTCAAATTATTGATAAAAATTTATTCCAAAACAACTGCGATCTACAATTTCTATTCTCAAAATAGCCTTTAAATTGTCAAAATCCAGCAATGCATTGAATAAAGAAATGAAAAAATAAACACTCAACATGGTCATAAATCAAGTTTTAAAAACTCAATATTTTGAATATTTCACTGAAGGCAAAATGCTAAATAAATCGGATGAGATGGAGAAAGAACAATAGTAAGAGAGAGAGAGAGAGAGAGAGAGAGAGAGAGAGAGAGAGAGAGAGAGAGAGAGAGAGAGAGAGAATGAGAGAGAGAGAGAGAGAGAGAGATTTTCTCCATAATGTATTTTGTATATATCTTTCTATTCCTAATCTTATGAGGGAAGGGGTTGTATCTTTTTTCCATAAGTTTTTTTAATAGATAAATTCTGTTATTTTGCAAATTCCCAAAACACCATACCTTGACTAATGTACTCCTAGCAAAATTCATCTTTATTTTTTGTTTGTGAGATTTTTTTTCCTATTTCAATTTTTGCGAGTTTTTAATTGATAATTTGTTACATTAAAGTTTTGTTCTTCAAATAATTCAAAACGATCTATAACAATGTTATATGAATTCTTTGAATCGCAAAATTTTAATGTACCAATTATTTTGCAACTGAAATGACCTAAAAGCGAAATATTTCACCCACAGAGAACCCCAGATAAATAAAGAGCGTCTACGTTCTTCGCATGTCATTAAGCGTAGTTGGTTTAGCATCATCGATCTTGTTATATTGTCGATTTCATCTTATACTCTGTCCCGAGATTTTGCTTCCACCACTTTTCGCTTGATATTTCGATAATCATAAATACCTTTGAGTTCAAATTACGTTTATCCACTAATATGAAAAATATCCAGATAATCTGTTTTAAAACGTCACCTCTGCCGCTTCAGGTTTCAATACACATCCCAAAATAAATAGTCTACGGGGATTTTGCATTGCATCAGCCATTAATAAGCCCGGATGGTTACGTTGAAAAATGGAGCGAGGTGTCCTGAGTACTTCCGAATGGAAAAAAATATGTAAACATTTCCCATTATAAATCTCCGTAAGAAATTTGTTTTGGTTCCTGTGAACTTTTATGAGTGAAAAATGATTATTTGTCAATGAAGATATCTTGGATATATTCCCTTTTATCGATTTCAACAGCATTTCTTTCACAGGTATGTGTATTTTTATTAAAAATCATCAAAAAGTGATGGAAGCAATAACATGGGACAGACTATAGAATTTAAATAGTTTTATAAAAAAGAAAAAGAAAACAGAACAATTCAATAACGTAAACAATAGCCTCAGTCAACCAGCATCAACTGTATCCAACCATCTTCATATGACATCCCGTAATTCTGAACTCTGCCCATCACATGTTCTTTCAACTCTTACAGTTTCTCAGCAGTTTTGTCTTTGGAATCTCTTCGAGTTCAAAACAGACCAAGTGTTTGCGCACCGTTCTTAAGCGGCATCCCTTCTTTTTCTTCTCGCAGTCTTTCAGTCCCCTTCGTAATTTTCTTTGGAAATCCTTTACTGACTCTATCATGATTAAAAAGAAATAAGGCTGGCATGAAACTCCTCTGGTTAAAAGTTGTTCAATATAAATTGCCTTCAATGTGCTTTGATTTCAAGAAATTATTAACTAACGATATTTATGTTCTGCGCGTATTATTTTTTTTTATGATGTGAATTTTCCTTTTGAGTTTTATTGTGATTGCATAAATAAAAAAGAAATCATTATAATAGACTACACAACGCTACGATAAAACTTCCATAGCTTTACTGAACAGTAATGAAAATTCCTATATACCAGTACACCGGTATATAGAAAAGCAAGGGCATTTTCTGAACAGAACATATGTTCATAAATATATTCGTAAGATTTTTAAAAAAAACTTTATAAGGATTTATGAGTTCGTCATTGATAATTGCGGCATTATACCAAGTGAATATTGTCAATAGCGCCTGCCCTGTGTCACCTACTTGAACTGGCGGCGCCCAAAATGGCGTCCGGGGTCTTAAGCTGGGCTCTGAGGGAAGGGGACGGACACTTGGCCAGTACCTGTCTCTCCTTTATCTTTTCTGGAAGTGAAGACATTCACCAAATTAAAACAAGAGGCCTGTGGGCCACAGCGATCACCTGAGCAACGATACGTAATTATGACCGATGTACATGTAACTAAACTATCTATACCAAATATGACGCAAAACAAAAACATGTTTATATGGACATTAATTTCACTCAAATATTAATATTCTTTATATTTTTTTTCAATGCAACATTTTCATTTATTTTTGCAAACTTTCTTCAAGATTTTAATTAAAACGTTTATACGTGCAATGAAGATTGTCAACTTATAACAGTATGCTACAGTGTATACATCTCTTTGTCAATTTAGGTAAAATCGTGTTCCTTTTGAACACATTTAGTATATAAGTATGATTTTGAGAAAATGAAAGTTCTTGATCGAAGTTTGATTCTATACGCTTTGCGAAGTTTCTGCTTTTACCACTGTTTGCTTAATCTTCCGATAATCATTAAAACAGGTATGTCTAAACTACGTTAAAAAAAGATTTAATTTTTGAAAAAGCACGTGAAAAAAGTCCGGATTTTCAGTTTTGAAACGCCCTTTTTACCGCTTTACATGTTAATCCACAACCAAAATAACAAAGATGATAACGTTAAAAAATTGTGCAAGGTGTTCCAACAACTTTCAGATGGAAAAAAAAGATGTGAATATTTCCCTTTGTAAATCTCCGTAAGAAATCAATTTTCGTTCCAATCTATTTCTCCAGGTTAAAATAAATGAAATGTCTATGAAGAAATCTAGGATTTTCCCTTGTATCGCCGGACTTCGATTTCTCTCCTTTTACATTTATATGTATTCTATATTTAAAATTCTTCAAAAAGCGACGGGAACAGACTATTAATAGAAATTATGGAATCAGGTTGACACTTTTCATCAAGAAGCATAATGGTTTATTGTTAATGAGATATGTCCAAATCTCAACCATCTCAGTTAATGGTTTATTTACCTTTGTTAATGAGATATGTCCAAATCTCAACCATCTCAGTTAATGGTTTATTTACCTTTGTTAATGAGATATGTCCAAATTTCAACCATCTCAGTTTTTAAATGATCAAATGCTATTATCAAAGTGTTGTCATCAGTATCTTTTCCATGGGATATCTGCTTCCTGTAAACGATGTACTCGGTCCCTCTAGGTAAGCATAAATTATTATAATGACACGACAGAGCGCCATCTGGCGGCAAAGAAAGCGCGGGAATAGCTGGACACAGTTTGTCAGACATTGTCACATTGTGGGAAACTTTAACACTGCGGCATTTCATTGATCGTTTTCTTTCTTTCCTCCTGTTTTTCTTTCTCCTTTTACCTAAAATCAAACAAAAGCTTAATTATTTTAATTTTTACTTTGTCTGCAATCTAATTCAAACATAAATATGCATAAAAAAAGATGCTGGATGGCCGGAACCATTTTTATGCTACTTATTGATCTCCTAAAGAAAAGCTCTATATATACATGTATATAGATGCAATGTATAAGAAAATATTCAAATGTCAAAAGCGTAAATATATGGATTTTTTCCTAACCAAATAAAAGTTTATAGTAAAAAATCATTTCTGAAAATTTATGGTAGATCTGATGGTTAATCTGTTGATCATCTAGCCTCAACAGAGAAAATGTATAGCTTAGGAAAATAATGATTGGAAGCAATCGTTTTAAAAGATGTAAAAATGACATGCAATTTCACTATATCCGTGTTAGTACTTTACATGTACATAACTGTCATTTAAAAGCAAAATGCTTATCAAACATTTGATATTTTAGTGTAGAAAAATTTTAAAAGACGGTCTTTATCATCGAGTCTTGAAAACTGAATCTGGAGAGAGAAAGACCATGATAGATATATTGTACATAACTGCTATCCAACACTCCTACCTTTAGTTTTACCTCTTCTTCTGGTACGCCCCTTTCTAGCTGTCTTTTTAGTTTTCCTTTTTCTTTTCCTCTTTTTACGTTTACGCGATCTGCCTTTCTTTTTTCCACAAAGATTTTTCGGCTTTTCGCATTCTTCTTCCGGTCTTTTCGCACATGTGATAGCGCCGTTCTGTCATTCAAATATGATTTTGTTAGTGAAAAAAAATGAGAATGAATAGATTTTTTTTAGAATGAGCTAGAGTTCGCTCATGCAAGTGATGTCGATGTACACCTACCAAACAGGTACATTCTACACACGGGTCAGTTTTGTCGATAACATACGGGTTATACGATGTGGCATTCTTCACCAAGTTTCCGTAACCATCCCTGCAATCTGTGAGATCAAAGCAGAAACTATCGTTTGCTACGGTAACACATATCATAGGCTATCATTCATCTGTAGATTTCTAACTTCAGATATTGTCATGTGATGTTTCGTGTAAAAATTATTCAAAACCTCACATACATTATATCTAAAGCAACGTCTTGCACAAATTGTGCTGTATCGGAAATCAAGTTATGCATGTATAACTTTCTGGTATTATCTATAGCAATTTCCTTTCGGTTTCAAGAACCAAATCGTTTCTCGTCAATGATTTATCTGTTGTTTTGCAGAAAAAAAAAAATGAATATGTTTGGTATATATACACTCACTGAATGGCAGTGACCTTGAACCATAAACTTTCCAGCTGAACACTGAGGAGCTGAAATTTTTCACTGAGAGGCGCAAGATATTTTAAATTCTGACTAACATGTAAAAATAGTAACCAAATGCACACACGGGGGTTATAACGGTATGACAGCCCCCGCAAACATTGCTATAGTCTATCAAAATATATTACAACTGGATTTAGCAAGAAGCAGATGAATCTAATATACGTACATTGTATTTCTCATAGATATGCAAGTTTCTTATCTATATCTTTTCAGGTGTAACTATAAACTTTGCCCTATAAAATGCAACACCGCTTAGTGAAAGGAAAATGTTGTACTATAGCTGGGCCATCTATAGACATGTATATATTTGACAAGAGATACAACACCAAGACTAGCTCTTATTTTCTAAGTGAAAACCTGAAATAATTCAAAATTTCTGTCTCTTACCTCCTTGGTTTTTTGCAGATACGTACAAAGTAAAAACTCCTAAGATCAATGTTACGTATTTTATTAACCCTTCGGCAGCCATTGCTTTTGCCGAATGGAGAAGCCAAGGCGCGTGATAACTCTTAAAATAAACAAGAGCCGTTCGAGATAATATTGTGTTGCACTCGAGATGAAGTTTCGGTATGTATTTTTTAATGATAGGTATTTCTAATATCCGGGCTGCATTTTACAAAAGAACTTACGACAAAGTCGTAAATATTTACAGCTTCGTAAAATAATCTTTAAAGAACAAAATTGACATAAAACCAGTTGCTTTCAAATATATTAACAAACCTTTATATCTGTCCACAAGCACCTGTGATATTCCTATGTAAAACTTTGACTCCCCCCCCCCCCACCCAATTGTGGCCCCACCATGATTTGAACAAACTTGAATCTACAGTATCTGTGGATGCTTCCACACAAGTTTCAGCTTTTCTAGCCAAATGGTGTTTGAGAAGAAGAGTTTTAAAAATTAACTCGATATATTCCTGTAAAATTTTGCCCCCACCCCCCTTTGTTGCCCTACCTTACCTTCGGGGACCATGATTTGAACAAACTTAAATTTACACTATCTGAGGATGCTTCCACACAAGTTTCAGCTTCTCTGAATTACTAGTATCACCAAATTTTCAATAAATCCTAGTTATTTACTCTTAAAGGAGGGCGTGGCCCTTTATTTTAACAAACTAGAATCCCCTTTACTCAATGATGCTTTGTGCCAAGTTTGGTTGAAATTGGCCCAGTAGTTCAGGAGAAGTCGAAAATGTAAAAAGTTTATAGACAGACGGACGGACGGACAGACAGACGGACACCGGACAAAAAGTGATCAGAAAAGCTCACTTAAGCTTTCAGCTCAGGTGAGCTAAAAACACCTTTGATTTAAACCGAATTTTGCCACGAATGTGCTCTCTACTTTTATGATATCCAAGATTTTGTAGTCCTTGTTTTGATTTACTGTCTGCATACTAAGACTTTTCATTAATTTTCTGCTTAACTTTGATGAGAAAAAAAGTCCAGATTGATATAGTTAAATTAAAATTGGAGAGTTTTCGGACTACACAAATTAAACTACTTAAACTACATAAATAATCTTAACAATTTGTTATTGTTAAAAAGAAGTTTAGAAATCTTAATCTTAATAATCTTCATATAACACATGTACATATACACCTATTGCAGAGTGAGTAAAATTTATATACATATCGAGAGATTTTAAACAACGAAATTATTCACGTCCTTGGCATCTGCGCAAGAAACTCTAAAACAGTTTTAATCATCAACATTAGATTCTTGTACCAGTATATATTCACGTGTTAATTTTAATATACATGTATGTTTCAAAAATACATGTACATGTATTTGCAACTTCGGTTAGTACGTAAATTAATTTGTATTTATATTGATTTATTTTATAAAATTTATATCAAACTAGAACTGTCCTATGGGACTAATACCCCGCAAGGCTAATTTCAAATTGGACAAATAACTGAATTGAATAATAAAGGTTTGCAACATATATTAAATAAAAAGAATTCTAGAATTGTAAAAAAAAGAAGAAGATTAGTTATAACAAAGAAAAATTAAAATCAAAATACATATGTGTAACAGTAATACACTTACAAATTTATATATCTGATAATGTTTTTTTTAATTTAATTGTTTTAAAGAAAAACCAACAAAATGACAATAACCCCTCTCTTTGCAGTAAATGGAAATACCGGTAGCCAAGCTATGCTCTTCTGTTGATAAAACTTTGAATATCTTTCTAATAAGAGTCTTGACAGATGCAATTAGTTGTTTCAAATTTTCCTCCCTTTCTCCTTTGGTACAATGCAACTCCATATCAGAAAATTGATCCCATAGGACTATGATTTTCTTTGATGAGCTTGTTAAATTTATTAAACTCCCAAGACAGAACCATAATTACCATACTTTGTAAAAATATGTAAAAAAAAAAAATAAAAAATAAAATTTAAAATTACAAACAATTTCAAAATTGCCAAAACACTACAATCATATCTGTAGTTTTGAATTTTATTTAAATTAATGCCCTATAGGGTCACGATTATTAATTTTCCTTAAACACATGCACCATCTTAACTATGGCTCAGATAATGGCCCCCTTGAGATAAATGAATTCTGCCACACTTGTCTTTGATGTTCTTATTAGCTCTTATAAATTTATCATTGGCAAACAAAAATTTTGCATTGTCAGTTTATAGAATACTTATAAAAAATAAATTTAGTTAAGAAATAAAGACAAAAAAATCTCAATCTGGATGTATTTATATAAATATATTTTAAAGTGTTTTAAAACTATTAATTAACTAATAAAATTTGTAAGGATTACCTCCCTTACTTTTCAACATCAGTGTACAATATATAGAATGAGGAAAATGAAAACTGTCATAAAATCATTAAATCTTGTCTGATCTTCAAAAAACATTGCAGGTGCACATCTTCAGATGGTGTTCAACATATGTACAAATTTTCAGACTGTTCCATGCAGTCGTAAAAAATTCTCATGGGGGGGACAAAGTTGCGTCTAGAGACAGACGGACATGGTGAAACAAAATATACCCCCAAAATTTCCTTTGAATGCGCAGATTTATGATTTCTTTTGCAAATATCTGTAGTTGATGAAAAAAATTAATCGAATTAAAGGATTAATGTAATACTAGTAGTAATACATCTAGATTCAAGGCCTCCTACTATGAGATAGTGTACTAAGTTATTGTAATAGACCACTAACAAATCTAAACAACATGTTTGTGTTGACTTCACTTCATGCACAAATGTATACATTTTTAACGTATTCCAAAGAAAGTGTGTGTGTGTGTGTGTGTGTGTGTATATGTGTGAGGTCAAATCTCGTGGTAACTTGTTAGAAGTGTATTAAACTACAAATCCCAAGGGCAAGCTGCGCTGAGTTCAAACAAGAAGCTTCCTCTTCATATAGATAAACTTCTGTAGAGATAAACTTCTGTAGATACTACCTGTACAAGCCATTAACTAAAAGTATCAAGACCGGCTTTGGAATTGGCATCATTAATTTAATGTCATGAATAACCAATGATTACAAATGGAGGTTTGATACAATGATCAACATGAAATATGCAAAGTAGAAAACATAACAGCGAAACATTTCCACAGAAACTATAATAGTGTCATTTACCCGACCTTTAACAGATTTTAAATTAACAAGCAATAACGGCACAAGTCATTAAGGTAAACAAGTGTACAATCAACACCCTCTTCATATCACATGTCACGTGGTTTTGTACAATCCACAATTCGGAGTTCATGCGCATGCTCTGCTTATCACTTGACCTTTAAATCATAGTTTGTGTTTTCGATTTGGTTTTGTTTAGTTTTGACACTTTGGAACATCAATCTCTTCAAGTTCAAAACAGATCACGTGTCTGCGCACTGTCCGTAAGCGGCATCCCTTCTTTTTCTGCTCACAGCCTTTCAGTCCCCTTCGTAATTTTCTTTGGAAGTCTTTTACCGACTCTATCAAAAGAAAGCAAACTAAAGATATATTTGTCAGTTTTGGTTTCGTTATGATTTATACGAAACAAGTCGAAAATATCAATGAATGTCCATAAAAGACAATCAAGCTTTGAAAAATACATGTAGATTTTTGTCACTGAATAATTAAACTAGAGGAGAACTGAACTTCACACATTTTGCTAGTTAACCAACCATGGCTGGTTTTACAAAATAACTTAATACGACAAAATCTTTTTCCATACCATGGAATGAAGCTCAACCGGTAACACTTATAAACTATAACCATTTACTAGTATATCGAACAATTTCTCAATTCCTTCTCTTTTGTTTTACTGCTTATTAAGTTGGTAGCTTATCGATTGATTTGAAAGCGAGTACTTTTGAAAACGCAGCCTATATTTACAAAATGCATAATTGTATGTTGTCATTAAACATTAAAGCTGGTGGAAGTTCTTGCTTATAAATTTCGGTTTTTTTTTTTAGCGTTAATCATTTCTTTATGGAAAAAAATTAATCCATATGGAAACGTCTCTACAGCGATACAGTGACACTTACTTGCACTGGCGGCGCCCAAAATGGCGTCCGGGGTCTTAAGCTGGGCTCTGAGGGAGGGGGACGGGCACTTGGCCAACTCCTGTCTCTCCTTGATCTTATCTGGAAGTCAAAACATTCACCATTAAACCATTACCCTTTTTTTCCTAAGGGTGAATAACTGTAGCATACCAAGGACTAAAAGACTATTTTGCGTTTTAGACAAATCAACTTTGGGACATAAGGACAAAAACGCATAATATCACTTTTACATTTTAGACATCACATTTCACATTCACAGGCTACATTATTTTTAAAAAACAAAGTACTGTACTTATCAGACATTATAATAGCTAGAACATCATCCACCAACTACCAAAAGACAAAGAGGAGTGGAAAAGAATGGTTGGTGGTTGAGGCTCTGTACTCATGAAATTCCATCCACCTATTTGTCTTTGCAATACTATGGTAAAAAAAAAAAAAAAACCAAAAGACAAAGTTCGAACATAGTTACCTTTGTTGATGACATATGTCCATATTTCCACCGTCTGGGTTTTCACATGATCAAATGCTATAATTAAAGTACCATCACCATTACTTCCGTTGGATATCTGCTTCCGGTAAATGATATACTCAGTCTTTGCTGGTAAGCATAAATTATTATAATGACACGACAGAGCGCCATCTGGCGGCGACGAGAGCGCCGGAAGAGCTGGGCACAGTTTGTCAGACATTGTCACATTGTGCTGAACTTTGACACAGTTCTTTTTTCTTTTTCTTTGTCTCCTTTTGTTTTTCCTTCTCCTTTTACCTGGAATTAATCAACAGCTTTTTGATAAATTTGTAATCAAAATCTAACTATCGTTTTCTGCTGAAACTAGAGAAACCTTTGGTATTCTACAAAACAAGCTAGTCGATCACTGCACCAAACGCAACATTCCTCACCTTTTCTCTTGCTTCGCCCATTTCTAGGTGTCTTTCTGTTTTTCTTCTTATTTTTTCTATTCTTCCTACTTTTCTTTTTACAGAGACCTTTCTTCTTTTTCTTCTTGGTCTTTTTTCTGTTTTTCTTACTGTCCTCGTTGTCATCTTTTGTTTTTTCGCATTTTCCTTTCAGTCTCTCACATGTAACTGCGCCATTCTGTCAATTAAATAGATAAATATATAAATAATGTCCTAATTATATATGAAGTGGACAGACAAATTCTACATCAGAAATCAATGGCATCGTCTTTAACTTTCCTCATAAAATTTACAGCCTCAAATATAACATTTTACGAAAAATTATGCAAATGAATTTTGAGGAAATCAGTTTGGAAGTGCGTCAAGTAATTTTCAAAATGGTGGTGACAGCGGGGCCTGGTACATTTCTTTACAATAAAATACCAAGTTCATTTTGGATGAGTTTGCTACGAAGATAAAAGTAAGCACCTACCAGGCAAGTACAGGTGATACAATTGTCAATTTTTTCTGCAACATACGGGTGCCACGATGTGGAGTTTGCTTTCAGCTTTCCATAACCATCTGTACAATCTGTAAAAGCAAATTGCTACAGTTATAAATATCAGAGGTGGGGTGGTAAACAGTTGGTCCAAAATACCGTATTCAAACATAAATTAATTAAAATTAAAAGTTGAATTCATTTTAGGTATCATAATTGACGTTTTGGAACAGTTTGCATTCAGTATCCCGTGAAGTATGTCACTATTTTCTTGTCGTTTTTAGGATCAATATAAAATACTTATCTAGTAAATATATGTAGCCTTGAAGTAGTTGTACAATTTTTTTTCAAAGAAACTTAAAAATTAAACATTCTATATGATTAATATCCCAGGAAAATTTGCGGTGTTATACTTTAGACTGATTAGATTTTTCGCAATATTAATAATGCCATTTAAAATGTCATTTAAAATCTCGCGGAAGGGGATTAAAATATTAATGTTTGACCATTACTTATAATTTTTTACTACGGTGGGGAAAGAATAGTTGTATATTTTAAACTGAAATCGATCCGCTTACGTTTTGAGTTGTCTGTTTAATTACGGCTGTCTTCTTCAAACAGCGGAAATCAATTGACTTTACAATCAATAGTTACATGTATATAAGGTGACCAAAAAAAAAATCGAAGAAATTCTAAATATGGAACAGCAACCAAAAACCATGACCGTGATCTTGCATGTAAAGCCAAAATCTTGCACGTTTAACAAAAGATTGACTTTGGCACATGCAGGGGTTACTGCTTATGTATATACAGTGCCAATATCGACATATGGCTCTAAAAGAGCAAATCCTAGTGATAATGTTTTCCAATTGCCCACTGAATATCTAAAGTCTCGTCTTCATGAAAAATATTGTATATATTAAGATATTAGGTAGAATCAATCGCTATTGGACTAAGGATTATTCATAAATCTTATCCTTGAAATTTGGAGTGGTTTAATGCTAAGCTCAAACATCCTACTCAAGGAATATAATGACTGGGTCAATGAGAAAAGCGCCAAAAGATACAAAACTCAGCCGCCAAATACGCCTTTGAAAAAGCCAAGAATAATTCTAGATTTGTACGTGAATACTTTAATCAACTATCTTACCTTCCTGGATTTCAAGATCTGCAGATACGGACAGAGTACAAACTCCTAATATCAATATTGCGAATTTAACAAAGCACTCGGCGGCCATGATTTCTTAGGCCCAATAATGAATTAATCACTCAAGAAGCCAGATGCCAGAGTCACGTGACAACTCTCAAAATCACAAAGAGGTTTTACGCCGTTCCAGATTATATCCTAAGTACATACGAGGATACGTAAATTGGTAAAGCACTACTAATACATGAATTGGGCTGTACTTTAAACTGACCTCGATATAACCGAACGCAGAAAGTTATTTTTTTTTTGAAAGTCAATTTTTATTGATCTAAAGATTTGGAATGAGAGCTAATCATCATTTCATATGAAAAAAAATCAAGCAATGTCAGAGATGCTTTTTAATGAAAACATATGCATGTAAATATATGATAACTGGATACATTCGAGCAATATTATACTATAAAAGTTAGCCGTGATATAGAGACTTAATTTCATAAAGACTTGTTAATAGTAAATCAAGGGAATAATAAATAATAAATATTTGAAATATATCAATATATACGAAAAATATCATTTTATGTTCATTCAAAATTTAATTAAACTACAATCTACAATTCTACGTCTAGTTTTGAAAAAAAAACAACCGTAAAATTACCCTTTGAAATACCAGTAATAAAAAATCTCGGATTTAAAAAAAAATGAATTTCATTTTACATGTAAATACATACATGTAAATACCTATGCTAAAATGCAAGCAATCTTTTCTACAATATATGATTTCTTTTTATTCAAATGTGAAGCACATCTTTTACAACTGAAGTTAGTTTTGGGGGTCCCAATGAAGAGGAAACAAAAGAAAGACCAAACACCCAGAAACACTATTTGGGCTACACTAATAACAGAAAACTACAAAACGTACCTTCCGGTTTCTTTTTTTGTAGATTTTTTCCTTTTGTTTTGCTATCTAGAGATAGAAAGTCAAACCATATTGGACTACTAAGAAGTCTCAGGATTCACTTTAAAATCCACTATTCATAATTTAAATTTTGGTCAGGAATCTGGATTTTTTGGGGTTTTTATTTTTGTTTTAAAATGATAAAATTCTATATCGTCTGAAAAATACATACCGACACAAATTGGACAACAGGTGTCTGGAGACTGGTAAAACTTGCTGCATCCGGGAGTGATGTCACACGTCTTCAGATAGCAGTAGATTTGTCCGGACTAAAAATAAATGTTCGGATT
The DNA here is from genome assembly GCF_025612915.1 of Magallana angulata. NCBI lineage: Eukaryota > Metazoa > Mollusca > Bivalvia > Ostreida > Ostreidae > Magallana > Magallana angulata. Next base: position 28,902,677 of record NC_069114.1, read on the forward strand.
AAACAAAGCTCTCATGGGCACCTGACCGTAAATATTTTCCTCGCTGCGTAATAATGAAAAAAAAATATATCCCTTACTTTATAATATATAATTAGGTAAAAAATGTTTTTTAATATATTAAATGGGAAAAATAGATAACGAAAGGTGCATGTGACACGACTATTAATTTTCATAAAGAGCATAATTCAAAGATTTTCGTAAAGAGAGTTCAGATGATGTACCTGACATATACAGTTAACGCACTGGTTGGAGCGGGTGGGTGTTATGTGGGTGTTGTTGTTAGAGAAGAACTGGTTGTGTTCGTAGATCCGCCCCTCAAACTCACACTTCCGGTCCTTGTCCCCCGCCTCCCCTTCATCTACCGGGGCCACTGTAGGAATGATGTTTGTTAGATCTAGGTGAAAATAGTGCGGGATCTCAGGCCAGCAATACTAATCAGCTGTCGCCCCACAACATCAAGTTTATGTATGTGCATGTAGAAGATAGGTGAACGAGAGAGAGAGAGAGAGAGAGAGAGAGAGAGAGAGAGAGGAGAGAGAGAGAATGATACCTTCGCAGACGGGACAACAAGCTCCCACGGGATATCGAGGCACTTCACAGTCTAATATTGGACAGTCTTGTTTACTACAACTAATTGTTTTCTGTAAGAGATAAAAAAAAAAATATTGGTTAATTTCTATTTGATAACATCCTTTTTTCATAGAGAAAAAACGTCAAATTAATTTTTTCCAAGTTAGCATTTAATTAATTGAAAAGTTTAATAACAATGTTTTTGAAATGAGTTATTCTTTTAACTATAACAGTATAATACATTAAATGAAGTGCAGATTGTGAAATATGCGGTAATTCTATAGAGACCTGTATGTGTGTAATATAATATTTATTGTACTGTACATAATTATTAATTGAATATAGACGAAATGTAGATTTCAATTACATTAGTTTTCTCATATGCAAGAAAGAAAATTGATTAACAGAAAATGAAAGAAATTCTTGTTTTGGGAAATAACTTTTATGTTTTCTCTACATAGAAAGTCACATAATATTTTTTGTTTTTCATTTTACTTTCAACCCATTCTTCTTATGCAGACGTTCGACTTTTTCATATCGCCAAATTTAATTATGACATTTTATATATGTGATAAAAAGTGTTTGTTTTCTAAATCACAAATTTGTGTCATAATCCCCTGTCTCTTTGTGAGAAGAAAAAGCCGCTCAAACAAACACCGGGAAGAAGCAGACTTTCTCACGATTTCACGACGACACGAGGCGACTTCCCGCCAAATAGAGGATAATGGCGCAGACGCGCGGGCCAATTGTCGTTTGAATGAAGTCAGTTGAGTATAAAATTGACTGTTCGTCTGAAGGAAACTTACGTTTAAACAGGTACAGTTGACACAGCCCGCGCCGATCTTTTGGGTGTCTTGGACCGGGTTCCAATAAGCTCCCTCGGGATAAAAATTAATGTTGTCAAGTGTGCACTTGGCCTCTACAAAAACATTTTTTTTTTCATGATTAAAAAACTTTCAAATAAATAACTTTTGTCGGAAATAAATTTGCATGACGAATTATCATTTTTTTCTTTTTTCATTTACATAATTGTGTATTCCCTTTGGAAATTACAATGGCGGGCTTTTAAAGTGTTGGATTGCAAATTGATGTTCCTTTTTAAATTCCTTCGCTGACTTCGGAGAAGATCAATTACCCAAAGCTCTTGATGCCTGTCATTTCCAACAGGAACATTTTATAATTGATTTTGTAAATTTAAAAATAATCGTCGTACATTTGAACGGATCGGCGCGTGGGGGCGCCAGCAGTGCCCAAATCTCTCTGCGTGAGAGCAGACGAGAATTTGAACGATCAATCAGTGCAATGGCAGAAAGCATTTACACAAACTTCTGAACTTTGTACACCGTGTTTGTCGACTGTTAGTCGCTGTCTTAACACAACAAAGGGCTTGAAATAAAAAAATTGTGGAGTAATAATATGCTACAATGTGTGAAGTTTACGTCGTAGACGAAGAAGTCTTACTCCAACGCACTTCGCCACCTTCCGCTAACAGAAATAGAGGTCGCTTGCACCGATACAAAAAATGTAGAAATCTATGAATAAGGAGAATTCGAAAACTGTGGTTTCTTTTACTTTTTAGGAAATATGAAATGTGAAATGGGTGGAACGTGAAATAGAGGGGCGTTTTCCCCCAGGTCGCGCTAGATACTAATCTGTGTTGGTACCGCCCAAAAGCCCCACCAGTAATGCAAACGCTTTTACTCCTATTATATTACCAAACAAAAAGTCGATTTGTATCTTCGTAAAAGTTAATCTCTGTAAATTGATCAGCAAGTTCCTCCGAAACACAAGTTTCAACTTACATAGCTGTGATGAAATGTAGAATTTAAAAGAATCTTTTATTCAACAAAATTGAAAATCAATCTGAAGAATAATTAATTTTCCTTGTCATAACTGATTGTATCTGAGATATAGAATTACAAATATGTATTTAATATAAACTGATTCAATAGGGTGGGACGTCTCGATATTTAACTTTTTTGAAAATGAAAAACGTTACATCATTGAAAGGATTTAAATATTTTCTATTCAACCAGTACTGACCTAGGAAATTTACGAGTCAAAAAGCAAAATATTTTTTTAAATTTTTATTAGAAAAACAAGCTGGCTCGGCAATGACCCGTTGCATTCACTGATCAGATAGACTGACAAACCCTGTCTTGTAATAAACTTATCTTAAACAAAAGAATTTGTTATCGCGCCAATCGAAGGCAAAAGACCAGCCTTATTTTATTGTCTATCGTTTCTAAATGAAAGGTAAGCGTCGCCTTCTAGATGCCTGCGCAGATAGATATGATCTTTCATTTTTTTAATATAAATAAGAAGGCTAGTCATTTGGTTGATCCTTTCATTTTTTTTATATTGTTTGCATTGTTTAGATAATGTATTAAAATATTTTGTAATTGTTCTAGACTTATGTTGGCAGATGCCGGAACTGATAAAAAACGTAAGTTTTAACGTCAAATTGAGACAGGGCCTGGCCTATAAGTATGGGAGAGTTGGGAGAATTAAATCCGAGTAAATTAAAAGGTTTTGTTTCGTGTGTATGTAATCTGTCTAGGGAACAATCATCCCTTGATTACGGTCGGTCCCCTACTCGAGACAGTGAGGGCCATGGACTTGTGATAGGGATGGCGGACAAAATACGACAATTTCAAAAGGTTTGGCAGACGATTGGAAGCACGCGACTCCAGGGAAACGTCGTCAGGTGTGAATTTCTTCTCGTCTGCTGGGCACGAGGGCGCGCTTTGAGCGAGATGTTGGGTTGAGCCCTGATCGATAACATCGCGAGTATGGGTTTATCGCATTAACATGACATTTCATGGCATGCTCTGTGATTATTTTATAAGCAGGTAAACGGGCTTATTAGGGGGGTGATAATGTTTACCTGTTGAGACTGCCACTAGATAATATTGAATACGATTATAAATCAATTAAAACCCCCCATCCGTCTGGACTGAGGAGATAATGACTTGGCGTTTATTTGTTCCACTGGTTGTGTATCTATATCAAAATGAGATTAACAATAGGAGATTAAAATCTATGGAATTTTGTTGTTTATAATTAATTACATAAAAAAAAGAGAAGAAGACTAATTCCAAATTTAGTTCATTCAGACATTAAGCGGCATTGCAGCGGCTTCCCTTGTTGTATTTGCCTTCAAAATTTGATATTCTAATTCGATACAAAAAATTGCAAAAATACCTGTTTTACAACCTGTACGACCATGGAAAAGCTGTCCTACCCTGGGTACCGTATCAGGTGGGATTGTAAGATGATTTATCAACCAAGTTCAAGTAAACCTCTACATATACATATATCATCGTGAAACTCTAGCTTCTACCTTTATCGGAAAAGTCATAAAAGGCAATAAAGAATCCGATGCCTTCAAGAAAATTGTACAATTAAAGCTAAAGATAGTGTTAATGTGATGAAAGTATCTACATTTATGTTTTTTATAGAATCGCTGGCGACTACGAAATGGTTTTCTGCTCTGGCAGGCAATCCATTTATCAGAAATCAGAAAGTCGGTACGAAGAAGGCCATTTCCTTAAGTCAGTTTACGGAATTTTGAGATTTCGTCTAATTATAAACGGTTTGAACATTGTTTTTGTCATCGAATTCATTACGGGTCAATTTTGAAAAAAAATTGAAATAAAGAAGCAAAGGTTTGGTTTATTGAGTAATTTTTTTTTCCCACGAACATGCATATTTGATTAAGTAACTCCCTTTATCGTGAATGAAATAATTTAACGACATCCGATCACGTTTCGTACAAAGATTCCGTAAAAACAATTAAACTCGTATGAAAGAAGAAAAAAAAATAATTTCTCAAAATACCATGTCCTTAATTTAAACTATTAGTAGGAATGTTGTTCTCATAAGTCCGGAATAAATAAATTTGGCTTTTGGAGCCGATAAATTGCCTATAATGATCGATTGACAAGCTAAATTGTCGTCAGACAAAAGTAATACACTGAGGAAAGCGTCCGTAAGTGGAGTCCTCAAAACCCACAGACGATCTTCTGATCGACTAATTACCGAAAAAACACGGCCGACCCCGGTGATAGAATGATGTCTCCCTAACAGACACGACAGTAGCGCCATAATGTACTAAATAACAGCTTTTTTGTTAAAGACACTTTTCTTTCCTAAACTAACCTCTCCCCTTTATCCCCTTTTACGCATTGCATCCATTTGAAATACATTCTTGTGTAAGTGTTTTGGGGAGTGCAAAAATTGTTGTTTTTGTTTTCTTTGTCAATACATTTAACATGGATTTTTTAAAAATAAAATAAAATTTAGAAATTTGTCTATAGCAATTTAACAACAAGATGTTGATAGTCATACAGAGACATTATTGTCCCGTCGTTGCATTAAGATAGCATCTTGCCAGAAATTTAAACAATTCAAATTAAAACAAGTCTCGAAAAGAAGACCCTTTTTCAAAATTACCCGTCAATAGTTTAACTAACACTCATCATGATTATATATTAATGACAGTTTCTGTTTTACAATTTTTAAATAAAAAATATTTTCACAGAAAATCTTCATTTATCTAATGCTCAATTTGCAAGAATACATTATGCATACATTTTACATTGCTTCACCATAGCAGTTTCATTCATTCATAATTTAAGATATACCGCATATCATATTTCTAGATGTAATATTGATCTTATAAAGCAGATGTTTGATTTTTTTCCCTTTGAGCCCTTGTTTACTATCAAAACGAGGACTTCTCAAATATCAAGGGAAGAGATGGTTAAGGCAGATGAATTCATCTTCTGACATCACTTATCTTATAACTAGCATGCCATCCGAATAAAATCTAGGCTATTCGATTTCAAATGATGATTATATCCAAAAACACAGCCTGATAAAGCGATCGACTTTGCTGGCTTAACAATGCTTGATAGAATCATGCAATAGATATCGCTTGTCGGTTAAACTTCTTGTAAAGAAAGAATCCTTTCACTTTGAGCAAACGCTTTAAATTCAATCTGATCATTACTGGAGCCGATAACATCTTTTGAAATTTGAAGACCCGGTATTGAAAAAAAAGTCTGAAATCTTACCTGTAGAAATTATTCCACAAAAAATAATTGTAGTAGACACCAGCAAACCTTTCCACATGTTATCTAAACAAAAAAGTTACAGTCAGTTTTAAATTCTACGCGTAAAACGTCACTCATCTCCTATATAGAACAGGGGGAAACTGAGGAAATAAAATTCACTGCAACAAAAAAAATAAAATCGGCTTCAAGTCAATTGTTCGTCACTTTCAGCCTTATATTCTGGAGTTAAACAACACTAAATCCGTTTTTGGAATAAATACATATATATATATTACACAGGCCTGCTACTTTTCTGGTAATGTTGTGATAATTGAAATTCTGACGAGCCAATCATCGGTGGTCACGTGATCACCCGCCGCCTAGGGAGGTCCAAACCCAATACCCAAACCGAATTTTTCAAAGATAAATGAAGACATTTATTTTCCGCTCTAACTTCGCCATACACCGAGTTTTTCTTTGCTGGCGTCTTTATGTTGTATGGTCTGTTTTTAAATATTTGACGCGCACATGATTATTAGGACTCTATTTAATAACGTTCGACTATCGTCCCAGTCCTAACCCTATAGCGGCTCAGCGCTGATATAAAAGACCGATTTGTCGCATTAGTTCGGCGCGGTATCCGAGATGATGAAATGATTCTTTAATCGTGTTGTAGATATCCTGGCGCCCACGATCGCATCTTTTACTAATTTTATATGTATATAAGGAATTGTCGATCTCTCGCCATGTAAGCAGTAGGTTTGATTTTCTTTTTATTGGAGTTTAGAGTGTAAACGGGATTTTTGATACAACTCTGCATACTGTCTTGCCGTCAGCTGCATGATTTATAACGCTTAACAAAAATTAGTACTACATTTTACAACCGTATCTATGAACGTATATATGTATAGTATATAAGTAAAATACAGGTCTACCTTTTCAGACTGTCTTTACAAAAATTATTACTTCTGCTTTACCTATAAATGTACATAAAACTTAAGTATACTGCGATTCTACATTTTCAGACGGTTTCACACGTTCATACAAAGAAGAATTCTATTGATTTTTTTTTTAAATAATAAAACTTAAAGTTTATTTTCTTTCTATCTTAATCTTAAGATTCGTTTTATTGTACATTAATGAATCTTTTTTTTTTTTGTTCAGATTACGACACCCGATGAAAGTTTCTTTTTTCTATTATGATATTATGGCTTGATTGAAGAATAATTCATAATAATTCATGTTGTAAAATTGCAAGTAACAAAATGTCGGCAGCTACTGAAATACTAATCTTTGATCAACATGAGGAAAATATCTTTGAACTAATTTAAGGAATTTTCATATAATAGGATAATTTTGGAAATTACTTTTATTTGTCCTTTACTCCAATTGCAATTAATTCCTGATTTTATTAAGTGGCCACTCTATTGTTCAACCACCTTTTGTGAAAAAAAGTCTTTCCGATCAAAATGTTTAACCATGCATGTCAATTCACCACTGGAAGATCGTATTTCTTAATCTCCCCCTTCCTTCTTTAAACATAAGAAATTTCTAGATATATTCAAGATTAAGATAAATGAACAAATATAATCAATTGAAGGTTAATTTGACTTAAGAATAGTACAGTATATAAAGAATTAAACATTCACAAATGAATTTCGGCCAAATACGATAATTGTTTATAAAAGTACGGATTACGAGCCAACGAGTTTCAACGTCTACCTGTGTATTAAATCCAATATCTGTTCGACATGCTGAGTAATTACGTTAAAGTGTGTCAATATGGACTAGATAGAATGCATCAATAGCAGGGATAAGTGTTTATTGCACAACGCGCATCGGGAAATAAGAGCATGTTTAACATTACTACAGGTTATGGTTATAATATATATAAATAAAGCCGAAGTGTGGAGAGTTATGGTACGAATTCAGCACACTCCAGCATGATATATATACATGGTAATAATATACTTCTACACAACTTGAAAAGGGTCTATGATGTTCAACTAACTTTTAATAAAATATTTTCTGATTACAAGAATAGACACGTATATGTACTTGTGCTGTAATAGCCATGCACCAAAAAGACTATCTCTGCCTGCATGCTACATTTGCATTGATTTGGGGAATAATGCTATTTATTAATTTATTTTCCATCTTTAAAGTCTGATAAATACACTCACCACAATACAACTTTTGTTAATATAAAGAAACTGGTACCAAGTTTTGAAGGTTTCTTGAAATGGTTAGCTTTGCTAGTGTCATCTTTTCCTGCAAATGAAAAAAGATTCAAAAAGATTTATTGCACTTCCGGTGTAGTAATGACGTCACATGATGATCGGAACAGAAGTCGGTTGATCGCTTTTTCTTTGTTTTACACTCCTGAAAAAAAATAGTCATAGATTGCGAAGGATGAAATTAGATAGAAATGTGGTATTATGTCACAAAATAGCTTTCATCACCAGTCGTATGAGTTTCCTTCGGCCGTAAAATACGTAATAAATCATCATCAAAATTCACAACATCCACACAGAACTGGCGTTATTAGGAAATAAAACTCCGACATGGATATTATGACTGCGGCAATCAAAATAGTGCCTTACATCATTGTTATTCCTATTATGGAAACAAAGTATCTAAATAACAAACAAATGGCATGTTTATAGAACTGAACATTCTTTACTCTATTCTCAATTAAAATATTGCATATAAATTCAGAAAATTATATTCCAACTGAAGTTACATGTAATAATATTTGATGATCGATGTATTCAGTCTTATAGATAAATGTGCTTGAAATGACGTTTAAATCTTGAACGCTGTGACCCCTGGCCCTTCCTCTTCGTAATGGTATTCATATCAGTAATTATCTTATGGCTTCTTTGTCGTCAATCACTCAAAGAACAACATTAGCTCGTATATTAGAATTGTCTGCAAGTATGCCTTAATGGACGTAAAAACATAAACATCAATAGCATGTTCAAACACTGGACTAGAATATTATCGATGACGACAGAAATTTTAACTCTCGCTTCGTTTGGAGAGTTTAGATGTTATCTGTAGGGTTAATGAAGGTTAATTAGAATATATCCGCTCTTTAAATTACTTTAATTAATTTATGTGAAGGAAAGGTGGTGGTGTCTTAATTTTTATGGGAATACCAAACATAATATACATTATAATCATTCCATAATTAGATTTCAGTTTCTCTGCCTAGATTTAATGGACTAACTCTCCACTGTCATTATCGAAAGACAAATTCAAAAATGAAGACCGACGAGTGGGTGTTCTTTTGATAACACATTCATTTGTATACGTGGATGCCTGTAATGTGTTTTATTTAATCAACAACAGCAGTTCAATGGACCAGCTTTGTACGATCATTTTCTAACAAATATTACTTGCAACGTCGAAAAACAAGACGACACTTAACCCACTATAGATATTGATCAACGATTTTTATTTTTATTTTGGAAATCCAAGTTCTCTTGTTTTGCATAACAATTTACATACTTACTTACATAACAATTTAATGAATGGAATGATTTTATTTTTACAAGAAAGCTCACAATAATTTTGATTATTTAATATGATGTATGATAATACGTAAAAAATGTGGGGGGGGGGGGGGGGTGGTAACAAGTGCCCTGAGTTCATTTTGCAGGAACATAACATTACTGATAATTTTGACTCTTAGAAGTTACTGAAATTAAGACCCCAGCAAGGGTATTATAAATGAGAAATATAATTTTTACATGGCCTTGCTGTTTGAAACTTGAAACCGTTTATAGTGATCCCCATGAGAGGAAATTTGTCAATGAACGCTTCGCCGGAAGTCGAACTTGAAATTACGTAACACTAACAGGAAATGAATGCTACTCACTCGCTGAAGCGTGCATTCCTAGATCAGTTATCAATGAATGGGTTCCTTTGGACAAGGAGAGGTCTGGGAGACAGGAATCGTAGCGTAATGACCAAATATTCGGTGCACAAGTAATTAATTGTCAGCATGCGTCTGTTGCGTAAGCATAGTTCAAAGGAACATACAATATGGATCAATCATTTTTTTTTGCTAACTCTGGAAGAAGAAAAAAAATCGAATGTGCCCAATTTATACAAATACATTGCATATCATTCGAACACTCCGCAGGTTGACGAACTCGGCGCCTGATTTCAGATACTGTACTTTTCATTTTAAATTAAACTGACCTCCAAATGATGTTTTGTCGATTTGGGAACTAATTATATGTCCTTTTACCTGATAATTTTTCCCCATTTCGTTTAATCCGTTCCAGTTACATGCATCGTTTTACAATCAAATTTGCATTAAAACAGACTCGTTTTAAGATAAACTACATGTAATTGCAAACATATTAAGCTTTATGCTATGTGTGTAAACATCTAACTATTCCATTTCTGAATTTGTTGTCTTAGACATAACCAAAAAAACCCCCATTTCTTTGCCTTTAAACTTAATTGGTCTATAAAAGATTAGTTGGTGTTACCTGTTTTGAAAATACATGTAGCAAATGAATAAAGTCATGTATATGTATCACTAATAGATTGAAGTTATGAAAAGGGAATTAATTGATATCAATATTGGTTTTGTATATATACAAGATATTGTATACACAAACATCACTGTACAATTTTAATGACTCGCCGTGGCTAGACAAGGGCTCATTAAAAAAAGAATTCCGAATCAGTTAATGGTTTCTTGTTTTACGTGTGTTTTTCTATTTCCAGGAAGTGAACAAGCGTTTTTGGAGCAAAGATCAATGGAAAGCGACGCAATGTTTGTAAACAAGAGACAACGATTTGCCGTGATCAATCAAAGAACACGTGTATTTATTCATAATCCGTGAAGTTATGGCGGATGGTCCCCGATTCTGACGACAGGTGGAGCATTAACGATGACAGAGGAACATTCCTCCGCCACAGTAAACACTTGAACATCCTACTCTGACCGAACACTCTGCACTATTCGAATCCAATGCCACACTGCGCATGCTCCAACTTTGTCCTTTAGTTAATTTTTTTTTTAAACTGGAGATACAACTAACGTACAATTGATGATATATAAATGCGGTCATTTGGTAAAAGGATAATTCCCATTTCATTATAAAAGTTACATGTTTTTCATATGGAGAAATAAAAAAAAAAAGACTGTTTAAATTCATCACTTCTTGCGCAATTCTTTTTTCTATTGTCTGATAATTTCAATGACTTGTACTTTAAGCATATCAACGGCAGCTGCTAATCAACTAGCCGGCTTATTCAGATTCTTTACAAATGTCAAGAACCATAATTTAACAAAAATAAAGCAGAAATTTTACTTTTTATTTGGTTACTACAGTACATATTAAAATAACAATTAATGCGAGCACATTAATTATTTGATTATTACGCATTTGTGTCGTTTTATTTAAGGTGTAATTTGATGTTTAAGATATTTATAATATTCATACTTGAAACAGAAACTGCGGAAACTTACAGTTGTACAATGACAGTGCGTTTTTTTCTTTGAAAAAAAGAAAGATTTGATGTATATTTGTTTGATCTCTAAATAAATGTAGTGGGGTAGGGAGAAACATGTTTTTAATTTCCAGGTTTTTGAGGTTGGGAAATTTCGTATGGTATGTGGTCTACCAAAGTAAAGCGTTGTTCCATTGTTTAATTAGACTGCTTCTCCGATGTTTGATTAGTTTAATCCGTCGTTTGGACGACACAGTGACTCTTGTGTAGGCCAATTGTCTAGTTGATTGTGATTTCTTCAACAGCTTTTTGTTTGATCCATTGGCTTACAAAGGGAACTAATCCATTATGTTTGTTCCGTATACCAGACCAATCGAACATGAGGAAGCGCCTTTATGAGTTGTTGTTTATTTCATGTTTCTTTTTAATTTGTGTAGATAAATCAAAGACCTAATTTCAATTTTAATGGTAATTAGTAGTGCAATTTTGTTTTTAAAAAAAATAGAATAAAAAGGTCAACGGCAATTGCAATGCAATTTGTTTTTCAGAACGTAAGGAAAAAGTATTTTAATTTACGTTACTTTGTAATCATTAATACATGCAGGACTCTTCTTTCATGGATATCTTGGGTCCGCTTTTTATGCACTTATTTAACATTCCCATACGAATTATAAAACACTATATTTTATTCATTAGAACACAGACTCGCTACCCCGAAGTTGATCTAAACGAACCTATAAAAATTAAAAATCTACGAAAGTTGGCCCCCGCGAATTTTACTGAATCCTAAGTGCTCTGAATTGTGACAGGTGATCAGTAAGGTTTATTGCCACCCTCACTTCGAACGTTATATATATTTTCGGTGTGGGAAAAAAACTAAAATGACATCCGTTAATGGGGACCTAATCATGTTCTGACGATCCCAACGATTTAAACGCCTAAGCGGCCCCGAGCAGACGGTCAGTAGACGTGCGACTTCCGTTGCATTCAATTGAAAGAGAGGTAGCAAGGGTCGCTTGTGGCATAGAACATAAGTTATCTTGTGTTGCTTATATGATATATTGACAGCTACATAGCAATTTACCAAAAAAGGGAGAGAAATTATATTTTTTATACGAGTACGGTGTCATAATTGGTATTAATTTGTTATAAAACGATGGTTAAACTGAACAAAAATAATTCAAGTCTCCCAGGTGTTTGTGTAGTTAAGAATTAAGATGATGCAGCCAATCAGAAGATTAAGGTTGTTATTGTGTGCACGGCTAAGGGAGTCGTCTGTTTTACTTTAAAATCCCAGTCTTCCGAGACTTCTTGACATCCCGTTATGTAATTTCGTAGGTTTATACCTGCGTTATCAATCCTGTTTAAGCATTCAACACAATCCTCCATCAGACACACACTTAACGGATGATCACAATATCAATGAAAATGGCGACATCGCATTGTCTCCGTTCGAGTCCTTACCCCGGCTGAGTAAACACGCCAGACGCGCACACAAGTGGTCCCCAATCGTTTTCACATTGCAAGGTATAGAATGCAGAAGCCATCTGGAAGGTCCTCAAGGTTTTTGCCAAATTTGAAGATTTATATACAATTTAAGAGGAAAAGAAAAAACATTAGGACCAATTTGACAAGTGACACACGACTATCGTAGACGACAGAGAAAAGCCAAGAAGATGACAGTCGCCTGCAAAACCATGGAGAGAGAGAGAGCAGTAACACTACAATATCAAGAGCACTCGATGCATTGTCCAATTAAATAAAATGAAAATTTAGATATTGATGGCGCGATGTTGAGAATGCATTATCTTTAGAGACAATCTTGGTTCATGGTTTTGTCTGTCTGTATGGTTAAGTGGTGTATGGGTGAAGGTGGTAGTGGTGGTGGTGGGGGGGGGGGGGGGTAGCGCTCTTAAAATGGGATATCAACATCCTGACAGGGCATAATCCTCTGTAGTCAATTGAACATTGAATTGCCTGTCGGTGGACGTATCGGGGATATAAACACACAGTACGACATATCCCTCATTTTCTCACCTCTGTGACAGGCGCCTAGCTCCGAAAACTCTCCGCTGTCTAAATGTTTGTTCTAACACTTAAATCTGGAGATTTGATTACTTGCCTTCACAGCGAGTAGATAGCAGGTGTCTACAGAAATTGCTTCAGTTGTTTAACTGAGAGCTCCTCCAATGCAAGGGGGCGTCTATCTAAAAGTTCCAGTGTACGTGTTTGCTATAATGTAGGAGATAAAGTTTTAAATTCAGCGAAACAATTTCATTTAATTTCAAAAAAGTTTCTCTGTTTATGATACAATAAGACATGCTTTTCATAGCATGAAAAGATACCAATTTGTAATGTTTGATTTAAAAAAAATATATCATCCTTTAAAAATTTAGAATTCTTTTTTAATGTTTATATTTTGGTTGCATGTATATAATATTTGTATTACTTTGTCTGAAATACTAGTAGACATGGTTAATAGATGGGCAAATTGTCGTCGTTTTTGTTGATGGCGATCATTTTAAATTGTTTTGAATTTTAAAAAGATTGTTATCTACAGAATGATTCGGCAAATATCATGTTTTGGTTTTTGTTTTGTTTTTGTTTTGGTAAGCAAATAAATGATGGTCAATTTTATGTGTTTTATAAAATATTTGTATGTTTTCTGTTGATTCTTTACCTCGCTAAAAGGATAATCCGGTATAAGTGGACCGGTAAAGGTTCGATTTGGTTCCAACTGCATACTAATACCAGTAATCAAGATAGCTGCTGTTATGTTCAGCAAAAAGTGAGGAGATTTGCAGCCTGGTAAATTCAGTACTATATTGTTTTGTGAGATCACACACCAGATATCAAACTCCTTTTCCCCCAGAGGAATATTTTTTTTACTACCGATGAACCCCGATGAACGAAGCTAACAGTTTCAACAAAATGCAAGTTTATCTAGTTTGATTTTTGTTTCAAGGACAGAGTACCCAGTTTTCTTGGTTCGAGTACTGGTAAACAGTACACCTTGACCGATTCTGGAGTCATTTAGATTAGGTACGAATCGGCCGAGGTATGCTGAATGACGAAGTACCGTAGACGCATTTTGATTTGCGCTGACGTCATACTTGCGTATTAACATAGAAATCCGGGACATCTTAACGTAACATCATAATAGCTACAAGGGGCCGCAGTTTTAACATTCCTAAGTCAGGGCGTTTTTGCACTCTAACCTATTTGCAAAATACCCGTCGACGTACTAATCTCTCCAGAGTGCCTCCAGGGCTGCTAATATTTTTTTTCGCTTAACCTATGCAAGATTTTCAACTCGATATCAGGATAATTCCTTTAAACTGTTAATCTTCTAGCCTGCTATTGGCCGATTAATCGGCCATTTTATCACTGTTATCTGCAGCATCATCGACATTTTGATCTGTGTGCCATTACTGAACGCGACACACCAGCGATGACCGCGCGATATCGCGACAGAGGTGACATTTTACCTATAAGTCCAGGCGTTTTACCTTCCGTGTTTTTATCGCAAAAACAGACCTTGGCATGCTTATGATGTGATATAATAACAGTAATAAAAAAACTGAATATTTTAAAAAGTCGAACAATGAGGTCGATTATAAACATTGACATAATTATTCAGTTTTTAGAGAGAGAGAGAGAGAGAGAGAGAGAGAGAGAGAGAGAGAGAGAGAGAGAGAGAGAGAGATATTAAAGGACATTTTTCTAAAGTATGGGACAGTATACAATGTTTTCCATACAAAATTCACCGTCAACTACACTTGTACAATAAACTACCCAATGATATTGTCGACGTAACCAAAGCCATCCAAGTTATGTAAAACAAGCTTGTATAATGCTTCATATACTTAATTCTTTGAAAAACGCAATTTGTTCCGCTTTTCAGAGTGTAGTTTATCAAAATAATAAAAATTAAAGGTCGCTTAACATAGAGATAAAAGATTAAAATATTAATCAAACCTATAAACTTGTTTCATGTAAACACCAACACCCCCACACCCCCACAAAAAAGATCAAAACTTGTAAAAATGACGTTCAATTGCTTATGACCTTCAAAAATTGACGTTTTTAACAATTATTATTACAGTGATATATTAATTTTAATAAGTAAACATCATATTTAATATACATTTTTATGCAGATATCGCATGACTGTTTCCTGATCAAAGTACTGAAAGATAATGATTATATAAATAGTGCCTGTTTGGGAGGGTAACAGTTGAAATTGACACCCCGAGAAAACCATTGTCAACCGACGCGAAGCGGAGGTTGACAATGGTTTTCGAGGGGTGTTAATTTCAACTGTTATCCTCCCAAACAGGCACTATTTATTTTGTTATACTGAATGTCTTAATTTTTAAGAAAATTTTACTGCTTTTATATAGGAATAACGTGAATTCTACAGCGAACCGGACGCGCATAATTTTCGCGCATGTAACATTTTTTAATGTTACCCGTTGCTAAGTGCGTTGCTTACGCTGAGGGTAATAGAAAATATTATTAACTGCGTCTTAACCAATCAGATTTCAGTATTTAACATGAAAGTATAACAATAGTTTTTGTTCACTTGTGCAGATGTGCTATTAATAGTAACAATTGTTTTGTCTATTAATAGTAACATTTATGTTTTGTCGACCTACAGCCAAAACGTTGCTTTTAGCAAAGCCCGGCAAAAAGGTATTATATACTTTGTCGGATACCCATGACCAGTATAAACTACGGTTCCATATAACTGAAGATGTTGTGTGTTGCAATTTATTCATCAAAAATTTAAATAAAACATTAACGATAAATTTTACCGTAAAAAAAGAATGTAATTAAAATACAAAATTAAATTGGTAAATTGATATTTTCCTTAGTTTTCTGCATTTAATGCTACACGAAACCTAACAGAAAAATGAGATCGACCACTTTTATGGGCTTTTGTTTTCGGGGGTTTTCTTGTCTATTTCATTTTTTGGATGTTCTCCCGATGATGTGTACAAAACAAAATTAATCAGACAGTTGCCAAAGTTGTAAGCGGAAGTTCTTAGCAGGTGTATAAAATTAAAACCGAATACGTGAAAACGTGGCTCTACTTAAACTGTTTCACTTTTTTTTTTGTTTATCTATTCTAAATTCCAGGGATAATTATTATCATGCTAAGTACTACAGTGTTCATTTATTGCTTAAGTTTGAATCATTAACATATTCTATTCAATTTTTTGTACACCGACTCGTTAGTTAATGTTTGGTATGCGGTTAAGTTAAATAAATAAAGGACCCGTGTCATAAAGCATTGTGATCAAGCGCACATACATCTTCGTGTCTCCGTCTCCTCTTGTTGTCGTTGTACCGTAGAACGGGTTTTGACTGTGTATTGTATAGCCAGTGTTTGTACATGCGTACATAACATACCGCGCGCTCTTTGAAGTCTCCCTAATGTTTATTTTGCCGCACTGCCCTCTAACGGACGCCGATATAATCGTCCGCCTGTAGTCACTCTGACCATAACCAGCTTGTATTACGACATCTACAAACACGTCTCTTGGACGAGGCAGTCCCAAAAATGAAAAGCTTTCTATCGTATCCAGGCGCACGGAATAGTTCGGCGCAGACTAATAACCGGCTGGGATGGTGTGGGAACATCGGCGATCCCCCACGCAGGCCGTCAGACCGACTGGCTGGCTAGCAGTGAGTGAATTACGTCAGACAGACTTATCTATTCATCTGTCACTTTCTGTCTATTAATAGTTCGGTATAAGAGAAAAAAGAAAAGGCGTCAACGGAGGACCAAGAGACATAACTCGTAAAACTCAAGAAATAAGTAGTTAAATGTATGCTTTCGATTACAACTTAATGCAAGAACATGAAAAATTTATCGCAATTACATTCAAATTTAATATTCATCAAATATAAATACTGCAAAAGTTTAAATGTTATCTTACCGTCAGCTTGTCCGATTTTTAATCCAACAATGAGTTTTAAAGGGAGTTAATCCAAAATGGAAATGAAATTTCTGGTCCGAGAAAAGTTCGCGAATTTCCTTGCAAACGCTAACTGTGTGTATATATACTGACCTACCCATTTGCTCTGCTATATTTATATTTTAAGCAACCGATTATATTAGGGATTTCTGTTGATGAGAAGTCTAAATCGTTTAAAATTCAAATTCCTCGTGGAGACGAGCGTCCGCCGTATTGTTGATGAAGAGGTTGAAATCAGAGGCAGACAATTAAATGTGGGCTGCGTGCATTCTGACAATGTATGGGTTTGAAGGTGCAAGGATCATTGGAAGGCGCGATAGAAAAACAAATAATGGAGCAAATTCTGGCGCTTTTATTTGTTTAGATGGTAAACAAATCTACCATTAAATCGTTCATAGACTGAAAAACATCGACACTTTGTCGAAGTGGGGGAGACAGAGCGATCGACTCGTCTCTCTCGTCTGAACCATTGACGTCCCAGCTACCTCCAAATTCCTCGCACCTGCCAAAAACTCGCGGCGCTGTTTTCTTTCCATTTCTTTTAAGGTTTTCCCTGTCTGAAGTTAATTGTTTCACGTCTGGACAACTCCTTTCATTTGCAATCATTTAAGAAAAAAAAGGAAAAGAGAAGGAAATATTTGTTTTCCAAATATACAGAGATAGAAATAATTTGGTACTTCCTGCATAGGTGTCTGAAATGTTCTCTAGTTGACATATGTTCCCATATATAAGATATACATGTATATATTTTTTTCATCATTTTATTAATGATTAAGTTACTTACTCAGTAAGAATGTAATCAAACTTAAGATTATTCTACTTTCGTATCAGTCTAAGTTTTGGACTGTAAGCTTGACCTTTTGAAGTTATAAAGTTGTAGTCTTTGAGTCCTTTTTTTTTAAAGATTGGCCTAACATGAATAAGCAAAAAAAAAACCCACATAACATGCTGACATTTTTCTGTTCATTGATATCCTAGCATGCACTAAAAAAAGAGTGTGTTTTTCTTTCTAGTTTATTTTTGTGTCTGCATGTTGCAAGTGTTTATATATTTAAAAAAAAATACAGTATAAAATATCAATCAAGCGACAAAACATACCGCTACTCACTGTAATAAAATCAAAAGAAATGAACACTTAGTTTTCTTCCGTTTACTTTTATAAAAATGAAATAATGATGCAAAGTAAAATATTAGACAATAGCCAATTGTTTCTGTAATAGAAGTTTACCTTTAAAAAGTCCGGAATATCTGACGTTTTCCTGACAAGTAAAATATCAAAATCGTTAAAACGGCCAGGAAAGCATCGGATATTTTGGACTTACCCACATAATGTAAAAAAAAACCCGTAATGTGCCAATGCTTGCATATACATGTAGAAACGTTTCAATTCGCTCGGTGGATTGCATAACGGTAGTTTTTCTGTAAGTACATGCATTTGTAAAGAATAAAAATACACCTCCAAAATCTTTTTTTTTTTAAATTCAAGGTAAAATTTGTTTCATGACTTTATACTAAGAAACGATGATTCTGTTTTATTTCTTTAATAGAAATTTTTGTGAGTTCATATATTTGTGAGTGATCAATCATCAAGGAATAGATACATGTATCTAACGTTAAAGATTAATCAAATGCAATTTAAGACCCCTTGCTTCACATTTTTCACCTTTTTTCAGGCTTCAACTAAGAATAACATCACACTAGGAACTATCATCATTTTTCAAAATATATCGACGGTTTTATTTATCGAGGGATACAGACTTTGTTTGTATTGAAATACTTTTACAGTGTACGGACATTTTCGGGAATGGTATAAAAACTCTGATAAAGGTTAGTTTAGTTTATATAACAATACGTTGTTATGCAGATCAATTATTCCATATGATATGATGTAAATATTTTCAAACCAAAATCATTTTAAAAAAAAAAAGAAAAAAAACTTTAGTGTCAGAAGTGGGATTCGAACCCACGCCTGGAGAACCAGACTGCGACCTGAACGCAGCGCCTTAGACCGCTCGGCCATCCTGACTACATACTACACTTCGATTATAAACAAAGCAAATATTTGTAAAGTTATGAATCTCATAAACCTAACGTTTTAATCGTTTATTATTGCTATATTGATGTAAAACATTTTAATTCTAGGAATTATTGATGAAAATATTAAGATAATAGATCCAATAACTTGTAATCCATTTTAAACGCCGATTGGTCTATTTTCACCTCTGACGTCATCCTGGAATTCCCAACATGATTATTGACTGACTTCCGGGTAAAGAGTGAAAGTTTGGTGCGGAAAAAACACTAAATTGAGATGTCGAATCAGGTAACAGCGGAAACTTACATCCGCAAACTCCCGTATTCTGCCATCCTAAAACTCGTAAATTTCTTGGAACCAGACCAGCTGTGGAAAAGGTTTTTGTGTCACATCCCAAAACAACTGGATGGAAATAATTTTGAGGAGAGATACAATACATCTCAGGCGCAGATGATCGAAAACAGAGCATCCAAACCTGGTGCTTACGCTACCAAGTATGTAGATAAGCTTAAACGATAAATGATTTGAGAATACTATTATATTTACATATTTTTCATAAAATTTAACCCCAAAAAAAGCCTGTTCAGCTCCTAGTTATATAATCTAATTTCTTTCTGGCATGGCCATGTGTGTCATTTTTTAACAGTAATATATGGAAGTACTTATCGGTCTGTTGCCATTACAAAAAGCAAAGATTTTCATGAATCTTTCTTTATTTCAGAATTATACTGGAAGATTGGGGAACACAGAATGCCCGTGTAAGACATCTGATCAAAGTTCTGTGTAAGGCTCGACTCTATGCAGCAGCGGATTATCTATCTGTCACTCAACTCAAAGGAGACCCTGTGCCACGAGAAGACGAACCCATTTTGTCACCTGTAGGTTCCTGCTCTCTAACTCCAAATGAGCAGAAAAATCTGGAGAACAGAAGCTTTGAAAAAAGAGAACTATACAACAGAGTGAAGGTGCCAGACACTGCCTCTGTCCAGCCGGACAGCTCAACAGATAATGACACAAGCACCACCTGTAGTAGTCAGGACTCAGCGAGACACGATTCTCTCTCCTTCGCGCATCGTCACCCCTCGGAAAATGGTGTGATGGTGAACAGAATCGAGTCCTATGACAGTGGAAAACAGAGTCCCAATCTGGATGCTGCACCGTCCTGTTCAGAGTCCTCAGAAAAACATATCCCAAAACAACTCTCCGCGGTCTACCAGCCCGGGTCTCAAGCCATCAACTTCGCAGTGCTGCAGTATCACACTAATAACTTTGACGATAGGCCAGCTTCCCAGGGCGGTAGTGTTATAGGAAGGGGAGGCTTTGGAACAGTGTATAAAGCTAGTTTTTCCAACCAGTATGTTGTGGCTGTCAAGAGACTTAAAGATCCAGAGGATCCGGTCATGCAAAAGCAGTTTGAGACAGAACTGCAAACACTTGCAAATTATCATCATGAAAACATTGTGGAGCTAGTGGGGTACTCTATCGATGGTCCAGAAAAGTGTTTAGTATATGAGTTCATGCCCAATGGCTCTCTAGAGGACAGACTCCACTGCTTGAATGGCACGGCACCCTTGTCCTGGCACTTAAGACTAAACATAGCCTGTGGAACAGCAAAAGGAATTGTGTACCTGAATGACTGTGGTTTAGTTCACAGGGATATCAAAAGTGCAAACGTTTTACTGGACGAAAATTTTGTGCCGAAAGTAGGTGATTTTGCCACCGCGAGACTCGCTCCATCTGGAAGTAGCACCACAGTGGCTTCTACAAAACTAGTGATCGGAACTTCTGCCTACATGGCTCCGGAGGCCATTAGGTTTGACATATCAGCTAAACTAGACTCCTTTGCTTTTGGTGTGGTGCTTTTGGAAATTTTAACAGGTCTTCCACCGAGTGACAGCACTCGAGAAGAGACAGACCTTTTGAGTCATGTTGTTGAGAATGTAGAAGAAAGTATCATTCCCCTTCTCGACCCCCGGGCAGGGGGTTGGTGCACCCAGACCGCTGACGATCTGTTCATGATTTCACAGCGTTGTTTGGTAGATAGAAAGAAAGATAGAGTCCTAGTCAAGGATATACTTCCTGATATACAGACTCTGGTGGCCAGATTTAGCTGAGAGATAGAGAAAGATTGAGAGCTAGAAAGAGCATAAACAATTACAGTTTCGATGTTATGAAACTTTGAATATGGTCATTATTGTTTTGCAGAATCTTGATAAATTTTTTTCACCAATGCACAGGTAGTGCAAATAGTGAATAGATCTATTAATCTTTTTTTTTTCTTTTTTTTAACAAATTATAGTTGATTGAAAATAAGAAAGCCCCTATTCCCTGAAACACGAAGATTTGCACCACAAAATTTAACTGAATCAGATAAGTAAACTTCACAAAGATACATGCACATGCGAAGGGATTCATATACATGTATATCCAACTTTGTAAAATAATATTTCCATTTCTTCTTTTGGAATCTTTTAGAGGAATTGTGTGCATACATAGAGTTTTGTGTGTAAATGGGGTGTTAAATGAAATATAAGAGTTTATCGAAACAGGTTAACTTTTTTCTCTTCATACTTTATTTGTTTCTGTGCATTTGTTAATGCAGGGCATTATTCAAGTTTGTACTTTCATTTATAGTGTTAAGGGGGGAGGGGTGTTGAACCTATACCTTTCTAGATAAGTGAAAATGCTGATTTCTGCAGTTATTCTGTTTGAATTATCAAGCTCAATATTACTAACATATCTTTACAATACCAATATGGTATAATGAAAACTACTAGTATTGCACAGACGTAGTAAGCATTGATATCTTGATTTTACTTTATATTAATCCTTGTGCCAAAACATAGTGACAAAGAAAAGTCATTCCAACAATCGTAAAGTCACTGTACAATAATGACATTGTGTATACATTCCTAATTTATGAAATATTATTAGTTCATTTAATAGTTTGCTAATTGGAATAACTAAATGATCTGTAGTACTGTAAATTCCTTGTTTTACACGAGTACTTAATTCCACGACTCCACTGTTTTGTATCAAAATCGGGAGAGTATAAAATCAGGAGCACCAATTTTTGGCTATAATTTCTTAACCCTAGTTCAAAACTGTCTGAAGAATATAAGCGTGCTTATAAAATCGGCGAGGGTTGCTTCTCGCGATTATTTATGGATATTAATTCCATGCGTTTAATTAGGAATTGATCTACAGTATCTTTGTAGATGCTCATTCAAAGGTTAGTGAAATTGATACAGCATGCACCCTGGCTACCACTTCAATCCCCAGTTCTTTGGAATCTATTCTTAATGTACAGCACCTGATGAATTGTACTAGTACTGATGGTGTATAGCATCAAGTGAATTACTATTATACAGTTTTCTGGCAAATTGTACTGGTTCTGGTAATGAAACCTGGTTCATCTGTTGCCATCTTACACTGGCAATATCTGAGCGCATTTTGTACAGGTGAACCATATTTGTTTTTTCATGTTTATATGTATGTCTATAAATACCGATAGTTTTAGAATTTGCACAGAGTTCATTTTAAACCACTGATTTGAATTTTATCTTTTAAAAAAATCCCTAGATATCAATTGTTTTCCTTATTTTTAAAAATATGAATTATAAAGATCATACTCGGATCAAAATTTTTTAGGTAGAAATTATATCCATGTCATATCACCTGGCTTGTATACTTTTTCAATGTAGGCAGTTATCAGCATTCATTTCAGTAAATGATATGTTTTATCCCTGGACTGCTCTGACAAGAGGCTAGGAAGGCCGTGGTCATTAACAGGGGGGTATGTGTTTACATGGCAACCAATACTTGGGAACTGGCTGTCATTCAGTAACTCCACCATTTCTTAATTGTTATGTATTTGTATCAGTTGTTGTTAAGTTTCCATGGTCTTGTATGTTTCTCTCCATGACTGTTAGTCATTTTTTGTAGAAATATGTAGGTATGTGGACTGGTTATCAAATGATTCATTAAATAAAAACAATAAAAGAGTAGAGCGTACAACCTTGTCATTTGTTAATTACCTGTAAGTGATGTAACAGGATGGAAAAATAATGATGGACCAGACCGGGATTTGACCCTGGGTCCCCTGAATCTCTAGTCAGGTGCTCTACCAACTGAGCTATCTGGCGCTGGCATTCGAATCTGTCAGACTGTCATATTCCTTCCCCTTTAACTGATCTTCGCCCTCGAAGATCACCCCAGGCTCTTCCCCTGGCAGGAGTTCACCTGTCAGTTCCAGGGGTTAGTCATGGCACCAAATGTAACGGGATGGTAGAAATAATGAAAACATATGGCTGGACCAAGAATCGATCCTGGGACCCCTGAAACTCTAGTCAGGAGTTCTACCACTGAGCTATCCAGGCCAATATCCATGATCCATATAGCCCCAACTTCCTCACTGATTTAAAGAGAGCCTATCCTATGGAGATTCAACAGCTAGAGGAAATATTACTGGTAAATGATTTAAAAAAAAAAAGAGCCTTTCACATGGAAGTCCAATAGTTATAGAGGAAATGAAATAGTTGCATGTGTGTGTCTCTGTCAAGATCTTCAGCAGGACAGGGAACTGAATCTCCATGGAAGCAGTGGAAATCCCCGAGATGGAGGAGGAACCATAACCTACTCTGTGACCGACAATTGTCTAGCATCTAGTGGTACTTATACCATCATTAAGGACATAATTGAAAACACTAAATGCAGAAATTACAAATAAATGTGTTGTTATAACTAGGTCATATCTCATAATGAAAACACAATTATATTGTTTATTTGATCACTTAAACAAATTTTTGTCTGATTCCTACAGAGTACTTGTGATTTTATCAATGAAATGTTAGGTTATAAATGTACCAGTACTTCATAATTGGTACATCAGGAGAATCAGGAGAATTAAAACATGGCCTTGATGAACTCCATAATGAACCCTATTGGGCATCTTCCCTATTCAAGGTTTTTTTGGCCCACTCTGCAGGAGCAGATTTGACCAAATGCTCTTTTTAAGTGAAGATGCCTAAATGGTAATCACGAGTTTATCAATGTAACTTTTATATTTTGGCTCTAACCAGTATATTAATTAAAACACAAAATCACATTTTCCTCCAAATCTACAATTGGTTTATTGCCTACAATATAATTAAGCATTTCTATGCGCAGAATTCTTCTTAGTCCTTCTAGTTTTTAGTAAATTGTAATTCACATAGGTGCAGTATCTTGATGAGATGAAAGGAATGTAGAATGCCCTTAAAAGTCGATGAGACCTGAAAAAGAAAACAAAAATCCAAATTTTACAACTTTAAAATGAGATTCTTCAAGCAAAGTGTATAGATTATCACACGCATATTTCCTACATGGAGAGACTGTGAGAATTAATACAGGAAATTGTTGTTTTTCATTAAAAGAGCTCTTAATTCAATTTCTGAACAATTTTATTGGGGAGTTCCCATGACTTAGACTTTTCAATTTGATTACCCCCCCCCCCCCCCCTCCCCCCCCCCCCCCCCCACTTCCTTTGAGCAAGCTTATCCTGATTTATTTACATTTTCCAGTGTCTGTCTTTGATGACACTGTGAATCAAACTTGTAAATTATAGTTCAATAAAATCATCAATGATGCAAGTGACATACTGTGGGACCAAGCGCAAGCAGCATAATTATACAAAATAAAAGTAAAATATATATTTAATCATATCATACAATTGCTGGAAATTATATAAGTGACAAGGAATCATTATTTGAATGTCATGAGGGGATCATTACTGCCAGGGCATGATAAAATCTATCAGAAAGCACTTCAGGCTTTAAAGGATTGAGTCACGCCTTCCCCTTGAAATACTTAAAGAACGTTCCTTAAATGATAACTTGTACATATATGTAATATGGTACATGCGTATTTCCTTATTGGAAAGACTTTGAGAGCACCAGGATACTGTTGTTTCCAGTGCTTATCAAATATTGGGCAATGTCATTGCTATGATCACATGACTTTGACCCCTCCCATTTGATTGAACATCCCTCCCCTCTCCACATTATGAATTAATTAAGAATCTCGTTACCTGCTGGCATCTAGGAAGGGCACTGAGTGAAGGACAGTCCACTCCTCAGAATTAGCGGAGTAGTTCGGTTCATATTTTGTGTCTGTCTGTGTGTCCAGGTCTATCAGATAATGACACCTGCTAATGTTTACCTGTTAAGTAAAATTGTTTGGTAAAAATGTACATGTATTACATTTTGTATTAAAAAAAACCTCTTATGAATAAATTCATAAATTCACAATTAGATGCTCTACTTCTAATCCTGATAAATTCCAAGTTGCGTAGTACGTTTTTATTTAGTACAGCTGTGTATTGTTGATGCTACTTCATACATGTTTTTCAATCCCTCTAATTTTTTCATAACTTGATCTTGCTCAGTTCTTTATCATTATCATCACTTTCTACCTGTATGCTATGAAATGCTATGATTGCTAATGGTTAATGTATCTAAGGATTACTCTTGTTTTACAAACCATACAATAACATATCTACGCTGCCTTACAAGCAATAAACTGACCTAGCTGTAGTGACACCATTCAATAAACTGACATAGTTGTAGTGAACTCATTCAATAAACTGACAAAACTTCAGTGCACTCATTCAATAAATTGATATATCCATATTGTACACATGCAATATATACACTTACATATCTAGACATTTCTTCTCTATTGAGGTCATTCATGTCTGTTGGAATTATTTTTGTTGCATCCTCCCCTGAACTGTATGGCTTTGGAAGTTGGCCTCTAAACTCTGACCTTAGAAACTGTAGATTCCAGCTTAAAAATAAAATTTATGAGAATTAAAGACAAAGCTACAAGTATAGAAAATTTTACTTTGAAGAAAGTCTTTCAGTATATGAAATTCCTTTACTGACTCGATCATACTGTTAATGTGTTGTGTTTAATGCTGAAAATGCATGAAAATAATAAAATTATCAACATAGCTCAGCCATGAAATTAAAGATGTCAGACAAACAATATTAATTTTACTCTACTAAGTAGGCATCAGTACTTTGGGTACAAACAATCACAGATACAGGTATCAGGTAAAAGGAATAACACCATTACTTACTTGTTTCCAGGGAGGAAGAAGTTGCTAGGGAAACGATACCACTCTTTTCCAACACAAACATTTACTGACTTGTCAGGTGGTAAAGTATGAACTTTTGGATCGGAGGAAATTCTGTTGAGTTCTACATAGATATCTAATGGTGCATGGTATCCTATGATAAATAGATATGTCTAAAAGTTAGATTTTTTATCTTCTACAAATATGCATATACGTAGAAGGATAGGGCATATTACACATCGCACACACACAGAGTTACTAACCCTGATGCAGAGCAATATGAGAGGAAGAGAGGGCACTTTATTATATATTGCATGCGCAGAATTGCTTTCTTTGTTAAAGGGCAATAATACTATAGAAGAAGATGGCACTATATAAATGACTTACAGAGTTATTTACCCTTAAACAGAGCAATGTTAGAGGAGGAGAGTGCATGAACCTTATGTTAGACACACACAGAGTTGCTTACCCTGATACAGGGCAATAATACGAGAGAATGAGAGGGCACTGAACAGGACACACAGACAGACGGGGATCCAGTTGGTGTTGGTTGTGTAGTGTTGGCCCCTCTGTCCAGGCATCAACAAACAACACAGCTTCTGAAACCAAACAACATTCATACATGTATATATTGTTCAGCAGAACTAATCGTATAATACAAACTCTGAACAGATCATTCTAATCAAAATTATTTTGTTTGCACATACCTGTAAATAATCAATGCTCACAGCCCCAAACAAGGCCAACAGTGGGTAGATTGGGAACAAAAATCTCTCCTCCTGCAGAGAACACAAAAGTTTAACAAAAAGTATACACCTAGTCCAGTGGTAAACATGCACAAGCCATTTATTTTTTGAGTCTCGAAAGACTTGAAGAAAGAATGCATTGTTGTATATCATCATTTCATATGATTTTTGAGAGAGAGAGAGAGAGAGAGAGAGAGAGAGAGAGAGAGAGAGTGAGAGAGAGAGAGAGAGAGAGAGAGAGAGTTGGTTACCTTATGTGGCCTAGTGAAGAAAATGAGCATCCAAAGATACATAGGCAGCATCAGCAGCCATGTTGGTTTGTCTACAAAATAGATTTATAGATACTCTACCATTGTACAAGCATACCATTCTATATAACATGTTTGTATCTTGTAGCTTACTAATATTGTATTTCCTTTAATTCTCTTCATTATTCTTTGAATTTTTTAAATTGAATAGCAATTTTTGTAACCATTGTATTAAAATATCAGTATTTGCCTTATCAACAGATTATTTCAATTGTATGTAAGCAATTTAATTGAGGAGCTCTATTTAAAATAAATGCATACCAAAGTGAAAGTGTATCTTATCTTATGATTCAGATCTTACGATTCAGATATGGGCACTCAACCCTACAAATGTCATGTATGTATAATTTTACCTCTATCTTCCAGTTTCAATAGAAATTTGACTAGGTACTGAAAATAAAACAGATGATTTAGTTCACAGAACAAACCAGAGACATGGAAATAGAACCATTTTAACAAGACCTTGGACTTTCAGTAGGACGTAACTATATATTTCTTGCGACAAACAAGTTAAAAATGACGCTGATTTCAAGTGAAATATACACCAATTGCTATTCTTAGCTCAAAAGGCAGACAAATCTTGTTGATTTCAAAGAACCATGATGGATTGGCAAGCAATGAAATACACAGGCCTACGTCACATTGCTGTTTGACACAACTACCTAAGTCCAAGCTCTTGTTAAAATGGTTCTATGTATACAATTTATATGAACCAAATATTCCTGGTATGATCATTTTTCGAGATGTTAACTTACTTACAACTAGGGGTAAGCTGAGCAAAGCCAAAATGAACATCACATTAAAGTTCAAAAATCCATTCAGAAAGTAGAAAGAAAATGGTTCCACACCTGAGAAATAACAATGACAAGGTAAGTACATGTATATAACTAAAATACCCTGGTAACTAAAATCAAATTAAGGTGGATATCTTATGATTATTGCCAACAATATTCCAACAATTTAGATATACATGTAAAAGGTTTTAATATTTTTCAAACATGGGATCTTGATCAGGAATCATGCTTTGTGAACATGTTATAGAAAATTCATGTTCATTTAATACATTCAAGATGTTTTTCTTTGCTCAAAAGGCCTGAGAAATTACAATTGATACAATTTCATGTTCAGTAAGCTTGCCCTAGTGTAGAATAACCCACCATAGAGATCAGTAAGCTTGCCCTAGTGTAAAAAAAAAACCCACCATAGAGATCAGTAAGCTTGCTCTAGTGTAGAATTACCCACCATAGAGATCAGTAAGCTTGCCCTAGTGTAAAAAAAACCCACCATAGAGATCAGTAAGCTTGCTCTAGTGTAAAAAAAAACCACCATAGAAATCAGTAAGCTTGCTCTAGTGTAGAATTACCCACCATAGAGATCAGTAAGTTTGCCCTAGTGTAGAATAACCCACCATAGAGATCAGTAAGTTTTCCCTAGAGTAGAACAACCCACCATAGAGATCAGTAAGCTTGCCCTAGTGTAGAATAACCCACCAAAGAGATCAGTAAGTTTGCTCTAGTGTAAAATAACCCATCATAGAGATCAGTAAGCTTGCCCTAGTGTAGAATAACCCACCATAGAGATCAGTAAGCTTGCCCTAGTGTAAAAAAAAAACCACCATAGAGATCAGTAAGTTTGCTTTAGTGTAGAATAACCCACCATAGAGATCAGTAAGCTTTCCCTAAAGTACAATAACCCACCATAGAGATTAGTAAGCTTGCCCTAGTGTAGAATATCCCACCATAGAGATCAGTAAGCTTGCCCTAGTATAGAATAATCCACCATAGAGATCAGTAAGCTTGCTCTAGTGTAAAAAAAAACCCACAATAGAGATCAGTAAGCTTGCCCTAGTATAGAATAATCCACCATAGAGATCAGTAAGCTTGCACTAGTGTAAAAAAAACCCACCATAGAGATCAGTAAGCTTGCCCTAGTGTAGAATAACCCACCATAGAGATCAGTAAGCTTGCTCTAGTGTAAAATTACCCACCATAGATATCAGTAAGCTTGCCCTAGTGTAAAAAATAACCCACCATAGAGATCAGTAAGCTTTCCCTAGAGTAGAATAACCCACCATAGAGATCAGAAAGCTTGCCCTAGCATAGAATAACCCACCATAGAGATCAGTAAGCTTGCCCTAGTGTAGAATAACCCACCATAGAGATCAGTAAGCTTGCCCTAGCATAGAATAACCCACCATAGAGATCAGTAAGCTTGCCCTAGTGTAAAAAAAAACCACCATAGAGATCAGTAAGCTTGCCCTAGTGTAAGAAAAAACCACCATAGAGATCAGTAAGCTTGCCCTAGCGTAGAATAACCCACCATAGAGATCAGTAAGCTTGCCCTAGCGTAGAATAACCCACCATTGAGATTAGTAAGCTTGCCCTAGTGTAGAATATCCCACCATAGAGATCAGTAAGTTTGCCCTAGTGTATAATAACCCACCATAGAGATCAGTAAGCTTGCCCTAGTGTAAAAAAAAACCACCATAGAGATCAGTAAGCCTGCCCTAGTGTAGAAAAACCCACCATAGAGATAAGTAAGCTTTCCCTAGAGTAGAATAACCCACCAATGAGATCAGTAAGCTCGCCCTAGCGTAGAATAACCCACCATAGAGATCAGTAAGCTTGCTCTAGTGTATAATAACCCACCATAGAGATCAGAAAGCTTGCCCTAGCGTAGAATAACCAACCATAGAGATCAGTAAGCTTGCTCTAGTGTATAATAACCCACCATAGAGATCAGAAAGCTTGCCCTAGCGCAGAATAACCCACGATAGAGATCAGTAAGCTTGCCCTAGTGTATAATAACCCACCATAGAGATCAGTAAGCTTGCCCTAGTGTAAAATAACCCACCATAGAGATCAGTAAGCTTTCCCTAGAGTACAATAACCCACCATAGAGATTAGTAAGCTTGCCCTAGTGAAGAATATCCCACCATAGAGATCAGTAAGCTTGCCCTAGTATAGAATGACCCACCACAGAGATCAGTAAGCTTGCCCTAGTGTAAAAAAAAACCCACCATAGAGATCAGTAAGCTTGCTCTAGTGTAAAATTACCCACCATAGAGATCAGAAAGTTTGCCCTAGCGTAGAATAACCAGCCATAGAGATCAGTAAGCTTGCCCTAGTGTAAAAAAAAACCCACCATAGAGATCAGTAAGCTTGCTCTAGTGTAAAATTACCCACCATAGAGATCAGAAAGTTTGCCCTAGCGTAGAATAACCAGCCATAGAGATCAGTAAGCTTGCCCTAGTGTATAATAACCCACCATAGAGATCAGTAAGCTTGCCCTAGTGTACAAAAAACCCCCACCATAGAGATCAGTAAGCTTGCCCTAGTGTAGAATAACCCACCATAGAGATCAGTAAGCTTGCCCTAGTGTAGAATAACCCACCACAGAGATCAGTAAGCTTGCTCTAGTGTAGAATTACCCACCATAGAGATCAGTAAGCTTGCCCTAGTGTAGAATAACCCACCATAGAGATCAGTAAGCTTGCCCTAGTGTAGAATAACCCACCATAGAGATCAGTAAGATTGCCCTAGTGTATAATAACCCACCATAGATATCAGTTAGCTTGCTCTAGCGTAGAATAACCCACCATAAAGATCAGTAAGCTTGCCCTAGTGTAAAAAAGAACCCCACCATAGAGATCAGTAAGCTTGCCCTAGTGTAGAATAGCCCACCATAGAGATCAGAAAGCTTGCCCTAGCGTAGAATAACCCACCATTGAGATTAGTAAGCTTGCCCTAGTGTAGAGTATCCCACCATAGAGATCAGTAAGCTTGCCCTAGCATAGAATAACCCACCATAGAGATCAGTAAGCTTGCCCTAGTGTAAAAAAAAAACCCCACCATAGAGATCAGTAAGCTTGCCCTAGTGTAGAATAACCCACCATAGAGATCAGTAAGCTTGCCCTAGTGTAGAATAACCCACCATAGAGATCAGTAAGCTTGCTCTAGTGTAAAATTACCCAACATAGAGATCAGTAAGTTTGCCCTAGTGTAGAATAACCCACGATAGAGATCAGTAAGTTTGCTCTAGTGTAAAATAACCCATCATAGAGATCAGTAAGCTCGCCCTAGTGTAGAATAACCCACCATAGAGGTCAGGCCCGTGCTCTGTTAACACATTATACATGACGATGTTCAGCGGAGCAATCAGCAGTTTCCCATAGTAATGGAAGTCCACCTGTATGCTGGGAACCTGTATGCAATCAGAGGAAAATTCATTAAATTGCTATACAGTAAAACATGGTTATAGCAAATGCCCTCATAATGAATTGTCGCTTAGAGCAACATGATTTTCAATCCCCATGACTTTATTTACATGTTGTAAACTTTATGGTTATAACGATTACCGGTAGACTTATAACAGAGCAAATTGCCCATCACTGGCCCTTTGTTATAGGCGTTTTTTACTGTACAAGTAATTAATTAATAAATTAATCTGCCATAAGATAAGAGATTTTACATTTACTTATATCAATTCAATTGTACTTTGTATGTTTTATGCTGAGAATGTTACATGTTCAGTTAGCTTTGATAGCACAATTAACTTAGCTGAATAAATTCATGAGTGAAAATGCTAGTGTTATTTCTTCTGAGAAAATAAGGATGTTAACAAAACAAAGCTGACATTCTAATTGCCATGTTCACATAAACACCTCAATATTGTAACCTTTCTTTGGAAATACATGTAAACAATAAATCTAAAATAACCCTATTTTTCTTTTCGCCATTTTGATGTGATTCTGTAGTTTTGTTCTTTAAATATCATTACATGAGACTGAAAATATTTACGACTCTGGTGTAAGATCTTTTGTAAAACGCAGCCCAGAACAGCAAGTTATGAGTTTGAAACCTACTGGAGGTTTTACATTTTTAAATCTTAATCAATGTAAGATTTATATAAGGAATAAGGAATCATTCTTTGAGTATTATGAGGTGATAATTTTGGTTAGGGCGTGATCAAATCCAATAAAGCCCGAAGGGCTTTATGATAGATTTGATCACGCCCTGACCGAAATTATCACCTCCTAATATTCAAAGAATGATTCCATATTACTTATATTTATATAATTTTAGGCCATCGTACGATTAAATATAATAAAACAAACCCCGCTGGCGCCTCGATTTGGTGTCATTTGTATTATGAGTTATATAGTACAAAATCGATACGTAGTGTTATCACAGACAAAGACACTGGATAATGTAAATATAAAAGGTTAAATACTGTAAAATTTAAAATTCAAAACAATGTTTAGATTTTGAATTATATACTTTCATTCCAATTGATATCTCTCAAGAGGTCCCTTACCACCTTGAGCAGATAAGAAGTGAGATATCACTTTGAATTACCAAGAAGAGGACCAGTGCCACCAAACACCACTTCATGAAAAAACCATAGTGTCTTCTCCTCAGCAGTAGGTCCAGGGCTATGGGTACTCTGTTTAAAAATAAAGATATTCACTCAAAATGAAATTAAGATACATGTAAATACAAAAACTAGATAAAAGGATTAAGGGGAAAAAATCTGACAAATTAAAATGAAAGGTAAATGTGGTTGAACTTTACCCTATAATTCCTGCAAAAGGCCATCCCAATATAGCACTTGCTGCAGTTGACAAAATGGCCACCTAAAACAAATCAAAATTTATCAACCTTTGGTTTACATAAAAATATCAACAATAAAAAAAAAGGCACATGGCTATATCAAACGAGAAGCAGACAAATGTATTCTAAATTTTCATTTTTCATCAACCATATGATGATATACCCAAGTACTGTGAAGTCCCAAAAGTTTCCTAAGAGCATTCCTAACTAAAAAGAATGATTCAATTCAGAGAAAAAAAAATTAATGAAGGGTTGAGGAATTATAAAGTTATAGGGTGGGGAGAGAGGGTAGATAAAAGTTGGAGAGAGGGGATAGGTGAAGGGTGTGGAAATCTTTCATTATTTGATTTTTCTCCCCGAGGGGAGTGGGCCGATCCTGGAGGTACTGCAATACCAGGCCAACCCGTGGCGAGAGCGGAGCAAGCCCCTGACATCTCACCTCTGACCAAAAATCAGTTTAATATCGTAGTTCCCATGTAGGGAACGTATCAGATATTAAGCTGATAAGAACAGATACTACACTTTGATCTTAGCCAAAAGGCCGAGAAGCGATACCATATATTGGGCTAAGAAAGCTTTTATATCCTTTGCATGAGTTCTGTTAATCATATTTAGAAATTTACATGAGCTCTCACAAAAATCATTACTTTTTCCACTGTAGATAAAAGTTCTTTAATCTAATTACAAGAATTAGTAAGGTGTTGATGTACTTAACATAATCGCATATTCAAATCAATCATTTAACTGAAACAAGACATTGAAAATTACAAATTATGTATATCACACTTATAAATCATAGCGTCATTTCCCATCTTTATTCCTTTTCCTTGATTTACATTTAGCTCAGTAGAGGGCGCTTGTTTACACTATTAACGCTCTACCGCCTGCCACTCGTTAAAAGTATGTCAGGGGCCTCTTGATCTGATAAAGCTGTGATAAGCCATGTGTACACATGTTCTCTTTGTCTGCAGGCAGCAAAGAAAACACTTATTTGACACAACCATATCACAGCAGCATTTTGTATACATACAGCAGAAATTCCAATTATTGATTAATTTAGCATATTGGAAGGAAAACAGTTCCATTCAATGTTGTGAAAATACATCTTCATTGATCACAATAAAGATTAGATTTCTGTATATAATCCCAAAAATTTAGTCCCCTTTAGCATTCTACAACAAAAAAATTTCATTTACTGTAATGATTAATTCACTGAATTCTTTTTGCAATAAACTGTATTTCTCTTGAAAGATTTCATCAATTATCCCCCATCATTTCCCAGCATGCATCTGAGTGCAAGTGTGCTCTGACGTACATTAGACACATGTACTGCTGCTAGTGCCTGGGTCAACTCTACAAATTGTTAAAACTTACTACAGGAAAAATCATGCCTGAATGCCAAGCAAAATTTTGCACTGTCAGAAGGGGACAGGGATTCAATACATTTTCTATTCCTGACCCTAAGCATGACTATGAATTGTGCAAAAGATGGATTCATAACTTGGGGAATAAGAAACTAAACATAAAGACTTTTGTTTTTGCATATCATAAAATTGTCTGTGAAAAACACTTTGAAGAGGATTGTTTTGAAGATGATGTTGAGGTAAGAATTTACTTTAAATTTTTCAAATCAAGGTACGTAAATGGTTTACTACACCCTGATATAGTTCCTGAAATCAGCAGAAATTTACTTGATTATGATAGACAGCATGATGCAAAAGATGTATACAAGTCAAATAAGTCAAAAATGTGCAATTTTGTATGAAAAATTATGATTTTCTAAAATTCAAATTTGAACAAAAGCCCCAGGATGATTCGAACTTATAATTTGCTGTTCACAATCCCACGACTTAATTAAACTATTGAGCAATAATGAAATACAATCAACTAAACTGATACAAGCAATATTTAACAAAACATTTCAATCACCATCTCTTGTGGTGTTGTTTCTTAAAATGCATTATAAGTCTTGATGTAGTGAGGTACCTTAAGATTTATGCATTCAAGATATTCAAAAAGATTTATATAAAGAAGATACTAGCATAGAAATATTTTAATCAATTTAAAATCCTAAATAACTAGCATGAAATTTCTCTTTTAGGCACGCCTTATGAATTTCAAACCAAGAAAAAAACTGAAAAAGGGGGCAGTTCCTACTATTTTCAAAGACAGCAAAACTCCCAAGAGAAGGGAAGCAAGTGAAAAAAGAATAAAAAAGAAGGAAAAATCAGAAGTGAGTAATATCATAAACACTATAGAAGATAAAATTGAATTCATAAACATGGAATCTCTGTATTAAATAAAAGCCTTAATTATTTTATTGTCATTTTGTCATTCACAGCTACTTAAGAATATTCTTGCCAATGCTGAAGATGACAAACTTGTACCGGAAGATGAGGCAGGCTGTTCTTACAAAGCTTGGAGATCTGAACAGAAAAGGAAAGAAGAAGAAGCTTGGAGATCTGAACAGAAAAGGAAAGAAGAAGAAGCTTGGAGATCTGAACAGAAAAGGAAAGAAGAAACAATTCCTAAGGGAAAACCAAAAAAGGCAAAGGTTACTCGGGTAGATATTAAGTGTTTATGCCAATATCTGTTTTGTATATAAAGAGCAATGACATTTTCACTTAAGAGGGTTCAATAGTCGTGGCCATTTTTAGACTGTATACGTCTCCTTTATAAGAAGAGCTCTACT
The DNA here is from genome assembly GCF_025612915.1 of Magallana angulata. Classification (NCBI taxonomy): domain Eukaryota; kingdom Metazoa; phylum Mollusca; class Bivalvia; order Ostreida; family Ostreidae; genus Magallana; species Magallana angulata. Next base: position 28,938,273 of record NC_069114.1, read on the forward strand.
TGAAATTGTAAAAAAAAAAATAACCAAATTTAAAAAAGTAAATTATATGGATATTTTCTTTACTAAATAATATCTTTATATAGCTAAACAAATCATATCTTAAAGTTTTATGAAGATCTGATGGTTACATTGTTGACACCAAGCCTCCTTAGGGTATTCGATGTATAACGACCACATTTTGTACCTAATAAATGAATGGTCCGATATTCTTAATCATGATATCATTTTGACAGTGTTATCAAATAAAAATACTCCACCAAAGGAATTTTCAAAGTTTTGATTATGATCCAACTAATTACACCTTGAATTTGCATTAAAGTCTATGCAAAACATATGTTTTATTAAGATATTGTAAAAAGTAACTTAAAATTCGTAGAACTCTCTTGGTTAATACATGCATAAACTTTCTCTTTATTAATCTATGAAAGAAAATGAATCACTTACCGCAGATATTTTGACAAAATTAAAATTTTCTTTTTTTGTCAAGGGGGAGATAACTCATTAAAAAATTTTGAAGTGCAAAATGACCTGCTTTTTATATGTTGTCAGTCATGTGAATTTGGTTTATTTCACTTTCATTGTTACCTCGCAATACATATTTAACTAGTTTAAAATGATTCAAAATTGTTCAATATCCCTTCATTATACATTGAATACCTTAAACTGTTTTGTAGAATTCAAAGAACACTGTGGACGCTGCGACTCAGTATGAATATATTGATGACAGAACTACGAAGAATATGGGCACACAGTGTGATATAAGAGCTGAAAAACCAATCGAATTCTGTGTAAACTGTAGAGCAAGAAAATACCCTAGTCTAACAACATCCGATCACAGATATTTTAAAAAATGTCAGGACATTCCTTCAACTTGAGAAACAGAAAGCTGACAAATTACTACACTTTTGAAATCTGCTTAGTGCTTCTCTGAAACACAGATTTGAATCCTGTCGAATCAACTGGCAGCACAGCTGAGCCAAATTTCCCTTCCATTCCATTAAATGAGTGAACACTGCAAAATATCATGCAAAAACGCTTCATCAAGCCTCTGCTGTCCAGATCAGAAGAATTTTTTCAAAGAATTTATATGCATTTTCACTTTATGACAAACAGAGGAACCTTTGCTCATTTTAACCATGAACTCAGTTTGCCTGCTAGATGTCATGGAGTAGAGAGAAGATTTTAAAGCTGCTTGGTCCGGTTTTATATCAAATTTTATGCATGCTTTTAAACGATGGCTATGCTTAGTATATGTATAATAATAGACATTGCAGTAGTTTTACCCAATACTTATGCCAAATTTCAATGAAGAAAAATACGTACAAAATTTGCTAACAAAACAAATGACATTAAAAGGTACCGCGTTATTTCGCCTCATGTTAAATTTCACCCCTGACAACGAGACGGGTATGGTTGTATTACGACTTTGACATCGCTTTAAATAAAGATCGAGATGATCAGACAAATTACAAATAAACATGTGTACGTTTTGTTCGCTAATATTTCCAAAGTCTGCTTTCTTTACAATCGATGCATAGCATGCGGGTTGAATAACCCCAATCATTCGGGGGACGAAACCAAGCGGTTTCCTTTTCTAAACATTCCCATGATGCATTTTTTTGTGTTTTTTTTTGCCCAAAGAGAAATTATTTTTACTGATTTTGAATATTTCTAACTTTGAAAGGAGACTGATTCTGCTGGTGTAAAAAGGAGAAAGTCCATAACTTTCTAAGATAAATGATTTGTATGGAAAAAATTTTGATACTGTATTTACAAAAAAATCGGACCAAGCAGCTTTAACAATATTGATTAGAATCAATTTTTACAGGGTTGCCAAAATGTTTTGGCTCTATGAAACAGGTCAATAAATTAAATACAATTGCACTTTGATATCTCAAACACTGCTATTTCGATCACAGTGGATATGTTAAGGTGATTTGTAAGTCCCAGCCACTTCTTTTTTAAAAGTATTTTAACCTCAATATCTCGAATATTCTGAAATCTTGAAGCTTTTAAACAGTCCCATCTGGTTCGAGATAACGAAGTTTAACTGTATGTACAAAATTCCATTAAGGTTGCATGGTCAAGTATTTTCAAAGAACAAGCAGAATGTGGTCCTTGATCAACGACTATATAGTGAAGGGCTTATTGTAGCTTTTCTAAAAAACTAAGAATGTCAACCAATTGAATATTAATTTTTGGATCAAAAGTGAATTTAAGCAATTAAAATACAGATGATACCCAAGGTCAGACTTCTATTATAGAAGCATGACTAACGATGCATAGTTTGACCCGGAATCTGACCAGTTTCAAAACTATTCTCATTAAAAACCCTATTGCAAATACATTGTATCTTTGAGCAGGGAAAGTACTGCCTTTATTGTAAACATAAATATGGTACCAAGAAATACTATCATTAAATGCACCATGTATCCTCAAGGAAGAATCATGTGATACATACTTAAACTCATCTTGTCATTACTAATAAACATATCAAAAGACATATCACATATTACATGTACCAGCTAGTATTGAACACCCAATGACAGTAAATTAACTGCTTAGAAAGCTAACTATTCTTGATCTTAATCAGTATTGAAATGTCACATTTGGTAAGGCAGCTGTGGGTGGTAGCAGTACATATCAAGTCTATATCTAATCAGGAACATGTATCATAAGAGGAAAATTGTACCATGATAAGTTTAATATATCCTAGCTTTCATCATGATAATTCAAGTTCTTACACTGGCAGAGTACCATGAAATGTGTCATGATTTTTTCAGAAAATATATCATAGGCTGATATCAAAACATGTTTATCACAATAGATCAAGTTGTTTCACTGTCAGCTTTTTCAATAATTATTTTGCATATAATTCATGGAGAGAAAAAAATCTTTAGAATTTACTTTTTTTAAAAATATCTATTATAAATTGTCCTGCTGAGACAAAAGGTTTACCGTAAGTAAAACTAAGACTCTAATTTAGCCTTTTTCCTTAAAACAATTAGCATTCCCGATTGCTGTTCATTTAAAATACATGTACTCAATACTTACTCCAAAGCATGCACATAATGATTAGAATTTCAATTAGCACTGAAAATATTGATTATGTATCATTATGTATCAATGTATCATATCAACTACCCCCGGAACACAATACAGTACATTGATAAATTGCTACTCCCCTACACCTAAGGAAGTTTTAATGGAACACAATGTTTTACCTGTAGATGGCCAAGAAACCAGGCTCCCATTGATAGCAGGGTCATGTACATACAGAAACTGCTGGGCAGATACGCCGTGGAAGAAATAAACATCCCAGCACTGAGCAACAAGACCGCCAGAGTTATCCTTCCTGTGTTAGCTCCAAACTGCTTACATACACCCCTTTATAAAACAAACAAATAAAGCTATTTACTATATACCTTTAAACCAGTAATACATGTATTATCTGATTCAGGTATCAAGGGTCTTACCAGAAAATGCATGGTTTAACTACTTACTTGTAGAAATAAATTTCACACAAAGCACAGGCAAATGCTAAAACACAGCGTAGAATATAGAACAGCATGATCTGAAAGATGAAACCAAGATCAGTGTCAAAACAATGATTCTGACATATCTACTAAGTCAAATACATTTGTACAGTGCAAAAATGCACATTATACAGTCACTCACAAGCAGAATCATGATGTTACAAGCTATTGGTCACAGATTTTATGATGTATCCAGTGATTATCAAGATTTATTCCACAAGTATGAAGGTTTATTCAAGGACTAGAGTGTGTATAGATATGCATTGATCTCTTTTAAAACAGTCTATGAATTGATATCCTAACAGAGAGTTATCTACCTTGTTTGTGCTGAATAATATTTTGTAAAGGGAGATTGGTAAGGCATGGATCCAGAGATAAGCATAGGAGCGGATTGCATATGTAGGGGAATACTCCCATGTCTGGAATCCTTTACCAAACATCAGGTAGTGCATCTAAAATCAAAGAGAAAAAACAATTGTAGTACTTACTAGTAGATGTGGAAAATCAAAAATATAGGTTAAAATTTGAGATTAAAACTGGTGGTTTAAGTTTAAAAGTAAAAAACTTCAAAAAAAAACAAAAAAAACCAATGATAAATAAAATAAATAATTCATTAAGAATTATTAAAGAATATTCCCTTAGAAAGAGAAGGCTTGATATCATGCAGTGAAAAATTTAATGTTAGAATTTTTCTGTATTATTAATAATTCAATAATACACAAAAGTGTACAAGTGACTAGTACAAACACAATGTAAGAAGTCTCAAAATCTACCACATGGTTATTTCAGAGAAACATAAGACCAAAGTCAACATTATTTTGAAATATTTTCCCTGCATGGACACAAAATTTTTATAGGTTTCTTTGAGGGGACGCAGCAACTACCGGTAGATGAATAATGTTCTTGTAAAACATGTACAGGAATACAACTAGTGAAGCAGCCTTCATTTTAGTGGCATTAGAAGTTAAATAATTTGAACTGACCGGCTCCCAGTAGTTGTAAGTTTCATCACAATCTCCAACAATGTTCCACACCGCTGCACACAGACGAGCAGACAGGAGGATCTTGAAAGCAGTGTAGCCCTTTGGTGTCCATGGAGATTCAAGATGGGTGTCTTCCCTTAAAATCATATATTTGAATTATATATAAATAATATATGAAACGACTAATGAATATCATACATACAATTTATATTCTATTTTTACGGGGAGTGCTTTAATATAAATAATTCTTTATTGCTAATCAAATGTTAAAATTTGAATTTATATGTACTAAACACTGATCCATTTGCAACAATCTGATATGATAAAATCTATCAATAAATTTTATTATGATCATTATTTTTATACTAAAAAGGTAACAGTCAATCAAATGGTTAATCCTTGTCAAAAGTAACCATTAAAAAGTTGCATTGGCTGGGGACAATCTCTACAAATTGGTTTGCATTTTCAGTCAAAGACATCTTTGAATGTTTTCATGGTAAATGCTTTTCTGACAGAGAAGTTGAAAAGAAATGTCCATGGCCTATGCTCCATAGGGGAGTAAAAAAAAGTAAGACAAAGCATCTCTGACAAGATTTGCAGTATTCTAAGGCTGAACTTTTAATTTTATATCCAGTCAATACTAGGAACATGATTTTGAGCAGCATTGCAGATTGAGTTGCTGAAATGTGGGTAAGGGGTTTAGGCGCCCGAAGATCAAAATCCTAAAAACGTCATCCAGTGTGCATGCAACTGTGTCAACACTTGATCTGCAGACTCCCCATCATCTTATCATGATCACTTGCATCGTAGTATTTATAACTGTAAAGATCTGGTCTCCGGGGTGCAACTGGAAATTTTACATTGCAGTTAGATACTGTATAAAAATAAAAAAAATTACCCTCTGTTGTCTTGTGCAGTCAGTTTTCCCGTTTTCACATCTTTCTTTTTCTGGACCCGTTGCTTCATGGTGGCTGACATGTTGCAGGCCCGCACTGAATTTGAGACGACCTTCACCCCCGTATAAACAGGCAACGTTATGGCCTCCGTCGGTCGGTTTACCGCTAGACTTCTTAGAAATCCTGCAGTTTTACGGGCAGGTCGACAATGGCAGCAGACGGCCCGGTGCAGTGTTGTCGCAGGGAGTGCACAGCATACACTGAGTGTCCGAAAACGCATCGAAGATATGAAGAAAGCTGCACTTCTAGGGGGAGGACAGAAGAGGATAGACAAACAGCATGAGAAGGTGATACATTGATTTTAAGCTCTAGGTCTTCATTGTTATGTTTAACTAGAAAAAGCATCACTATGATTCTTCATTTTACCTTGTACACCAACATGCTCTCATGCCAGTTACTATTTTTGTCCAATGTTTCTTAAAATTTAATTTTTGGTTTAGATTTGATCCATTTCCTAAGGTCAAAAGTAGGGGAAAGTGAATAAAATACTTCAGTGAATGAGATAAAGCTTAGTTACACCTTATGGGATAACTATATGAGACACTCAAGCGATTGCTATTTTCTTGATCTGCTCTTTTACGTTTGTTTGTTTATCTCGTCTTCTTTTTATTTGCTTCTATGGGGCATTTTCGAAAGCCAAGGGTTTTCAGTCCACCCCGCTTCCTATAAACCCTTGGCAGATCTCATTACGAAAACTCAGTGACAAGCTCTGTTTAATGATTGACTGCAGCTGCGAGTTGCTGATCCAATCGCAGAGTTGTAAACAAGCACTTATAAATAAACTTTTATATAAGAAACACACCCGTGATCTTTGGTAAAACATTCTCTGCTTTTCACAAGTTGAGGCACAAATGTTCGAGTACAGTGCCTCCACAAGTATGTTCTAACCAATTCACTTAAAAAAAACGACATATTTTACTGGATTTAACAGAGATTTACAAACTTGTCAAGGCTCGTGTGATCATATGGAAAGTATAAACATGGCGAATGAAAAAGTTGCCTACCCGTTAGTATATATGTCCCTTCTAATGATTATTGCTTTTAAATGGTCAATGAACTGTATTATATTTAATTAGTTTTGTCAACAATAATTACGACAATGATACCTGGTTTTATGGCTTGAATGCATTCATATATAGTGACTTTTTTTTTACTCGGTACATGTCTCTACAAACACTATAAATAAATCATTCCTTGCTTTCTCTATGTTATATCTTCATTCCTATTTAATAGCACCGTTATTTAATTATATTCCTATTCTCGCTAATCAACATGTTTTATAGTTGTATTTATGCCATAGCGTTGTACCCGTTACCCGTTGTTCCATTCGATTAAAATGTAAATATACAAGGGGCGCAACTCAAGTTGCTCACAAGATAGCGCCATCGCATCACCGAGCTTTCGTAATGACATCTGCCAAGGGTTTATGGGGAGCGAAGTGGACCGAAAACCCTTGGCTAGCAAAGATTTGTCTGGGGAGGTCTGATGAAGTCCTTTCTAAGTATCAGAAAGTTTGGAGCTTACCGATAAATAATGATACTTATAGAATTTGAATTATATTTTATTTTTTATGTTATGGTTAAAGGGTAAGCTGACTGCTAGAGAAAGAATTGAGCTTCTATTGGACCAGGGGTCATTTGTGGAGTATGACATGTATCTGGAACATGACTGCACTGACTTTGGAATGGAAAAAGAAAAGGTAAGGAAATCTTTGTTGCAAGCATGATCAGATTATGGACATTAAAGTGTTATCTGTTTCACGTACCTGTACTAGGTTATATAATTGGATCCTCTCTTTCAGTACCCCGGTGATAGTGTGGTCACAGGCAGGGGAACAATTAATGGAAGAGTCTGCTTTGTGTTCTCCCAGGTAAGGAGAGAGAGAGAGAGAGAGAGAGAGAGAGAGAGAGAGAGAGAGAGAGAGAGAGAGAGAGAGAGAGAGAGAGAGAGAGAGAGAGAGAGAGAGAGAGAGAGAGAGAGAGAGAAGTGACAGATGGAGAGAGAGAGATGGAGAGAGAGATGGGGATAAACAAATGCATATGGAGAGAAAAAATGATTTGATAGAAAGATTTCAATCCTATGTTTAATGAACATTTGTATAGATATACCAATACAGTATTTATATGAATGCTCTCTGTTTTCATTAAAGGACTTTACTGTATTTGGAGGGAGTTTGTCAGGAGCTCATGCCAAGAAGATCTGCAAGGTAAATCTTAACAAATGGAAAAAAAAACCCCTAAAACAATACAACCAATTACTAGGCAAAGTTACTTCATTACACTGTTATTTACCATTATGTAGATTTGATATTGGTTGTTGTGTTGTAGATTATGGACCAGGCCATGTTAGTTGGGGCGCCTGTGATTGGTCTTAATGACTCGGGCGGGGCTAGGATTCAGGAGGGAGTGGAATCTCTTGCCGGCTATGCCGACATCTTCCAGGTAAGGATGCTTTGGGCATCGAATTAGGTAAATATTCACTGAGTCCTCTTATTAAACATTTTAGGTAAACTATAAATGTGAATAATTGTTTATTTCAGAGAAATGTGAATGCTTCTGGTGTTATCCCACAGATATCTCTCATCATGGGACCCTGTGCAGGTAAGGTTCACCATACTACACCATACACACAGCAGTAAAAAATTTAATTTATCGAATGGTATACTCATTTATCTATGATGTTTGTAGATACATGCATGTATAATATAGATCTGATAAGATTTGAAAAATCTCAAATTGCAGTGAGTCATGAGCTTGTAATATCGTGTCATCATGAAAATTTAATTTACAACAATACATTTTTTGTTATCAACACAATTAATAAACCCTAGATCTACCAAAAATGTGTACCGGTATATGTACATAAGATATACAGTGATATGAAATAGAATGAAATTGTATAAACCATGGTGTTTTTTTTTTGTTTTTTTTAATTAGGTGGAGCAGTGTACTCCCCAGCACTGACAGATTTTGTTTTTATGGTCAAAGTAAGTACATATGTCTTGTAATTAAAATGTCCTTGCTTACTTTCACTGACCATTGTGTAATGAAGCTAGAAATACCGTTTAGTTGAGTGTAACTGGTTTGTCTGTCTGTCTGTTTACAGGACACCTCTTACCTGTTCATCACCGGTCCTGATGTAGTCAAGGTGAGTCTGGCATGTTGTTCACTTTCTTTATTTTAGTATACATTGTATATATAAGTATTCTGCAATCCCTACTATTTCCAATCGTTATTTAACTGTTTTAAATGTAACTTGATGTTATTCCTACAGCTGGTCATAAAATAACTATGATAGCAAAATACACTTTACAATACCCGTACTCCAGAATAATTGCCAAATTACTGTAAAAGTGGTTATTTATGCTGGTGGTTAAGTATGTGTTTTCCTTAGTCAAACAATATGCATTGATATTAAATAGGCTATTGCGTGATTTACCACTTTAAAGTTTGTATTATTGTAAACATACGTGTGGAAGTATTTTACAGGTTTTTAAGCTAACTGTGTAACTAGAGTACCCTGGTATATTTCCTCCATGCGTAAATAACCACTTTTACAGTAGTAATTTTTGTCAAACTTGTATGCATGTCAGGATACATGTGTTTGGTACATAGTGTATATTGAGAACCTTGCATACATTTATGTAAGGAGTGTCATAAACCAATGACTCGATATTAAGTGACATTAGTTTTTTCTATGCATTAGTATGTCACTGAATCATTTGGATTAGCAGGTTTTGATATCTTGTCATATCCAGTAACTCTCTCTCTCTCTCTCTCTCTCTCTCTCTCTCTCTCTCTCTCTCTCTCTCTCTCTCTCTCTTATGGACCTGACTCTTGTCGTAACAAGTCAGTATAATAGCAACGAGATAAACCTTATAAACAATATTGTTTTCTCTTAGACAGAAATGTCACACTTTCATTTGTTTAAACATGGCATGTAAGAGCTGGATATATCTCTATGTCTGTCTGATGAGAATTGATATTGGGAAATAAGGATTACTCATCTTGACATTTCATATTTAATACAGAAACTGCATTCCATCAGTTCTTAAAATATCTGGAGTAGTTGCCCTTTGAGATAACTTAAATAAGAGCACTTGCTCTTTAAATTAATGTCACATTATTGTGTTTGGTGCAGAATAAAATGGCACGCCACAGTGTCAAGATTTGTTCAAACCAGGGAGAAAATGTTAAAATTAAGTACCTAGGGTACAGCAAACATTTTTAAAGACAATTTAAAAGGTGAGAATGAGAATTTTGAAGAGTTTGATTAAGTTGCATTGGACAAGATGTGAGGCCACTTTACATTGCTTCTTGTGAAATAAATGTCTCACTTCATAGTCTTCGGAAAAACAAAACACTTATTTCATCTCGCTGTCTTTCGATTGATCAACCTGTTATACTTTCGTAGTCAGTCAGTAACAAACCTAATATTTACTGCAACATCTAGTGGCTGTGATTTGACCATATATATACCAGTAGTATCAAATCAATTGCCATAAACTAGATTAAATTAAGGAGTTTTATAGACAACAAAAAAGATTTTAAAGTGTTGACTGGATGCAAATGACTTACTGATTAATTCTTATACATGTACCAATATTTAGCACTATTCAAAGTAAATTATTGTTTCAGAAAAGAAAAAAGTTAGGAATCAGTTTTATTATGGCAACATAACTTCTCGGATCATCCAGATATTTAAAGGGACATTATAATATAATAATACTACTTTAACATACTAATTCATTGAAAATCGGAATGGGATATGTATGTATAATCATGGTTTAATTAAACTAAGGCTTAAACATCTCATAGATATGTATTGAGAAAGAATGACTGTTAAGTGTTTATGTATTATGATCTGGGTCTGCAGTTTGACTTATGGCCAGTACTTTTCTCTGCTTTGAATACATACCTCTCAGTGATGTTTCTTTTCTAACTGTTTTGAGTTTTTCTAAATAGCTGTGGCTTTGATACTTGAAAACAAGGCTTCTCAATATAAGCTAAATCAGAAATCTTTTATTACATAATATAAACATCACTATGATGCAACATATGTCAAACATTAAATCGTTTATATGAGAGTTATGAGCTTTCTTATTCGGAGAAGTATTTGGCACAAGAAAATATAAATTCATTTGCATTCACAGAATACTAGTATATGTCTCCCATACAAACTAATTGTTGTTTGTTTTGAGCTTTTTCAAAGAAATGATTAGAAATTCAACTGTATAGGCAAATAATGATCAGTCTTTGGGCATGAATAATTGTAGGGACTTCTTGATGATATTTTTGTAATTGGCCACCAACTTGTCTGCGTATTTGAGTATAGTATCATCCCTGACCTCCGGAACACATCGAGCGTCTGAATCAAAATTTTTGGCACATGTTCTATAATGATGGATTTTGGCAATGTCCGTGGCAACGTTCACAACAGATGTGGATTTTTCCACATGTCGACTGACATGGTGGACTCCCATCTCTTCCACTTTGAGTGGCTGGACGATCAGCTTGGTTCTCTTGGAACTGAAAGAATCTGTCCGCACAAGAAGTTGGAGATAGGTCAGATATTGTTCAGTGTCTAGAATTTGATTAGGAGCAAAAAATGTACTTTTGAATGAGAGCCCGGTGTTGAGAGAGTCGCTGTAGATGCCAGAGGATTCGAGTTCTTGGATCATGTTGAGAAGCGTGAAGTTAATGGTCGGAATGATGAATTCATCAAGGTCCACGAAACTGAGGTAGCGGAATTGCGACATGTTCCTGTAGAGACAGTCCTGAATGGCCAGTAGCTGGCCATGGTACCAGATCTCCGTGTTTTGTATGTGATCGGGAAGTCGCCAATTCAACAGAGTCACCTCCCCTCTCGAATGATAAAAGTTTAACAGGCGACTTATTGAGGAAGAAACGTCGTGGAGATAAAACGTAAAATGAGAAGCACCTAAGATCTTCCACAACTCGATGAACTGAATGGTGGCCGAGATGGAAAGTTCCCCAAATAAAGGTGGTACACACAGACCCAGACCTTGTTTACGTGAAGGCTTAGATTGTGTCATAGGCCCCACTTTCACTTTTACCAATGGTCCACTATTGCACGAGAGTGGCATATAGGAGAGTTCTGTTTTGTGTTTTTTGTGTTCAGCCAGAACTGAGATAGGAATGTTACACTCATAAATCCATCCTCCAAACTGTCTACCATGATTCTCGCTCATTTCTCTGAATGAAGCTGTGACATTCCGAAAGAGTCTTCCTCGGATTCTGAAGTGGCAGTGAATTTCAGCCTCTTCCTTGCTTTTCCTCAGCACTATCATCTTAACTTTGGGTTTGTCCGGCTGCCTGTTTTCCAGATAGGCCGAGTACACATACACTGAGTTTGCCAGTTTTTTGAAGGCTGACTTTTTCTGCACTGGAGACTCAACTTGAAGTTTACCATGATCTTGAAGTGGTTTTAAATTGGGAGCCTCATTTTGAATGTGGAGTATCCATTTTTGCCCAAGAATTCCATCCAACCCTGGATCATTGGGTGGCCCGATGACTTCTTCCGTAAGATCCTGGGTATTGGGAATCCCAAGTTGAATTATGACCATGACCCCGGTGTAGAAAAGAAGAATCATGGGAATTGTGAATCGCAGGGTACTTCCTCGAATCTTCATTTTAGTGTCCTTATTTCATTTCCTTAGTTAAATATCCATAGAAAATTTAAACAATGCTGAAGAAAAGTAGTACATGTACATATTTTAGAAGCTTGCCACATCCTTTAGATTCATTAATAAATCACTTGTTTTATCCACAATGTAGTAGTCCTTGGTTTCATTTTTGATATTAAAAGAAACAAAAATCTGCTTGACAGTGTGTTGATTGATGGTCAGTATAGCGTGAAGGGGTCATTGTTTTTTCTGAAATCTATACACTTCCTGAATATTCCTTGCATATAGACCAGTAATGTGCAGTTGCATGGTGTCTATGTGAACTCGCTATCACATGGTTTAAAGTGGGTGATTTTCTGCAGTCAGTGCACAAATCTGCAATCATAAAAAAAATATTATGCATGCGTTACTAATTGTTCCAATGTTTTCTACTTGTAAGTTTTTAAGCATTGTGAAATCCGAGACCTGTTAAGTGGAAGTTATGAGTCAAACAATACTGCACTGTACCTACAACTTGAGAATTTTGTCAGAAATTTAATGCCATGGAGCTGTGTGTATATTCAGCAATATGATACCAAGAGCCTATAGATAGAACATAACTCTGTAGACGTGCATGGCTAGGTCATATTAGATATGATTTATAATAATCTGCTTTAACAAGGAAAAAATTATCTTACCAGTTTATTGGCGTTAAGAAAGCAGCAGAAGGAAATCCACAATAGAGCATGGTATAGATCCCAGCCTGTCGAAACTTCTCAGCATCTGATAAGTTTTTAATCTTCCCTTGATGGAGTCAGTGAGAGGCCCCACAAAGGGGGAAACATAAACACAGTGGAACCCTGTGTTGGGGTACACTATGGGGAAGGTCACAGGAATGATAATTTGTTTATTTGCTGAGCCGTTTGGAATATCATATCAAAGCCTGCCTGACCCCTGTGTCAATCAGCTAGGATCTCTCATTGGTTCACTGAATCTTTGTAACTACTGCAATCGGAGATTTTAAAAATCGTCACAAAATATGCATAGGAAAATATATGCCTAGACACATTGATGTCCCAGTAAAAGACAGGGATTTACAGATAGATATACTTATTATATCACCAGATTAAAGCTAGATTAGCCAGCCAGCTGTTGTAGATAGCAGTAGTGAGTCTCTGATGATCAGGCAAGCATGTAAGTGGAGCAGATTAGATCTTCGTTTGATCATTATCGAATGGTTCAACTTGTATAAATGCCACAAATTTTAGGTGGAAGGTTTTTTTCCCCAGTACTTCTCAGTGATTAGGACAATATGATTTAAATGAGAAAAAACAATGCTGATTTTTTTTAACTTTATGTAGACATGCTTTTATCTCTCCATGAACTTAATATTTTCTCAGAGGTAAAAGAGGACTTCCTTGGTTGTAAAAAGCATCAATTCCATTCAAATGAGATTTTGACATTACTGACTATTTCTACTGAAATTTACTGTGCAAAATTGGAAAAAAATATTGACTAATTTTTGTTATAAATCTGATGAATATACATTAAATATGGGTACAGCAACTTTTGGTTAGGAAGTTGTAAACCTACAGTTTATATATAAAATAGATTTCCAGGAAGTTTTTATCTATCCTTAGGGATCAATCTCCCAAGCAGTTGGGCTACAGAAAACTTGTTCACCAAAAGTTGATTGTCACATTTTATTTGTTTATTTGCAGATTAACACAATATATTTTGCAAATTAAAAAAAATCTTATTTTGCCCTGTAATTTTATATTCAAGTTGGGATAATAAACATGTATAACCTAAATGGGCTATCAAAACCCATTTGGATGATAAGTGTGGACTCCAAACCTGCATATAAGTTGTCTATTAGAATCCAGTACAAAGCATATTTACCAGTGTATGGATTTTATTGGTGATTATATCTTACTTTTCTCTGGATTTTGTTATTTTTCCATAGTCTGTAACTGGAGAAACTGTCACTCAAGAAGAACTGGGCGGAGCCAAAACACACACAGCTACATCTGGTAGGTGCATGTTTTAACAAAAGTTTGCATGTGACTTAAAGTAAATTTGTTGACTTGATAAAAATATGAAAAAAATTTATTATATATTGGTATAAGAATGAATTGAAAATTTATCACCATGGAACAAATATAGAATGATTTGAAGTTTTATCAAATTGATACATGTATATGCATATCAGTAAGTAATAAGTCATAGAAAGTAATGAGCTAATTGAATGTAATGAAACATACTGTATGATAAGTAGTTGGTACCAGTAATTTGGATGCAAATAATGGTAAACAAAAATTGCCAAGAAAAAAATGCCAATACTCTTATCATATTTATTTGCTTATTTTGATGGAAATAGGCCAATATGAGAAATAGCAAATATATTTTTGACACATTTTTTTCACTTGTACAGGTGTGGCTCACAAGGCATTTGAGAACGATGTGGAGGCCCTACTCCAGGTCAGGGATTTCTTCAACTTCCTGCCCCTCAGTAACGAGGACCCCTCCCCCATCAGGCAGTGCAGTGACCCCTGGTAAGTGAACTAATTCACCCATATGCATCTATTAAATACCGGTAGTCATGTATCACAACAGTGCATGTTTTAATCAGTTAGATTTTTAGGCTGTGTTTGTTATTTGACATGGTTGTATGAGCTTGTTGTACTGGCTATGCTCAGCTGGAATATGTAATGTTAGAACTATTTCAACAAGACCTTTGGACTTTAAGCAGTTGTTTCAACAGCAATGTGACCTAGGCCTGCATTTCTATTTCATTGCTTGTCATTCAGCCATGGCTCTTTGAAATCAACAGGATTTGTCTTGCTTTTGAGCTTAGACTACGTAATCGATATATATTTAGCTTAAGAGCAGTGTCATTTTGATGCAAAAAATATATATACACAGTGTACTTACGTCCTAATGAAAGTCCAAGGTTTTGTTAAAATGTTTCTAATTAATCACTTGAATACTGCTGGAGTTTATGGTTATGTGTTTACTTGCAGTTGTTTGTGAGCTGATTAGAAGTACCTATACAAACTTCAGTCCAGATGCTATATACAATTTGCAATGTTTTGTTAGTCTGATGTTTGATTCTGTGTGTGCTTTTTGCCACTGAACTGTCTGGAATAAATTTTTCATGTTTCATGCCTTAGAATACACATTTGTTTTAAAAGTTGAAATTGTCTGTGCCTACATAGCCTGTATTGACATAAGTAAATCATCTACAACAGAACAGAATGAAGTGCATATCATATTTTTCTTTATTTACAATTTGGATATGACATTGATTATAATTCTGAATTGAAGATACAATAATATTTGTTTTTCTTGCAGGGATAGAGAGGTTGCTGGTCTAGACACAGTTGTTCCCCTTGAAACGACAGCAGCTTATGACATAAAGGCAGTCATCAGTGGTGTACGTACATGTATTACAATAGAAATGTAATCAGTGTATTACAATCAACTACATGTATAATCATTGTATTACAATATAAATGTAATCAGTGTATTACAATAAAACAGTTATCAGGATATCAAAATATTTATTGCAGTAGAAGTGTAATGTATAATTTATAACCATAAATAACATTTGATAGGATTATCAAGGTAATAATCAAAAGATAAAAATGAAATGTGAAAAATGCAGATTAGATGTGGAAATCATCTTGTTTATAAAAAACCCTTGTAATACTTATACTTTTTTATGCATTGATTACATCTTTCCTTAATTATATTACTGATGTGAACACACAGTACACTGATCAGATAAAACTTTATAAGGTTGTGCAGATTCTTGTTTTACATTTATTTTTTTGAAATTTATTTCAGGTTGCTGATGATTCTGAGTTCTTTGAAATCATGCCAATGTATGCCAAGAATATCGTGGTGGGATTTGCTCGAATGAATGGCAGAACAGTGGGAATGGTGGGAAACCAACCCAAAGTGGCAGCAGGTGATTGGTCGCTGATTTTAACATTGATTTACCGTTTTTTTCAATTCTTTAAAGAATGTATACTTACAAGATAATGTAATATCTTTGAGGAAAAAAATTCAAGCTTGGTTTTGATTTTGGAAATATAGATAAAATGAATGTTTTATGTACAGTGAACAAAATTATTTTACAACTGCAGAATGAAGTTGTAGAATTTTGGTTAAGGAATTAATGGAAGAGGTCAATGAAACGATATCAAATTGTCTCTTCTATCATTATGTGAATCACTCTACTTGTGTATTTTTCAATGGGAAAATTTCTTTTAAGATTGGAACATGTGAATTACCACTCCTTATGTATTTCAATGGCAAAGTTGGTTGGGTTGGGATAATACAATGTACATGTATTAACGAAAAAACTTAGTACATGTACCGTATATGAAGTATTTTTTAAGTGCTCAAGCTCTTGCTCATTAATCATTATACCATTGTGACTTTGTAGCTGACTTTATATTACCATAAAAACTTCTTGCATTTCATCAGGCTGTCTGGATATCAATGCTTCCGTGAAGGGGGCTCGCTTTGTTCGGTTCTGTGATGCTTTCAATATCCCCATTGTGACGTTCGTAGATGTGCCGGGATTTTTACCAGGTAAATTCATATTTATTCGTAAAAATTACTATCAATTGTAACAACGATAAACCTTGATGTTTGCAAACATCTGCACAATTCTTGTAGGAACGAACCAGGAGTATGGAGGAATTATCCGACATGGAGCCAAGCTTCTGTTTGCTTATGCTGAAGCTACTGTACCTAAAATCACGGTCATCACGCGTAAGGTGAGTTAAAGTAACCTATATAACTGATATCTCTCATTTACTTGTTAAAAGCATTTCTAAAAATAAATACCTGGTGGTAATCTCCCTTTATAGTGAATAATGGTACTCAAAACAATTAACAGTCATATGTCATATACCATATATGAATTCCCAACTTCATTCCTAATTTGAAATACAGGACATGAAAGCATAGTTTGAGTTACCGTGTCATATCACTGGTAAGATAAGATATGTACAGAGAAAACACCCACATCATAGTTAACAGTCAGGTATCTTGTTTATGTATTACAGAATCATGTGTTATCACATTCATAGATTATTAGTCTGAATTGTATAATTATCAAATAGCATGTGTTGTAGTTACGAACTTGTTTTGGCGTATCTAACACTGAGGTTTGACCTGTGTTCTGTTCCTTTAATTCCATGTTTTTCCCTTTATTCCAGGCGTACGGTGGGGCCTATGATGTAATGAGTTCTAAACACCTGAGAGGAGACACAAACTATGCTTGGCCCACAGCAGAGGTCGCTGTCATGGGAGCAAAGGTCAGGGGCCACTATGCCTTTATATTATTGAACGTTCTACATAATAAAAACCAAAGAATTGAAATATTTTGTCAAAGTATTTTGAAAGAATTTTTCAAAATATGTGTTTGATATTTTGAAAGAATTTTTCAAAGTAAGTGTTTGATATTTTTGCATGAGATGATACATTAAAACACACTTGATTTTTAATTCTAACATGATGATACATTAAAACACACCTGATTTTAAATTCTAACAAGAGGCATCCTTTTTTTCTAAGCTAAATTTTACTATTCAAAAAAGTTACATGTATATTAATACATGTAGTAAGCTATTTATCTACATTTTTCTAGTTTATAAAATTTGATACAATTGTTGATTATTGTCATAGGGGGCTGTGTCCATCATCTTCCGTGGTAAAGACCAGGCAAAGAATGAGGCGGAGTACATCGAGAAGTTTGCCAATCCATTCCCTGCATCAAAGAGAGGTATGAAGTAAATGGCCATTGAAAAAACTCCAAAACTGTTGATATTTTAATAGATATCTTAATTAAGTTATCAACAAATTTTATCGGATAATCGGTCATTATTTTCAATTATTAGTGACAATGAAACTTGTCAACTTTCAGGGGAATACAGAGTCAGAAGTTATAATCAAATCCTTCTGAAGTTTTGAATACTTTTTTTGTATCAAGTTTGCAGAATTTATATGATTGTTTTAAGTTTTCAGTCTTCCATAGACTCTCAATACTTTTTCCCTCTTTAGGTTTTGTGGACGATATTATCGAACCCCGGGCCACCAGAAAACAGATCTGCATAGATCTAGACATGTTAGCCAGTAAAAAACTGGGCAATCCTTGGAAGAAACATGCCAACATGCCACTGTGATCTCAAGGTCTTTTGTTATATCCAGGCTTATCGCTGCCTCCCTGCATTCTCATTACCCATAGTGCTGTGGACTTTTTTAAGCTTCCTGCTGGACAGTCTTATAATCTGTCAAAAACTCAATAAAGGGGGAGTTTAAATGCATTATATGTAATGATATAGGTTTTTATTGTACAATGTAACTGTTGCTGACTGAATAAATGTTGAGTGAATTGATTTGAATCCTTGGACTGATAGTCTTATTTATTTAAAACTTCCTTTTGTCAATATTAAAATTCATTTTTGTTTAGTGCTTTCAAATAATTTGTACATATTGCTGTCAGTTGTGTTTACATAGAAGTGCATATTAAATTATGATATGAATTTATGAATTATAGAACATTTGTGTGCTTTGTTTCTTATCAATCAAGCAAACACTTGAGGTTTTTAAATCATAGCATCTGACAGCTATATTAAAATTGAACAGATACCATCTTCAAGGTATTATCAATTCATACTTTGATATAATTATATTTGGATTTGAGAATATGAAAATTTAACATTATTCAATTTTACTCTTTTTGATCCAAGATAATTCATTTTTTCATTCTAAAAATGTTTGTTATATTCAGTACTATATTCTCAATCATTATATAACTCTATATAGACGAATTGTCAATAATTGTAATATTAGCTCATCCGAAAAGTATTGACTGGTCAATATTATACAAATATTGACTGGGGTTGAGGGCAACATTGATTATATTAGCCCCCGAGGGATGAAATATTGCCCGACGCGAAGCGGAGGGCAATATTTTCGTCCCAAGGGGGCTAATATAATCAATGTTGCCCGAAAACACAGTCAACATTTGTTTTGTTATATGAAGAAACAAACCAAAATTTAAGAAAGTAATTGAAAACAGATCGCCGTAATTTTCTCAGCTCAACAAAGAAATCACGAATTCAATTTTGTGCAAAGTTCATTTCCAAAATATCCTCAGCATCAAACAGTCACTGGTGATATTCCGCCGACCGTAAGAATTAAAATACAGATGTTCTACCTGATTTTACTTCACAGTAATTCGCAAATCCTTATATCCGTTATGAAAGCAAACCATCGCATTGCGCGTCCGTTGTTTACTTGCCTTGACTGCATGACTGTCTATTATGACGTCACCTTGTTTTGGAGTCGTGAAGAGTTATTTACGTCATCGTTTACGAATCAACAAATCAGAGGCGATTATTTGAAATAGAAGGAATGATCTCTAGATATTATTCCTAGCCGGTCAATATAAAAAAAATATTGACCGGTCAATATTTTTCAGACGAGCTAATATTACAGTTATTGACTATTTGTTTATATAGAGTTATATAGCGAGAATATACTACTGAATATAACAATTTTTAATATTGACTGGCTAGGAATAATATCTACAGGATATTCCCTCTATTTCCTAATTTGTTGATACGACAGTTTGATGCCGACGATATTTTGGAAATGAAGTTTGTGTAAAACTGAATTCGTGAATTTGATCTATGTTGAGCTGAAAAAATAGTAGCGATCTCAAATCCTTTCTTAAATTTTGGTTTGTTCCTGCATATAACAAAACAAATTTTGACCGAGTTTTCGGGCAACATTGATTAAATAAGCCCCCAACGGACGAAGTTCGCTTCGCATCCTGCAATATTTCATCCCTCGGGGGCTAATATAATCAATGTTGCCCTCAACCCCAGTCAAAATTTGTATAATATTGACTGTTTAAAGAAACAACAAACATTTTCTGTAAAAATTCAATTTTATTTTCATTCTCATTAACAATTGAACCAACAATAACAGTTCAAAAACCAATAATTTGTATATCACATTTGATATACTTTTAATAATAAATTAAATACATGTACCTAAAAAAAATTATCAACACATATAAAATAGTATAAAATATTTCTTTAATATGTCTTAAAATTTTTTATGAACTAAAATGGTGTCTAAAAATGTTTGAGTAGAAATGATTTGTTCAAAGTGGATAAATGACAAGATCTGATACCAGTAATAAAATCCTGCTGCTGTACCTTAGCTGCTACACAAAGAGCTGCTCAGTGAGACAGAATTTAGAGATCATAAAAAAGCTAAGACTGTCACATATAAAAATTTATGAAGTTTATTTCTCAAATTCATACATATCTTGGAAGAAACAACCAAAACTTAAAAATGCTTGCGCAGTTAAGACAAAAACCCTTCAATAAAAAAATTTCTTTGACTATTGAATATCAGTTCAAAATCTATATGAGTTTTGATAAGGACAATGGTGACGTCAACCCGTTATTTTTCTCTTTAATGCACTTCAATTAATATATGTTGCATGAGATTGCTCAACATTAATTACATGTATAAACTTTAATAAAGTGAATAAATACATTGTATGGCAAGTCTCGTGTATATTATGCACCTGTGTATGATTTGCACACCCATTGTTAGTACTATGTTAAACAAAAAAATAACGTGGTAAAAATGGTTTACTGGTAATATTAGAAAAACTTGCTATTAAATATAAGTACCTGGGTAAATTAATGTTTATTTCGTTTACTGACCTTAGTGGATAACTAATTTGTTGGTCCAATTTTTTGTTTACATTCCTAAAATTTGTACAGTGTACAAGTTGTTGAGAACATATTATGGTAATCTTGCTATGTTTATACAGAACCGGTATTTTATCGATGAAATAGATGAATAATTTGTAAACAATTTGTCAATGTAATGAAAGACTTAATGTAATTAAAGTCCAATTCCTTACCCTTTGAAGGGTCTACCATTGCATGGTTCAAACAAAGTTAGACAATGCTATTTTGGTTCTTTGGTGAACTAGTATCATATTTTAAATATGAAAGAACATAAGAATAAAACATTGTATACAGCATGACACATATTGTTCTACAATATATCCACCGGCTAATATGGTTCATAAAATTTAATAAAAATTGTTTCAAAGCCTTTCCTTAATTAAGTCAACACATCGTAAAAATCATATGAAATTGTCTAAAAACAACACAATAATTGTAAAGAGTATTGCATACAAAACAACAGCTACTACAGTAATTGTATACTGTAGACTCCTTATTTTACCATTTTATCCTTTTGCATCAACTTGTATTAAGAATATAAAATCATGAAGGCATGAATTTTATCATAGATACATTAGGTTTACACCTGCATGTCCAAAAATTAGATTTCATGTACATGTGTATCATGTATATGTTTATGTATAGAACAAATCTCTGCGTGCATTTGGCATCACAACCACTTTGCATAGTTAATCTCTGTAGACATACAAAACCTATACTCCTGTGAGTTACAGATATTCTCACTAACATCTAAATGTACATTTGTAGATCTCACTATAATTCACATCGATGAATAGGAATTCATGCCTCCAAAATAAATTCATGCACCTATTCAAATCATTGTCAACAGCTAAAAATTGCACCTTTGGTACAACTTATAGTACACAATTTTAACTGCACAATGTTCTATCACAGATAGTGAGAGGGATCTAACTGTTTCTTGGAATAGGCCCTAAAAATCATCCAATAACTTCATAATGTCTGCAAGTTCTCCTGAATCAGATATAGTTGTATCAAATTCTTGCACTGTTGATGGTATAAAATCCTTTAAAAAAAATCAAAGTTTTTAGAAAACTTTTTTCCCCCCAAAAAAATACTCACACTGTTAACTCTGATTTCAAAACAAAGTATCAGTAATTTATTGTTTTTCTTTCAAAAAATATTTTTACCTGAGGAATCGTATGGCCATGAAGAGCATTATTAACACTGGAAAAAGCAGATATATGCTCTGAGCTGGGAATGCCAGAAGAAAAGGTTCCCCAGTTATAGTTGATTCCAAATTTATCAGCTGCAGAGCTGAGATTCTCTTGGTCCATTAAGAAACTTGAAACTGTATGATTCTCAGAAACCTATGAAAATGCCATTTGTTCAGTGCTTAATGTATATACATGTACAGTGAAATCATTAAATTTCGTGGGGGCCGATTTTTGTGGATGGCTTAAATTTTACAGGTTTGTGGGGACGTAATTTAGTGTATTCTTATATATCTACAAAATGGAATATGACGTTATTACTTGAATTTTTCAATTCGTGGAAGATTTATTTCGTGGATGAGAGGTACCTACGAAATCCACAAAAATTGAGCTACCACGGAATCAAATGATTCCATGGTGTGTGTGTGTGTGTGTGTGTGTGTGTATATAAATATATATATATATATACACACACACACACACATCTTGCATGACTAAAAACAGTCATATTGAATGTAAAATTAATTTTCATTAAAAAAGAATCATTTTCCATCAAAATTGTGTCAATAGAAAACTACCCGGTAATAGGAATTCATAATAATTAGTGTAGGAGAATTTTGTTGCATGCATTTATTACCAAAATACCAATGGCCCAGTTTTCAACAATATAAGACACCAAAGTAATTTTATAAAATTTTAAATATCAATCTTGTTTCAGACATTGACCCATTATTTTTCTAATTTCAAATTTTTCTGCAGTTATTCTAAAGATTATGTCTTATAAAAGACACAATCTTTAGAATAACAACAATATACTTTGATGCAGTAGATGTACACTTGCAAGTGGTTTTCAATTACCTGAATGTTATCGATACGACTGTCTTCAACTATACCATGACAGTAAGGAGGAGATGGAGGCTGAAAAATAATTAGAAATGGAGGATACCCAATATAATATACCATAGATATATGTATTGAAAACAATTATTGTCTGTTGAAGAACTCTAGCTCTTTTTCTTCTGATTATTCTAGAGGTGCAAAGCATTACCTGGTATACTGTAAACATATTATATTTGGCGTATACGATATTTGGTGGAAATAAGTTTTTGAACAAGTTGACGTGGATTGGAATTAGTGTATTCCTGAATGTTACTATTCTTAAACATATATATGCATTGTATTTAGTGATGTACTTGATTTAGCGGAAGCAGCATTCTGCCAAAAGTGCTAAATAGAATACACAGTCAAATGTAGTACATTTACAGTATCCTCCTAAATGGTAATATTCCGTCCCTTACTGAATCTTGGTAATGTGCTGTCTTTGGTACACTGCCAGAGAAACATTCTAAAAGAGATCTCAGCTCAGCTGAATTGGTATAGAACCCAGCCATATTGCTTTGGTCACCCTGAGAGTCCTCAATGGAGCTGCCTGGTTCAACCTTCATAAACAATTAACAATTAACAGGTATAAAAAACTGGCTTATAACTGGCTTATGATATGACAGATAAACAAAACTGGCTTATAATATGACAGGTAAACAAAACTGGCTTATATGAATTGAACATGCATGAGCATTTGATTTTATGTCCGTGGGGTGAAAATACCTGTAGTTAATTGTGGAAGCTATAGAAAAACAAAAGGCCTAGGGGTCTTAGCGGGAATCTGAATATACATGTACATGAAACTTTACAAAGGACAGAATAGCCTTTTAATGATTTTTCTTAAGTGTATTATAAAGTCAAATAAACTTTGAAAGGAATGTATGTTGTTAACAAAACAAGCCTAACAATACAAATAACTAATATTGAGGTGAAACTGTACAATACTCAAAAAGCTGTAACAGCAAATTTAAACTTACAATGTTGATGAATCTTTCTGATTGCTGGGGGGCCTGAACTTCCCATTCTTGAGGAGTGGCTATATTTATGGCTCCTTTGTTTGAGGTTCTCTTTCATTTAAATAAAAATAAATAGTTATATTAAGCTTAGTATATTTATCATATCACAGGTTAATCTCCTCCTGCTTAACAATTCAATAACACTGAAAAAAATTGCTACAGTTTACTCACTCACTCCCCTCACAAAAATTCTTAATCTATACCTAAAAATAAACTTTATATAATTGATATGAATATAATGAATATATACCTTCAATTTCTTCCCTCCTTTAAAACCAGTTTCTTTATATTGGCCCTGTGACAATCTCTTTCTCCCTTTTCCTTTCATTTG
Source organism: Magallana angulata (assembly GCF_025612915.1). Taxonomy (NCBI): domain Eukaryota; kingdom Metazoa; phylum Mollusca; class Bivalvia; order Ostreida; family Ostreidae; genus Magallana; species Magallana angulata. Next base: position 28,962,590 of record NC_069114.1, read on the forward strand.
CTTCATCTAAATTTGGATACAAAACAGAAAATCACACCTACAAACATGCATGCCTATAGTGACAGGATCAGAATACTGTCCACAATATTAAAATTTAAGTGGATGCAAAATATTTCGAAATTCGGGAAGTTCAACATTTTGAAAAGAAAATGCAAACTGGTATATTTTGAACCAACAACCAACGTACAACATTACTCTGAGATTCAAGTACATATTTTTTAACATAGGCAAAGTTTGATAACTCTTATTAATTCCTCCCGTTTAATTAGGATCTAACAGTAATATGACAATAAGTCACAATATATGGCCATTTTGACCCATTACGGAACTTGTTTACAGCGCCAAAGTTGGACCTTTAATCTTTTTTATAGCACAGTGGGTATCATAGCTTTAATTTACTGACCTGCAGGTCCTGAGTTCAAATTCATACAGCAGAGACATCTTTTGTTTTTATGAACACTTTGTCTAGTGATAAATTTTTAAAAGTTGATTTATCCCCAATTTTTCTGTCTTTTTTAAGTTGAACAAATGCTACAATTCAATCTCTTATAATATAGAAGAGTGGACTTAAATTGTAATATTCAGTCCCTTACTGAAACTGGTTGATACTGTGCCATCTCTGGTCCAATTACGTCAGCTAAGCATCCTGGAAAGTGTGGCTCAGAAATTGGTGCACAGGGAACGGCCATATTGCTTCGATCTCCTGGACAATCTTTTGCAGAGCTGCCTGGTTCAACCTACGTTGTTCAATAACAAGACTGTCATATGAAGATCATGCAAATATTTGTACCCATTTTTCACAACATGACCTCCATGTGTATATATAAGCATGTAATGGCAACTAGTGTGGTATTCGTCTGGCTTTAAAACATGTACTAGCTATAATTCAAGGAAAATTACATGTTTACCTGTCAGAGGGCTCGATCACTACACCTTTAAATAACTAATATTGTTTCTTAAATCAGCAGAAAACTAGACACTATTGAGATGGTAACCATCTCATAGGGCCTTGTTTAAATAATGGACAATAGGATGAAAAGCATTTCAGAGAATTTTTCTTTGACCTTGCCCTATAACTTTGAAATTTTCCAGCAGGCATAATTTAACAGTTTAAATTCAATCTCATTACTCCTTACACACAGGCATTTTTGTTCAACTTGAGCAAGATTAAGCAAATGGGGAAATAATCTACAGTCTAAAACTGATTATAAAGAGATCCCATATCATTAACCCAAAAGCTCTGTTAATGTGAATTTTGCATGATCCAAGATGACCTTGACACTTGACCTACAAACATCATTCAAGGTCACTGCATACCCTTTGATTGTAGGCACTCTGAGTGAAGTAATAGCCAGATTGGATCAAAGATAGAAAAAAAGCTCTAGATATGAACTTTTTCATTCAATTCTGCAATGACCTTCACATTGACCTTGAAACTTGGTTCAAGGTCACTGCCTACCCTTTACTCAAAAGCTCTGTTCATGTGAAGTATGAATTAAATAGGGTTAAGTGGAGAATACATGTACATATGCTCTAAAAAAAGATATCCATGACCATGAAATATGACCTTGACCCTTGACCTACAAACTTCATTCAAGGTCACTGCATACCCTTTGTCCATAGGCAATCTGTGAATGAAGTTTGAGCCAGATTGGACTAAGAGGAAAGAAGATATGCTCTGGACAAGGATTTTTCGTATAATTCTGCTATGACCCTCAGTTATGATTCAAAGTCACTGCACACCCTTTACCCAAAGGCACTCTGTGGTGAAGTATGAGCCAGATTGAGCCAAGGGTAGAGAAGATATGCTTCAGACAAGAGATCTCAGATGGACAGACGGATGGATGGATGGACAGACAGACGGACAGACAGACTGATCACAGAGCGGGGTCCTTATTACAAAGTGATAAGGAAAGATATTGCATAATGCTAAATAAATATACCTTTAATTTCTTCTTTCCTTTTACACCAGTTCCTTTAGAGGAGAAACATTTATTCCTTTTTACTTGCTGTATCTGAATTTGTAAACAAACAAAATCAACTTTACAAGCATGCCTACAGGATCTTTAAAATATTGTTGACAAAATGGTACATTTTGATCCAACAATCCAACATGATTACTTAGAGATTGATGTACATATTTAGATTGCTTTCTCTTGCGTTTTATGTAGATATAAAGGTGTGGGAATATTCAAGCTCTTAATTTAAGTCCAAACCGGTCAATATCGATATAAATACCTTAGTAACTGTCTCAGTTGCTTGCCTCTTTTTCCCTGCGGATTTGGATTTCTCCACCTGAAGTAGAATATTAAACTATTAAGACGGCCAATAAATAAACCATTAGTTACATTATCAAATTATACATAAATGCAACTAGCTGGTTTATCAAATGACACAACAACATAATTGTGTAGTACCGTATGATTTGTTTTATGTTCCATTGCATCTAAAACTTGTTCGACAGCAACAATGATGTTGTTAACTCCATCATCTGTTGATCCTATGATGCCTTGCTTGGCCTTTTCTGCTGCCTTTTTTAAAACTTCAATGAAGAGATTATCGTCAAGATTGTCAATCACTGCTTGTTTATTTTTGATTGACTTATTTTGAGAAACATAGTTTTCTAGGGCGACCTTCCACTTTGCCTCATCGGGATTCCTTTTTGAATCTCTCAGCTTCTCATAGCAAACAATCACATCCAATATATCCCTGGGAATAGGTCTCACATCCTTCTTAAATAATTTAACTAGCTTATCAAATGTTTGACTGCCGCCTGTCTTTATGTTGCATATATTTTCAAACTTAGTTTCTTTATCAAATTTGTTCCAACCTGGTGGATCTCTTTCGTACAGGTGTGTTGGGAGGTCATGCTTATTGTCAATGTATATATGCTTCACAAGTTCAGACTGTATGCAACGTCTGAATCGACGCAACACTTCTGATCTTGGAGACGTTTCTGGGGGAGGTCCAGGGTTTCTCTCAACATCTCCGCAGCTCAAAATTAGTAAGCAACGGAGGCTTGCTGTAGGAGAAACCATTAACTGATATTAGTAAACCAAGAACTGTATACCAATTTTTATGATTATGAGAAAATTTAGCAAGTTTCATCATATTGCTAACATTTCTTTCTGTGAACCAGTTTCTAGAATGATGTCTTTCTGAATCACATATGTACCATTATGATGGTCAGGAAAATTATTGTGAAGCAGTTTATTGGTGGTAATTAATCATAAAATACATGTAGTTTACATTTTTCAGTGTCATTGCCTGTGATAATGCTATGAATCAATTTTGTAATGTACAGTTCAATAAATTCAGATGATGTATTACATGTATAATTAATATTCTCATAATTTTGATTGGGGGGTGGTCATGCAAATCCAATCAATGATTATGATATATTTGACTGAAATTATCACCTCATAATATTAAAAGAATGATTGATTCCTTATTACTTATATTTATATAGTTTTCAGCAATGTAATTAAATATTAGTACATGTATATTGACATATTTCTGTGATTTTTATTTCTTTTCATTACATGAAAACCCTGCTTGCTTCCACACAATGCATCATTTGAATTTACTGGACTCGACAATACAAAATCCATTCGTAATGTTATCACAAACAAAGACACTGAAAATGTAAATATCGTAAAATAAGTCATCTTTGATATTTTGTACACTTGACTGTAAGAATGCGCATGCTCTTCAAGCAAGAATCCAGAAAAATTTTCTGGCTCTAGATCTGCGCATGCTCTTTAACCAAAGGAAATCTATAGGTGAAAGAATCTTAATCTTACCCAGCCTCAAGCAGTCCATATTGTTTCACCCAGCTCTGCAAGATTTCAATTGTCTCAGTCACACAGGAATACAACAAATTTCTTAAAATCAAAATATGAATAATTAGGATCTTTATGATTTGTGATGTTTTGTAATATTCAATTTTGATTTTAAAAAAGTTTAATTTTAATTTGTGAGACACCCACTTTGTCAAAAATGCTAATGTCTCAAGTTGTGAACAAATTTGACATTTGACCTCAAACTTTTATACTGACTACAAAGACTGAATGTAAATTGAGAAAATTAAAACCATATGAGCTATAACTATAGCTATAAAATTGTGAATGCTAATTTCACCCAAAACTTTCACCTTCATGTAAAAATAAGATTAAAATGCATAATTTAGAAGAATGGCTACATTAATCATGCAGCCAAACTTGTCGTAAATTTACTTGGACAAAAAAGAGATGTTGCTATGAAAAACAAAAACTTAGTGGGCCTTAGTAAAGGACTATATGCGGTATTTTTGCCCCCCCCCCCCCCCCCCCCAAATTTAAGTTTTATGACAAGCTTTAAAAATAAGATGGAAGATAGTTAAAATAGTATTGAAAATAAGGGTGTAAAAGGTTATCACCAAAGCGACGTCATAATGTAGAAATGATGTCATAAAAATTGCCTTGTTTTGATAAATTGATGTTTTGTAGCAAAATGTAGGTGTTTTCCGATGGTTTTTCAATTAGGAAACATCGAGCGCAGGCTTGCTCAAGTACCATTTTTTAGTATAACATGTATAATTAACTGAAGAAAAACATATGTTAAAATCGTACTTGAGCAGACCTGCGCTCTACATTTCCAAATGCAGAATATAAAGCAAAAATGAGCATATTTTCGCTTGTTTGCACATTTGCGAGAATTAGGTCATTTGGATGACGTCATAGATAAACAGCGAATGTACAATGACGACTAAAATCTATACTACTATATTAAAATAATAGACTCGAATTTTTGGTCTTTAATACCGAGAAATCGGAAGAATACTGTCTTTTGTTTTATATATTTTAAACATCATTGGTACTTGAAGATTACCAATTTGTTTTTATTTTTTCTCAGTTAAGCTTCGCTAATTAATAATCAACAAAAAATTCCTCAAAAGATCCCGGAAATCACCTGGATTTTTTGGATTTTACAATCTTGCGCTTGCGCAATACATTCACGCTAACGGGATCTTTAGTTTATGTTTCCACGATATCACATCTGCATTAAAAACACAGAAATGATAATACAAATACGGGTAAATTTTCATTGGACTTTTACTATATAGTCTGTTCATAAATATTAATCATTTCTTATGAGAGAAAGTATAAAATAACAAAAATAAATTTCAACTAAGTACTTACTTTTGTTTTCGTGATGACAAAAAATATTTGATTACATGCAAAATTTACACTATATTTGTTAGGAGAGTGAAGATAGAATATGTTTTATCGTAAAAATTTAATAATGTCCTACGGACCCAGTTTTACAAAGAAGATACGTGTACGTTGGTGAAAAGGTGTTGAATTCTTTCATTTTATGGATTAAAATTTTTAGTTGAAGGGTATTTGCAGTCTTAAAAGGGTTTGTTGTGATGAATTTGACTGTTATTTTCAAGGCAACTTCATTAACTTTCTCCAAAATCGTTCCGGAGCGATTCTGCAATTTTCTGCTACATTACGGGTACATGGAAGGCGTTCTAACTGTGGTGAGGGCCTTTCCCGAGACACGGTTAGATTATTCAAACTAAGGAAAGTGTAGTGAAATTGATGGCATTATTGTAGGCTTATCGATGTACCTATTTCGTAAAATAGCAATGCAATGTCAACCCGTGCACGCATGGGTCAAAGTCTAGTCAAGATTAAAAGGATAGGCATCCACTGTACAATGATTTATGAAGATTTGATTTCTATACGATTCAATTTAAAAATTGGTTAAAATTGGGGGCAGATATTTGACCAAACCGCACATAGTCCTTTATGCCATTCATACAATATGTTTTGTGCAGTTTTATCTTGTTTACAGCTAATATGTAATTAGCTATAAATGCACATGCATAGACATACCAACATTCAAATATATATAAATAAAAGTATATAAAAATATATATATTTAAAAAATTGTCGTACACACATATACATAGGTGTCGGAACCGGGGGGGCTTAGCCCCCCCACATTTTTTGCAAAGTTATACCTAAACATTAGAAACATAGCATGATAGAGGGTTTCAGCCCCCCCCCCCCCCCACTTTTTCTCGCAGGAAAGATTATTGTTCCGAAATTTACCTTGAAATATTGAGAAGGTGGATTCAGAAGCATACTAGCCCCCTCCCCCTGGATTAGAAATTTCATGGTTGAGGGAAAAAAAATTTGGGTAAGTAATTTTTTTTTTGAAGTATAGGTATACTCCCCCCTCCCCCCCCCCCCCACCCCCCACCCCACGGATTAGGATTTTGGGAATTACTTTTTTCTCAATATTTCTGAGGATCCCACTTTCAATTTGCTTCCGACGCCAGTGCATATATATATATATATATATATATATATATATATATATATATATATATATATATATATATATATATTGCACCACTTATAAAGCTAAAACACAGGCAATCTTTGGATTTTAAGATTTGGTCTTAAGACAACATTGATATATAATATTGTACTCTACATTGAAATAAAGAGGAGAAAATGGGGATGGATAGGCCACACTCTACGTAAATCCCCAGAAAACATCACAAGACAGGCACTGGATTGGAACCCACAGGGAAAGAGAAAGGTGGGGAGACCTAGGCAAACCTGGAGAAGATCAGTAGAGTCAGAGGCAAAAGAGGCAGGCTTCACCTGGGCCCAGTTAAAGAAAGTAGCCCAAAACAGAGTCCGCTGGCGAGGAGTGGTTGCGGCCCTATGCTCCCCAAGGAGCGAACAGGAATAAGTCAAGTAAGTCATTGTACTCTACAGCTACATGTATATAATTCTCCTCCCAAAGTTCAGTAGAAAATATATATAGTCTCGCTATAAAACATCATGATGAATCGTGCATATGGGTAAAATAATTAAATTAAGAAATCATCAAGGCCTTCGGGAGAGATTTCAACTCCCTTTGATTAACGCGATGAAGCCATGTTGATCAGACCGATTACCAGATCACTTATAAATAGATCATCTAACGTTATAATTACCAGTAAGTCGAAAGGAATGATCTTCCATGAAGCCCCATATCCCAGTGACCATCACTGTCATTGTTTTGCTAGGGACAGGTATCCACTGGACCATCGCCCCACATCCATCCATGTCTGTTTGGCTTACGGCAAAACTGAAAATTCCCCAATCTAAATTTAAATAACCCGGAAGCACTAGGAAGCACTACTATTTGTACTATTTGTCTGCTAAAAAACGTAGTTGCGGGGGCGTGTACTAGACTATATTTTATACATATCTATATAGGCCAATATGCGATCCAATATACTAAAAGTATGCTGCACATAGGCCTATTTAGTAAAAGGCACGAAGAGCCAAGGCTAGCAGACGGGGGGGGGGGGGGGGGGGGGGGGGAGGGTTACATACAGAGAGAGAGAGAGAGAGAGAGAGAGAGAGGCGTATAAAAAAATTTATTTTCAATGATTTTGTCATAGGCTCCCCATCTCCCATCTGACCAGCATGCCACACCCCATTTTTCTTCTCGCAGTAAGCATGTAGAAAAGTAAAAATTATGATGGATTGCAACACCCCACCCCCCCCCCCCCCACACACACACACACACTTTTCATGCTTTTAAGGAGCATATTTAAAATTGAAGTAAAATAACCGAAATGAAATTAAATTGATGTATTTGGTACTACGCACTCGCAGCCTAGTGAATGGGTTTTCGGTATTCGGATGAGTCTCTCCCCCCCCCCCCCCCCCCCCTCCCTTTTCAAAATGATGATACGTGTTTTGGAAGGATGCTTTTCATGCGTGCCCAATAGCAACTTTTCAAGCAAAAACAGAAGTTTTCCAATTAGCACACCAAAATTGTTCGTTATCAAATGTAAAGTATGAAATATTGACTAGCTGTCCAATTATCTTATATACATGAACATTGGGGATGGGGTGGGGATGGGGTACGGCGAACGCTCTTTTCAAAACTAACAAGTAAAACAGGAAACATGGGGATAAAACCCTTCCTTTAATTTCTTAGTTGTTTATATGGAGTGGAATGGATTTTAAAAAAAACATGCCCCCCCCCCCCCTCACTTTTTCTCGCAGCAGACATTTTTCTTCATTCAAATATAAAAATTGAAGAAGCACGGGGTTTCTTTATTGGAAGGAAGTAAAGTAATAAATGGTAGTGAAAATAAGGAAATCAACAATGAAATTGGAGCTATTAAAAGGAATGCTACGCACCCCCTCCCCGGATTAGGGTTTTCATGATTTTGAAAAATATCCCTTTTATCTATTTTTTTATTTATTCACTTTTTTTTGCTTGTAAATATTTTGTTTTTCAATTGGAGGAGGCTGCCCCCCCCCCTTGAATAACGTTACTTCGTGCCTGAACGTGCCTCTTGGAAGTTTTTGGTCGTGTGAGTGTTTGTTGTTTCTGTCCGTTTGTTGTTTTATATGTTTGTGTTCCTTGTTTTTGTGTCTTCGTCTTTGTTGTTTTGTTTGTTTGTAAGTTGTTTGTTGTTTTCTGTCAGTGCGTTTGTTGTTTTCTGTCTGTGTGTTTCTTGTTTTCTGTCTGTGTGTTTGTTGTTTTTTGTCTGTGTGTTTGTTGTTTTTTGTCTGTAACACTGTGCCGGATAATTATGCCAGTGCCAAGGTGGCATTTTTGCCCCCGCTTAAGATGCAGTTTTGGAAAAATCCATATATACCAAATGGTAGACAATTGTCTAGAGAGTATATAACCACTTTTGTTTTTAGTGTATTTCACCTGACAGGTGAGATATTTACCTTTAAAAATTAATATCCCATAGGAAAATGATAATTCCCATAGGAGAATTGATTCTCCTACAGGAAATATTGACAATCCTGTAGGATTTTTAAAAAGTCCTATAGGAATTTTATTTCATATAGGGGAATGGTATTTCCTGTAGGAATTTGATTCAGACATGTAGTTTTCCTATAGGATATTAAGTTTTCATATCGGATTTAATCAAATCCTATCGGAATTGAAATTGCTATAGGAAGTTCTTTTATTCCGATAGGAAATTTCAAATTACCTATAGGAATATTGCTTTTCCTATGGGAAAAATTATTTTCCTATAAGAATTTATGTTTGAAAGGTAAATATCTCACCTGACAGGTGAGATACAATGATAACAAAGGTGGATGTAAACTCTTTAAGCAATGGTCTATAATATGGCATGAATTTTTCGATATATGCAGCTTAGACGGGTGCAAAAATGCCACCTTGGCACTGGCGTGATTATCCGGCACAGTGTTCTGTGTAGTTGTTTTCTGTCTGTGCATTTGTTGTTTTCTGTCTGTGTCTGTCGTTTTTTGTCTGTGTAGTTGTTTTCTGTCTTTGTGTTTGTTGTTTTCTGTCTGTGTCTGTCGTCTTTTGTCTGTGTAGTTGTTTTCTGTCTGTGTGTTTGTTGTTTTATGTCTGTGTCTGTTGTTTTTTTTCTGTGTAGTTGTTTTCTGTCAGTGTGTTTGTTGTTTTATGTCTGTGCGTTTGTTGTTTTCTGTCTGTGTGTTTGTTGTTTTCTGTCTGTGTAGTTGTTTTCTGTCTTTGTGTTTGCTGTTTTCTGTCTATGTGTTTGTTGTTTTCTGTCTGTGTCTGTCGTTTCTGGGAGTTGATTTTAATCAACTCTCCTATGCAGTTATTCAGACAAACCGAAAGTGAAACAGTGTTTGGACCTCAGCACAAATCATCACCGCTGACAAGATTTAGTTCTTGAAAATAATTGATAAATTCAATGTAATATATACTAAAGCATTGTTTTTTCAAGAAAACTTATTTATACATGTAAATACCTTTAAAATAGTCAGATTTTAAATGGTACGAACAATTTAAATATTTTTTGTAGTCGTATGTATTCCTACGCCAGAGTTCAATATAGTCTCGTTCAACTCGACGCTCGGCTGTCTCTGTAAATCCTTGTCGGAGATTTACGGGGTCAGCCGAGCGTTTGGTTGAACGATACTAGAGTTCAATATTGCTTGGATCCATACAATTTTCGAGAAATATTTCCATCACTGATACATAGTTTGATTGAATTAATTCTATCTTTAAATATTATTTAACATGATTCATATGGGGGTTTCTCGACATTCTTGTCGAAAAAGTCCAAAAATTCATATCATAACAATGTGCGTAATTCAAATTAGAAACTACATGTTCTTGTCACGAAAAATAACATATCATTGATTTTAAAATAAATAAACATGGACAAAATCAACTCCCGTCAGTTCTTCAGTACTTTGATTTGTCTGTATAATTGTTTTCTGTCTGTGTGTTTGTTGTTTTCTTTCTATGTCTGTCGTCTTTTGTCTGTGTAGTTGTTTTCTGTGTTCTGTGATCTTGTTTTTTCTGTCTGTATAAATGGTTTTTTTCTCTGCGCTTGTGGTTTTTTTTTTCGTATTGTTGTTCTTTTCTGTGTGGTAGTTTCCTGAGTCTTTGTTGCTCTCTGTGTGCATGGTTAACCGGTTGTTTTCAATCTGTGTTTGTTCGCTATTTAAATGTTTGTGGGTTGTCTGTTTATTGTTGTGTGATTGTTGTGAGTTTTCTTTGTCTGGTTGTTTGTTAATTTTTGTCCTATTTGTTTTTGAGCTATTGAATTGTTGTTTTTCCGGTATGTTGTAATACATCTATACCTTTTTCTTTAACAACAGAATTCTAAATTTGTATGTCAAGGGATGTTTTTTATATTTCGGAGTTGTCGACGTGCAATACAAAAGACGTTGTTTTAGCCGTTTTAACAACAGTGTGCATTATTTACAAAGAAGATGGGGGGATAAGGCGTGTAAAATGTCCATACACGGTCGGACAAGCTACTGAAAAATAAAAATATCAATAAATCTGGGGGTTTTGTTTTTAAATCATTTAAAACAATATACATTTTACATATCATTGATTTTTAATCTATAAACTTTTTTAATACTTGGAATATGTTAACCCAAACAGGCGTATACGTATCAAAACCTGCTAATGCTGTCATTTTTTAGAACTTCAGCTATATAGGGCATTTTCTTTTACAGAGTGGGTCTGTGCTCCATATTTTTCTCATAGTCTAGATAAGGTCTTTTGGAAAACAAACCGATTTCAATCAACAAAAACGTGAAGAGATGACCCACTATACATTAAAAATATAACTTTGTATCTTAACAACTAAACCTTTTAAAAAAATAATGCAAGTCCGTAAATTCGTGGTCAAAATCACACATAATATTTAGACAGTCTACATTGTTGTGTCTGAAATGGCTCAGTGGTTAGAGTACCTGCATAAGCTAATCTTTTTTTTTTTTTTTTTTTTTTTTTTTTGTATGTACCGGTATTTATTAATTAAACACAATACATTTGGATGCGAGATAAAACCTCTCTAGATATACATCACCTGAGGTGCCAGGGGCCCCCTGGATCAGTAATGCTGTTCAGAGGTATAAATGAATCATACATCTATATATAATGTACAAAGTATCTGTTTTCTTTAGTATTTATAATTGTATTTTTTTAAGCGTAATTAGACGTAGATATGAAATAACACAAAGTAATACAAGTAATATTCAAGTAAAATAAGAGTACTATTCGGGGAGGTATCATTCAGTCAATTGATATAATATTCGTATCAATATTGTGCATATATTTGTAAAGCATTTTTATATTTTGTACAAAGTATTTGTTTTCTTCAATATTTATAATTGTATTTTTTTAAAGCGTAATTAGACGTAAATATAAAATAACACATTTTAAAACAAGTAATAGTAAAGTAAAATAAGAGTACTATTCGGGGAGGTATCATTCAGTCAATTAATATAATATTCGTATCAATATTGTACATATATTTGTAGAACATGCCTGTTCAATAAAATATTTTTAGCAATAAATATATAATCGGAGCATAAAGCAAATATGCGGCAGGACTAACAACAACATCACAGTCCAAAATTGCCTACCGCATATATGTGAAGAGGGGCAGGTCTCCCTCTTGTTCATTACAATAGTACATTAATAAAGTTTATAATATTTCATTTATCATATACTATTTGATAATTTTTTCAAGAATGCTAAAGTTTAAATTTACACAGTTTGATTTTTTTTTACAGTAAGATACAATTGCATAAGCGCATTTTAAGAAAAAAAAAAAAACCAGCACATATCTTCAGATGACACATGTTCGTTTAAGATTCTACGTTTCATTTTATATTTGTAAATTTACCATGCAATGAATGACAGAGTGTTGTCTAAGATAAGAGTATATTTGTTGCTCGTGAAAATAAAGCCAATGACAATCAATTTCCATGTAACATCAATATTTAGTATCAGAGAAATTTTCCGGCAAAGTGGCATTATCAAGTCACACTCGTAGATTAAATGTTTTATATTTTCTGGCGTATTGCAATTATTACAGTTACCAATAATGTTTTTATCCCATTTACTAACCAATAGATTCGTGGTCAACAAGTTGTGAAGTAATTTTTAATTAACTTCTAATACAGATTTATCAAATAATGATCGAATCTTGTTCTTGTAGATTACATTAAAGTAGTACTTGTCTATTTGGAATTCTTTACACCATATATTTTCCATAATAGGTTTTTGGGATTTCTTGTTTATAAGAATATTGTAGAAAAATTTAGACTTTTTATTTGAAGTCTCTTCTAGCTTTCCTTCAAAATAGAAATGTAACTTAGTGAGCGAATTCGTGAAATTTATGGTTTGTAAATCTATTCTTGAAATGTGCAACTTTATTGCATTTTTAACTATGAAGTACTCATATAAAAAATTGCTTGTTGATTCCAAGCATTCTTTTATGTTGTTTATTGTTTTGAAGCCATTTTCATTAAAAGGGTCTTTTACTAGTAATAAACCTTTAGTCCAACTTAAAAAAAAATAGAGATTTACCCTTAAAACATATGTTTTTATTGAACCAGAATATTTTGATTAGCAAAATTGGTTAATGAAATATCTTTGCATTCGTGACAGGCCACAAAGACCTCTTTACAGAACACAGGGAGGGAGTTTAATTTAAATTCGGTGTATTTTTTAATGCTTGAATTGATCAAAAATGGAATATTGATATTATGTTTAACTACACAAGCGTTCAAGAGTGAAGATAGACTACTTCTATTTTGAATAATTTTCGAAACCCATGAAGCTTTTATAGCTTTGAGTTTTGATTCAATGTCTGTAATACCAATGCCGCCTTCATTTATGTTTCTAATTAAGGACGCGCTCTCGATTTCCCCAAATAAAAGAGAAATATATTTTATTACAATGTAATACTCTTTATGGGAGATTGTTCAGGGTTTTCTAAAAATAGTAGCCGTGTACAAAACCTTGGAGATTAAAAGAGAATTTATAAGATGGCATTTTCCAAAAATACATGTAGTTAATTTTCTACTTCGCCAAGAGTCAAGTATTTTTTCAAATTCCTTAAGTTTACATAACCAGTTTCTTTCATTATTTTCGGTTTTATTATGCCCCATATATATACCAAAACATTTCATTGTTTCAAAATTAATTTTTATACCTTTAAGAGTTGTTTTGCCTTCCATAGTATGTTTAAGCGCCCCTAAAGGAATACATTCCGTCTTTGATAAATTCAACTTTGTTCCTGATACAGATCCAAAGTTTTCAATAATTTTGACAACATGTTCAAGGGATTCTATGTCCTTAACAGGGAAAGTACTATCATCTGCATGTTGTATGTATTTAATTTCATTTTGTGTGTTGCTTATTTAAATCCTTTAACACCATCAGAATTATTAATTCTCGTTGATAAAATTTCCATTACAAATAGAAATAAAATAGCTGAGACAGGACATCCTTGTCTAATACCTCTATACATATGACATTTTCTAGAGACCCAACCATTGTTTTTTTATATATAGAAATAAGGATTTGTATACAAAATTTTGATCCATTTAACAAAATTGTCGCCGAAATTAAATTTCCTCATTAATCATTAGACCATTGTGACTTTCTAGCTGGGATTTTGTATTACCATAAAAACTTATTGTATTGCATCAGGCTGTCTGGATATCAATGCTTCTGTAAAGGGGGCTCGCTTTGTTCGGTTCTGTGATGCTTTCAATATCCCAATTGTGATGTTCGTATATGTACCGGGAATTTTACCAGGTAAATCCATACCGGTATTTATTTTTAAAAATGAAAATCAATTTTAACAATCCTTTGATTGTAATGGCTCAAAGAAAATCTCTTGTCATGTTAAAAGGTCTTGTATTTTAAGAGGGTTTACAAATTACGACCTACTTCTGCAATGAACTTGACGTGTGTAAAAAGACCAAGAATGAAGCTATTTATCAGTAGACAATGATGTGTGTTCGTTAAATTGTCTTGTGAAAAGATCTTATGTCAAAGGTTAATTTACAAATAATAACCTACTCCAATGAATTGGTGTGTAGAAAAATAATGAAGCTCGATAAATCTTGATGTTTACAAGCATCTCCACAATTTTTGTAGGAACTAACCAGGAGTATGGAGGAATTATCCGACATGGAGCCAAGCTTCTGTTTGCTTATGCTGAAGCTACTGTACCTAAAATCACAGTCATCACGCGTAAGGTGAGCTAAAGTAACCTATATAAAAGCATTTCTAGAAATAAAAAGTAATCTCCTTTTATAGTGAATAACTACATGTACTCAAAACACCAGTCATGATTGTAAAGATAAATATCCATTTTTGTTCCTGTGGTGATATACAGGACACAAGGCATCATAGTATGAGTTACCGTGTCATATCATGGTAAGATGAGATTTGTACAGAGAAATGCCCACATCAATGTGTACAGTAAAGTATCTTGTTTATGTAAAATAAAAGAATCATATGTTACCACATTCACAGATTTATAGTCAGAACTGTATAATTATCAAATACCATGTGTTGTAGTTAGTACAAAATTGTATTGGCATATCAAGTACTGAGGTTTGACCTGTATTCTAGTAATGTTTCTCCCTACAATTCCATGTTTCTCCCTTTATTCCAGGCGTACGGTGGGGCCTTTGATGTAATGAGTTCTAAACACCTGAGAGGAGACACAAACTATGCTTGGCCCACAGCAGAGGTCGCTGTCATGGGAGCAAAGGTCAGGAGTCACTTTATCTATTCAATGTTCTATACTATAAAAAAAACCAAAGAGTCAAAGTATTTTGATAAAAATGTCAAAGTATGTGTTTGATAATTTAACTTGAGAAGATAAATTAAAACACACTTAATCTTAATTCTAATTACAGTAGGCTTCCTTTTTTCTCAGCTAAATTTTTTAAATCTATTAAAAAAAAGCTACAGGTATATGTTGTACCATTTAAGTGGGAGTTGATTTTAATCAACTCTCCCATGCAGTTACTCAAACAAACCGAAAGTGAAACACTGTTTGGACCACAGCACAAATCATCGCCGCTGACAAGACTTAATTAGTTCTTTTCTTTTAAATAATTGATAAATTCGAAATAATGTACGCTATAGCTTTTTTTTTCAAGGAAACTTATTTATAAATACCTTGAAAATAGCCATATTTTAAATGGTACGAACAATTTAGATATTTTTTGTAGTCGTATGTATTCTTACGCCAATATAGGCTCGTTCAACTCGACGCTCGGCTGTCTCCGTAAATCTCCGACAAGCAGAGAGTTTCTCTTGCTTGTCGGAGATTAACGGCGACAGCCGAGCGTTTGTTTGAACGAGACGAGAGTTCAATATTGCTTGGATCCCTAAATTTTCTAGAAAAATATCTATAACTGACACATAGTTTGATTGAATTAAATTAATTCTATCTTTAAATATCGTTGTCCATCCATCCGTCTGTCAGTCTGTAAACTTTTAACATTTTTTACTTCTTCTCAAAAACCACTGGAAACATATTTGCGAATGTAAATATTAAGTACCGGTAATGATATTGCATATCACAATATGGACTTTAATGATTGCTATTCAGAGTCTGAATCAACAATGAGCATGCATACAAAATGGTAGCTCCACTTAAATTAAGCATTTTGTTGATTGAATCATGCATCCTTTCAAGTTATTATTACATACAAGGATATCAACCTGAAGTATAGTATATGAACTCCCTATTTTCCTTTCATTATTTTTTTGTTGTTGAGATTTTTTAGTTTGGGTAGAGGGTCATTTTAATCAGACTACAAACAATGTTGAGAATTTATAATTTATTCATGACACTTTGCATACCTGGATGAAACAGAACAGTTTCCGGTCAACAATCATCATTTTACAAACGAACTTGCAACAAAGTCATAAATATTTTTAAATCTCATGTATTGCTTTTTGGTGAACAAAATTTATACAAAACCATTAATTTACAACCATTTTGATTTCTGTAATTATATTTTAAAGCCATTAGATTGATTATCTGTGATAAATAGGCATCCATTAATTTGGTTGCAATTGTTATGTAAAGCGTAGTCCTGTACCACAATCATGTATCACATCAATTGAGAATATAAAAAATCTGAGTATAAATTGAGCATAAAAAAAATCAATACAGATCATAGGTTAACAACTCATTAACTAAAAATGCGTAGAATTCTAAAACTTAATATTTTAACATACATGTAAAAAGTATAAATAAGTACAAAAGAAAAAAGTCTTAAGTTTGTGGGAGATTGTTCAGTTAAAGCTGACATGAATTCATTAATATGCATTATTTCCCTTTTATCTTCGACTACCCCCATATTAGTTGTCAAATTCTATTCTTCTGCTCATCACTACACACTCCCAATATGAGGCTAAGAGCACTACTCATACTTCACTAAGTCAGGTTTTGCACATTACATTGGACGGAAAGATTTGAAGGAACAAAAATGATATGACAATCACTGCACTAGTAAGGAATATCCACTGAAAGATGAAACAAAACATACTGAAATCCAGGCACATATATTTCAAAAACCCTATATCATGGTAGAACATTCCCCTGTGTCATAAGGTTATTATAATATTGTATTTGTGCAAACCACATGCTGTAGCAGATCGTGCAGCGGCAGCATGGCCATCAGACTTTAAAAGACGGGGTGTTTTGGTAGAAACTGAAAGCAACAATGTGACATTGTTTATACATTCTTTGATTTACTATTGCTTATAACTGTGTTTGATTTGGTGTGGCTTAGGTCTACAATAAGATGTAGACATTATGCACTCTAAATAAACGACACACATGTTCAATTTGCATGTGAAGTAAGGCAGCACAGCACTATCTGTGCAAGATAATGTGGATACAATGGAAATTCTTTCAAAGAATAAACCATCCTTTATTTTTATTGATTGAAGTTTCCTTCATTTTTTTAACAAACATAGTACTATAATGTGTAGTTCAATTATTTTGGGGTCCATGCAACCTGAAAGCCTCGATTGGAAAGCAACCGACTGTAACTTTCTCAGTTGGTATACCCCAGAGGCATTTGAGGAGTGATCGAAACTAATGTTGCAACCAAATGGTTTTTTGAATTCATGTCAGCTTTAATGATTGATAACTGATTTCTCACAGGTCATGAAGATCATTAAAATTCATAAAATGATTTGCCACTTTTATTGCACCGTGTATAAGAAGACAGATTTCAAATAAAAATTTTAAAATAGTTGAGGAGATAAAAAGCTTTGGAATGCTTGAGTTAGCTGCAGGTCTGTAGCTGAAAAAGTTTGTATTGACGAGATCCATCTGAATTTTTTCAGAGCAGGAGCCACAGATCTACAGCTACATGTATGCCTGAGTATACTGTACTGTTTGCTCAGTTTAAATAAGACACTTTTTTTTTTTAAAAATAGTTGAGGAGATAAAGAGCTTTGGAATGCTTGAGTTAGCTGCAGGTCTGTAGCTGAAAAAGTTTGTATTGACAAGATCCATCTGAATTTTTTCAGAGCAGGAGCCACAGATCTACAGCTATGCCTGAGTATATACTGTACTGTTTGCTCAGTTTAAATAAGACATTTTTTTTTATATATATTAAAAACATTCAATGACAAGTAACGATACCCCCCCCCCCCCCCACCTTCACCCCCTCTAACCGTACACGCACAAATTTGCCATATCTTTTAAATTTATATTTGCTGGCCCATCAATGGCAAGACATGTTGCTACATACTACAAAAAAGAGATTATGTAATTTTGAATTACATAATAGAACACAACTCCACATAAATACACTGTATGCCATTTTAAAGACTGACATGTCTCGATTAAAAAAAATAAATAAACTACTTTTTTCCCAAAAAAGGAGACAATGGGCATTCACTGTGGAATCATTTAAATTTGTGGGGGCCAATTTTCATGGATTGAGCATTTTTTGCTTATTCGTGGGGATGTAATTTCATGGATGAATCAGTTTTCAGTTTCAGTAACAAAACTCTTTCAAAATATGTTTTCATCGAAGATGTAAATTTGTTAGGGAGGGCTACCCAGGAATACCATGAAAATTGAGCCACCACAAGTTGTTATGATTCCACAGTATTCTGCCGACTAGTATTTTACAGGGCAAACTAATGTAGAAGAACTTAAGACATGTAATACATTTCAAGATGAAGTTATCCTAATACTACCGTACTCATCCTAATTATCAAGAGGAATGATTCATATACATGTATAACTAATAAATATCACAACAAGTGAAAAGCTGTCAATGTGACAGCAAATCGGGTTTTCATTTATTAATGTGAACTGTATCCATAATCCATGTCAACCCGTATCCAGTGAAATGGACTACCCTATATGCAATATTTTGCCAAAAAATGACTAAGTTCAAAAGCTGGTATTTTTTTCATAAATTATCAGAAATCAAAATCCTAGCAATATGCACACCTCTGAGATATGTACAATTGATCTGCAAAAGAACAAGTTCCTATCTTGAAAACTGTAGGAGGATTTATCCGTACAATGAGGGTTCCCTTTTGGCAGCCGCCCACCCGCTCACCCACCAACCATTGCCACCATTTTAATAACCAGATTTTTCCATTGGAAAACCCGGTTAATAAAAATAAATTGAGTCAACAATTATCATCAAAAATATATAGGTACATGTATATCAAAATAAATCAGTATCTGGCTATAGCTTTGAGTACCAGTGCCTGTTTATATGCTAAATTAGTCACTATACACTTGACATCACAACAAGTTATCAGTGTAAACATACATACTCTCAAACCATGATTGTCTGGAACTTAGTCATTCCAAGAAAAGGACTGAGGTAACCAATGATTCAAGACATTATACATAAATTCATTAAGTCAGGGGTAGGGACTTTCAAATCACTTCAACATACATGTAGCCATGGCATTGAGATACTGATGTTCAAAATACCTAAGTTTGACTAGCATAGCTAGTATACGAGTATGTAAATATCACATATGAATATAAAAGACATTCCAAACATATTTTCAGGAGTACTCCCACTGTTGAAAAATGCACCATTATTATTTACTACACTGGGACTTGCACTGAATCAAAGCATCCACAAATAACAGGGGTGCCTCATAAAAGAGGTATACGAGGGTCAATCAAAAAATACGAAGACAATGTGGCTGTCTATCATATATTTTTCATGAAAGTCATACTTAACAGATTAATGTTATTGATATGCGAAGTTTTAGTCCATTTGATGAAACGGTATTTTTATTACCCCTTTTTAAAAACAACATGTTTTGTCACCACGGCGCACGTTAACGTTCAAAACATGACGTCAAGATTAAACACGCACAGTTTATAGATAAACCCCATCTTTATATCACGCTTAGTCTCTTGTGCCTTTCTCCTTACAATTCAAAATGGCACTGAATCACTTAACATCTTATTTGCACACATTTGTTCGAGAATCATAAGTTAGTTCTTCACAGTTTTCATTTTCTAACCATGTATCTCTTAGTTTATAGTAAGGACAACCCTGAACGCCGGTTGACGTTACTTATTTTTGTACCAAATATTTACAGATATTCTACTCTCTTTCGGACAATTTGATATTCAAAATACCACCCCTACAAAATTTATTGCAGTTAAACACAAACTTGCAAATAATTGTTGACTTATTTTTTGCACCATTGAGCATTTTCACAGCTTGTATCGTCCTTTTCCTGAGTTAAATCTGTTTTGTTAGTACTTCTCGTTGCGCCGTGACGTCCGGCGACGTCGATGTTTTTAGTCAATTCTAAAGAGAACTATCTGTCTTTAGTTACTAATATCTGTTCGAAAAAACAATATATCCCGTCATTATTTGGAACATAGAATACCATGACCTTACTAAATTTGAGGTTTCAATATTATTTGGTTTTAAGCCCGATTTATAGAGATATTACTTTCAACATTATATAGTTTATTGTTGACATAACACAAATTTTGACCGTGCGCCGTGACCTCATTTTTGCAGGATTAGATTCCTAATAATTCTTAGAAGTAAAGGAATTTATGAACTTTTTTTTCTTGCAAATTGTTTGAAATTATTGTTAAATTATGTCTACCAAATTTAGTAATGATATGACGTTAAGTAACATAGCTATGACAAAAGTCTTCGTATTTTTTGATTGACCCTCGTACTGATACATAATCACAGTTTAGCAATACAACAATCCAGATAATAAGAGTGATCTAACAGTGCCTTGGAATTGGCACTGGCCTGGAAGTTAATATTAATCACCGGTAATGATTAAACCGGGCTTTACATGTACAAGATAATCTATGAGGAAGTTATCCATTGATGAAATGTATCTATTGAAAGATTTATCATCACTGCATCCTGATCACTTGCAAAGAGCTGGAAGAGCTTAACATTGTTATTGAAAGAAAACATTCATTAGTAAGACAAATCTAGTGATTTTGAGGTTGATTTTGTCCACCATGTTCAGATATGCTTCATTAATTGTTGGAGCACAATAGTTGGTTGTAGCTGCAGAATGGCTGCATGGTGGCTGAAACAATTTTCCACATAACATCCACCTTAAGGTTAAATCCTGACATTATTAATTAAAGGTATTTCTCGACTAAATCTGGTATTGATGTGCGTTTTAAGGCTTCGTCTTCAAGGATGCTTCCAGACTAAAAAATTTAATGTGCAAATTAAAAAGTAATAGCATAAAAAGATAGTAGTGAGTTGACTATTTCTAAAGAAAATTTAGAAAAACATAATAAATACCAGACAATCTGTAGATTATTTGAGTATTTTTTTGTAAACAAAACTCCAGTTATTGCTATCCGAAAGTCCAATAACTGTGAAACGTCCGTTACAGTCATTACTACCCATTTTACTATCTTTGACATCAGTTAATGTGTTATAAGTGCAGTGTACTTGTAATTAAGTCCATATGTGTTTTCATTCTAGGTAAATTATCAGTCTAAAGCCTGATAAACTGAAGCTAAACTGAAGCTATTGACTTCTTTAAAGAGTATTGTTTTTGCAGTTTCATAGATTAAAATTGTCTTTGTCAGAGATTCTAACCAATTTGATACATATTCGCTGTGCCGCATTGACGTCAAAATTTGATATGCCTGGGTAGTCAGATTTTTATGGCTTGGTAAATATACTTATATTATTTTCGTATTTCAACTCACACAAAAGTGAAACTTAAAAGCAACATGAGCATATATAATTTCATGATCAACTTTAGGTCTACAGACACTTTTTAAATAGAAGTTAAAGGGTTTTTTTAATTGCCCAGTTTATGTGACTCTGCGGTGGGTACCCGATAATCAACTAGTTATAGTGTACCTAAAATATTTTAAAAAATACTAGTATACCTTTGTAAAATTATTTGTTCATTGTTTATGCCAATTTTCACTAATATCCGTACCTTGGAAAAGAAAATATCTGGGTTGTTGAACAACCCTCCTACATTCAGCGTATATTTCCACGTATGTTTGTATTGGAACTCTGCGACATTTAATTTCCTGTGAATACACTTACCCTATTCATGGTGAATAACCACGATCACAAATATAGAAGTCTTAACATTTTGAGTGTATTTATTACTGTTAGAAAATGATACATTTAAATTTACACAACTATTTTCATATGATGAAAAATAATCATTAAATCCTATCTACTCATTAATAAAAAAAAATTCTCTACAAAGTTTCTAGCACTGTATTTTTAGTTGAGAAAGCCAACTAAATAACATGTTAATATGGCTTTTCCATGTATGTTTCATATCCCTGACTAAGAGCACATATAAAGGCTTTAAAGGGACGATACACATACACTTCATACAAATTAAGGTGGTATGGGACACCTCCATGTTAAGACATATTGTTTATCAAAATAAACAATGAAATTATATAAGTAGTTTCTTTCTCAGTATAGTCACCTAACAGCGTAGCGCAGTGGGTTAGAGGGTATATTACGAATATACATGAGAAAGTGTATGCATGAATTGCCAAATGATCAAATAATTTTGTTCACACATGTTCAGCTAAAAGCAAAATACACTCAACAGAACTTTTAAGTGTTCACCCTATTAAATAGAATAATTTTGAAATAAAATAATATTTTGTAACTGATATGTCTTCTCATCAATAGCAAAGAGATAAAATAAAACAACACCGATTGAAATCATTTACCCGTGATGAAAAATAAAAAAAATGGTATTTTTCTGCACTTGCTTAATGTGATTATTTGTGATTTAGTTTAGTCTTTGGTGATAATTTAAAAAGAAAACCACTAAACATGGCTAAAATGGTCACTGCAAAAACAGCCTAAGCCGTTGGAATATTGGTGTCTTGTCTGCATTGTTTCCACAACAGATTGTATTCACTTTAAATTTTCAGTTTGTTTTGACCTTGACATTGTTTTAAATATTAAGCAATTCGAAGGAAACATTACCGGTATATTGATATCATTTTTCTATTTCATAAACGTAATATCATTTTCATCGGCAACTTAAAACAATCCAAAAGCTCTGAGCAAAATTCAAGGAAACCGAAAGGTCAACATCAGGTCGCAACCTTAGGTCAAGGTCAATACATCGTTCTTAACAATTTGAAAATTAAGTGAAAATCAGTCACCCTGATGGCAAGACAAATAATCAAATGTGCTTATTTCATAATATGAAATACATTATACTGGGTGAACTTTTACTGGGTGAAGTTTTGTTGAGTGTAGACATATTAACACTCAGGTAAAACTGACCTATGATAAACTCGTCTATTATATTGTTTAATATTCTAACAAAACTTGCATTTAATTTACAGTACCTTCCTTGTACACGTATATCTACTCTATGAAGCATGCATTCATACCTGCCTAAATTGCTTTTAAATTACCTGAAGGTCAATGTCTTCTGACTCAAGGATTCCATCACAATATGGTGAGGGAGGAGATGGAAGCTGAAAGGTAAGTGAAATAGATATATATTAGTTTTGTTAAACAAATGTAAAAGGTACATGTAATGCATAATATATATAAATGCAGAAAAACCCCTGAATCTTTACTCCTTCCATCTAACAAGAATTACCTTTTTGTATTTTTGGAAAAAATAAAGGCTATATATGTGTGTTTTTGGTTGCTAAAGAATGCTGTATTCATAGTCTAAATAAAACTCTGTTTAAAAAGGGATGTGGTGGACCCCCATCCCCCAACCAAATTTGGCCCAATCCTACTCACAGGGACCTTAATTTGAACAATCTTAAGACTTCATTACATGAAGATGTTTCCATATGAGTTTCATTTCTGGTCAAATGGTTTGTAAAACAAGGTTTTTAAAAGTTTTCTCTATTTATTCCTACTTTAGTATGCAAAAATTTGACCCTGAAGAGTATATATAGCCCCAACTTACTGCTGGTGATCTTAATTTAAACAAACTTGAATCTACTCTATCTGAGGTTGTTTCTAAACAAATTTCAACTCTTCTGGCCTTATAGATTTTGACTAGTACAAGATTTTTAAAAAATCATTTTTTTTTCAATATTTGTTAATTATTTTAATTATCTGTAATATGTGAATCCCCTTCACCCAATAATGTTTTTTTTTTAAAGTTTGGTTCTGGAGTGAAGTCAAAATTGTACCGTAAAAAGTTTTTTTAAAAACAGACAGGGTACATTAAGGTTGATTTTTGATGATTGAATTACTGGGCACCAAATAAAACACACCACTGTGATATTTTCCCAACCTGAATATGGTATAACAAGAGGTGTTTGTGAAACACTTATGCCCCCTCCCTTGGAAACGTCCGTGAAGAAAATGGCCATAAACTGCAAATAATTGGAATTTTTCTACATCCAAGGGGCATAACTCTGTCAAAAATTGCTCTATTGTACCCAAAATCAAACTTGGCCCAGATATTTTTATGATAATTAAATCTGTATATTAAATTTCATTTCAATATGTGCATCCCCTGCGAAGAAAATGAACGGAAACTGTTGGTGGACTGACCGTCCAACTAATAAGACAGCAGCAAAGCAATTTAATACCCTTCCTTGTTTGAAGGAGGCATAAAAATCAGAAAAGGGGATATTAATCAACATTATTTCCTTGAACAGAAAATTTATAAGTCATGAGATGAATAGGGGTGTTAATTAATTAAGCAATCAATTTATTTTGTGTTAAGTTTTTTTTAATAAGCTGTAATTAGCCTTTTACTGGTTCATCCTGCAATCCAATTTGTCGTGGTGCCATCTGTTCTGGCTCAGTATGTTGTAGTCTATATGATGGGTTTGGGTTTGAATACATCGGTGGCCGGATATGTAAATTAGTAACCATATTGAAATGATTACCAGAGGAACCCTGTAAAATCAAGTTGCATATTTCAATCTTTTAAGACAAACATTTTCAATATACCGGTACCAGAGTATACTGGTACTTTGGTTTCATTATAATTATGCAATTTCTTTTAGGTGCATTGTTACAACACACTTTGAAAAATTATGCACTTTGAAATTTTTTTTCAAATTAGTGCGTTAATTTTGAGACAAAGTCAACGCACTTTGAAAAAAAATATTTTTTTTCATAGTGCGTTGATATCGTCGATATTAATGCAGTTTGAAAAAAAAATGTTCATGGATTAGTGAAAATAGTTGATAGTTTTATATACAATAAATGATTGGTTTAACCTTGTTTAGCTTATTTAATAATTTGATATATCTAACAAGAGGCCCATGGGGCCACATCGCTCACCTGAGCAACAATGGGCGTTCAAAAGATATTGTGCCATATGGTCCCTCGGTAGAAAAACAAAAAATAAATATTGTAAA
Source organism: Magallana angulata (assembly GCF_025612915.1). Taxonomy (NCBI): domain Eukaryota; kingdom Metazoa; phylum Mollusca; class Bivalvia; order Ostreida; family Ostreidae; genus Magallana; species Magallana angulata. The sequence continues at coordinate 28,987,749 of NC_069114.1, forward strand.
GTATTCGAATTTTACACTTTTTTTGTATACATGTAATCTTTGACATTGTACCTTCATGAAATACTATTTTTTACCAGAATAAGAAATTTCTACGCAAGATATAAAACTAAACATTTGGTAGAGGTATACTGTTAAGTTGTTAACTTCCAAATCCCTATATTTTCGTTCTGCCCCCCCCCCCCCCCTTTGTAAAGCGATCAAAATATATGAGAGCATATAGGTACATTTTTTTCATCAACTACTCAGTACTTACTAGTTATTGTATTAAAAAAAAAATAATAGTTATTGTTTTTTGATTATTTTAAAAACCCTACATGTATAGATGTGAAGAAGAAAATTGTACCTCAATGTGCTCAATTCCTCAAATTAAAAACATTCAAAAATTTTACTTGTCTTCTCCATTATAATTAAATGACTGTTATTTACTTCGCGTACAAACCAGGATAATTTTCCGCTGTGATATTCTTAGGAATAGCGATAATTACTTTATCCCCACAACAGAAATGTGTCAGAAATATGGAAACTGTTTTAAAGATGTCGTTTTTATTTACTCGTGTCTGAAAAAATATCAAAATTGATGTAGATTTCACATTATTTATTGTATAAAGAGAGGGCCCCAGAGAGTAGATATATATAGAATACTGTGGAATCATTAAATTTCGTGGGGGCCAATTTTCGTGGATGACTTAAATTTTACAGGTTCGTGGGGACGTAATTTCATGTATTCATATATATATCTACAAAAGGGAATATGACTTTATTACCCTAATTCATCAATTCGTGAAGGATGTTATTTCGTGGATGAGAGGTACCCACGAATTCCACGAAAAATAAGCCACCACGAAATCTAATGATTTCACAGTATCATTCTTTTATTTTGTTTGTACAAGTATTTAACATACTCTAACTAATTCATAGAGATTTTCTAATGTTCAACCAAAATTTCAGCGTCAATTGTAGAATTATAAGCAAGATACAGAGCTCACAGTTCGCCTAGGTTTGATTCATAATTTGTTGACATGAGTTTATTACATTCAGCTTATGATTTTTAACTTGGTATTTCCTATTCAGCATTTAAAATGGAAAAAAAGAATGGCCTAAGATTTTATATTCTTTTATTCACTCAAGACCCGTTCACTGGTATTTGAGGTTCAAAATCAGTTTATACAAATGTACACAAACACAGTGAAGGATCACATGTACAGTAGGAGTAATAATGACGAAAAAATGTTAAGTTTACAATACAATAAGATGTTAAAGTTGGTTTCTGAACGAACAGACTTTGAAAATTTTCTTAATAAATATTGACAAATTTTTTACTTTTTTAATCTTTAGTTTTTAAGATCTGTGTACAAACATAGAATTGTGAGCAAATCTCTGTATCTTGCTTATAATTTGAAGCTTAACACTCAAATATGGTTAGTAAATAGAAATTGAAAACAATTAAGGTTGTCCTATACTCGGCACTAAATGGGCTCATTCGGACTTTTATTTTTGCAATTTATATTCGCCCTCACATAAGGATGCTTTGTGCCAAATTTGGTTGAAATTGGATAAGCGGTTTTAGAGAAGAAGTTCAAAATGTAAAAAGTTTACAGACGGACAGACGGACGACGGACAAAATGTGATCAGAATAGCTCACTTGAGCTTTCAGCTCAGGTGAGCTAAAAAAGAACTCATTGCATTCTCAGCTAACTTGATAAACAGTTTCTAGATGAGAATTTTTTTCTTTTCTCATAAGACAATATCGACAATTTACACAGAAAAAAAAATCGGGAGGTTTGAATTATCCAATGTGACATAAACTTCATCGCTTAGCAACTGCATTTTCCTTTTTTGAGTATGCAGCAAAGGACTATGTGCGGTATGGTCAAATATCTGCCCCCGATTTCAACCAATTTTTAAAAAGTATAAAAATGAAATCTTCACAAATCATTGTAAAGAGGATAATAATGATTTTAGTCATCATTGCTCACTCCCTGTTTATCTATGACGTCACCTAAATGACCTAATCCCCGCAAAGGACTATGTGCATTATGGTCAAATATCTGCCCCCAATTTCAACCAATTTTTAAATAGTATCGTATAGAAATTAAATCTTCACAAATCATTGTATGGAGGATGCCTTTAACTTTAATCTTGATTTTAGTCATCATTGCTCATTAACTGTTTATCTATGACGTCACCTCAATGACCTATTTCCCGCAAATTTGCAAACAAATGAAAATATTCTCATTTTTGCTCTATATTTTACATTCGGAAGTATAGAGCGCAGGTCTGCTCAAGTGCGATTTTAATATATTTTTTTCTTCGGATAGTTATACACATTATACTAAAAAATGGTACTTGAGCAAGCCTGCGCTCGATGTTTCCCAGTCGAAAAACCATCGGAAAACACCCATATTTTGCTACAGAACATGAATTTATCAAAATAATGCAATCTTCATGACGTCATTTCTACATTATGACGTCACTATGGTGATAACCTTTTACACCTTTATTTCCAATATGAATTTAACTATCTTTCACCTTATTTTTAAAGCTCTTTCTAAAACTTTGATTTTGGGGGCAAAAAAAGCATAAAACCGCACATAGTCCTTTGCAAACAAATGAAGATATTCTCATTTTTGCTCTATATTTTGCATTCGGAAGTATAGAGCGCAGGTCTGCTCAAGTGCGATTTTAACATATGTTTTTCTTCAGATAGTTATACATATTATACTAAAAAATGGTACTTGGTCAAGCCAGGCTGCGCTCGATGTTTCCCAGTCGAATAACCATCGGAAAACACCCATATTTCGCTACAAAACATCAATTTATCAAAATAATGCAATATTCATGACGTCATTTCTACATTATGACGTCACTGTGGTGTTAACCTTTTACACCTTTATTTCCTAATGATTTTAACTACCTTTCACCTTATTTTAAAGCTCTTTCTAAAACTTTGATTTTGGGGGGCAAAAATTGCATAAAACCGCACTTAGTCCTTTACCTCTTATCTAGTATATTGGGCTATGCCCGAACAAATATGATTTATATATATGAATAATGGAGATCAATGTATAATATATTTTAACTGGCTTATTGCAAATATGATGTGAAAAAAGGATACCTTAGTTCTGTTTATCAAAAACAATATGATCAATATAATAATATCAATAATATGAATCATATTATTGAAGAAAATTAACCCACGTCCTAATGCTTGTTTTAAAGTTTATAATAATTTAATATCATTACCGTTAATATTCTTTAATTGAAGTGATTTATTTGATTAGAATACGAAAAGAGGGTTACTGTTGAAACACATTAGATTCTTTAACATACCAATGGAGAAATTATTGTTCGGCCAGCTTGTTTTTTCAATAACACTGCATGTACTCACACAGAGCATATTTCTTATTTACTTTGTTTACCCAAAGTTGCTGAATATCATATGTTTTGGAAGGAAAAATGAGGGGTAGGGGACCTTCTTCTTGTAATCAATAATTAAATGATGCACTGGTATTTGACCTATATCTTTTGTTACCCCCCACCTCCACCACCTACCCCATCCCCGTTCTAAATACGTTAAATTAGATTCACGAGTGTTAACAAATCATCATACAATGAACAAATTAGAAATTCAGTTCCAGAATTTGTGATATAGAAATATTTTTTCAAAGTGTGTTAAGAGTGTCTATACTAAAAATTGTTAATGTACCTTCATAACGCACTTTGAAAAAAAATTTCAAAGTGGGTTACTAGTAACTAATTAGTCCAAAATTTAATGCACTTCGAAAATTTCTTCAAAGTGCGTCATTTTTTCAAAGTGCGTTGCCACAGTGCATGGTACTCTAATTTCTTACATTGTCATGATCAATAGTTTAACAGCTAACTGTAACCAATTTATACATGTATAAACAATATTCACCCACTGTATATAAAACTTCAATCAAATCCAAAAATCACTGACTGCATGATTCATTGTGAGAGTTATCCATTAAAATGAATTTAATGACTGTGCAACATCTTGAGCATTTTATTTTAAAATGTTGTATAATGTAGATATTTATTTCATATATATGTAAATAATACTCAGTTTAAGCGTCCTGTCCCTTAAATGTTGTAAAAAATGGACCCCAGACCTCCCTTAATTGGCAAACAAAATTACACATCTGACCCCCTTCATTACCCCCTCCCACCCATCCATCCAAAACAAATTAATTTCTTAATCTGTGCAATATGCTTCAGGTAGGTAAATAAAGTTATGAAGGAAGTTTTTTTGATACAGAGCTAAATAAAATTAGTGATTGTACTGGAATTGGTTAAGATTTAACAATAATGTTTCTACAATTAAATTTACTTACCAGCAATATCTCCATGGAAGTGTCTAATTGCTGCGAGGTTGGGTGGCTTGATCCTTGAGTAACCATGGCTTTATAATGCTTTCCTCTATTTCGTATGATCTATAATTGCAGAGATTTTCTGTTATCAAGATGATTTTAAAAAATGTGCCAAATGATGATACAAATTAATACAAATATATATTTGCACAAAATAGAAAAAGGCTAGATTTAAAAAATATCATAGCTAATAATTAATTTCATGTTTCTAAAGTTATACAAAGTATTTATTTATCAGTCACGGTTTTATCAAATTATTTTTGTTCTTTTTTATCATAAATTTCTGCTGACTATCGATTTTCTTTAGCAACAGATTTTGCAGCGGTCGCTTAATTGCCATCTTATTTATAAAAGCCTTTTTTTGTTTTTGACTTGTCTCATTTAATAAAAACTTTTTTATATATTGGCATTTTTTTCTCTTATAGAATAATATAAACATATTGTAATTTTCCTTGAATTCGTGCCTGTAGTTCTTGTGATCAGTTTATGGGGTGACAGATTTAGTACCATTAATTAAAAGAATAATTAATATTTCACACAGATAATCAAGCAGTTATTGCTAATAATATTAAATGGGTAAGTTCACGTCAAAATCAGAGTGGGTAATATGACTCTTTTGCAAACCTTTGTACTAGCTTCCATGAAATACAATATTTTGTTTCGCACAGTCTATATATAGCAAGTAAGGGCTGTGATAGCTGACTCAATTTCTCGTAAGCAGTGATTCGATCCGGTTCCGGTTCCGGCAAGCAGCCCCTCACACCAGGACACAGTCTGAGTCATGCCAAATACACCAATCATTCCACAGCATCTCCAGTCTGAATTTGCTAAGCTTTTAGAAGCATCTACAGATCTGTGTCTGAAAACACCCACAAGTCCCACTGGGAATGATGGCTGGAGCAAAGTATGAAAACTGCTTGATTGCTTGGCATAGCTCCTTCATTCTAAATACAATTGTGCAATTCGTCCTACATTCATCATCATCTGGACTTGCATATACTACAGTAATGTCATATTTGCCTGCAATTTCATTAATATAAATTGCAAAACATACCAGACCCAACTTCAAAATTCCTTGTTTCAAAGTTACTGTAAAGAACGAAACATTTAAAACACAAGGCACTCTGATGCCATAAGATTGTCAATAACAATTCAATTCTATTCAGTTTATAACAAAATCCGTTTTACAAAACATCATCCAGGTTAAACCCATCATCTGTATCATAATGCTTTTGAAACATTGCTATATTTTCTGCAGCATTTTCTTTGGGTGATTCATGGATTTTTTAGAGTTGGGGAATTGACAGTGACCAGTAATATAAGTATAAGGTTCTTCAACAAACCACACTTCAGATAGACGATTTGGCATATTTGACCATGAGAAGCTTATATCCCTGTTACTGACTATCTGGTATGCCAAAACAGACCAGTTGGGTAAGGAAACATATTACAAATCAATTTACACTCCCCAAGGCAATTAAACACCTTCAATTGCCTAATAACTCAGGATATAAATCTCACTTTTCATTTCATATAGGGGCATGCACTGACCTTGCTGTAAGAGGGTTTTCTACTGATGAAATCCAGAAATCGGGTGCTGGAAGTCTTCTTCATATAAATCTTACATTCCCAAACCAAAGTTTTAATTAATTTCATTTTAGAATCACAGACAATATGGTTGTTGGGTTTTTCACTAATTAAACATGCATTTTTAGAGGCTGTTATAAGACCTAGCTGGTGGCACAAATCTCACATTAGACATTCGCTTTGGTGGCAAGGGTACAGTGGGCTCTAGTTATGCAAAACACGCCAAAAGATTAAAACATTGGAAAAGTTGGGTCCTGTGCCTGATTTTATATGTTTACACTGTGGGAGATTTAGGGAACCTTTTGGATAGAAAGTTTAGGATATGCTTAAATTCATGGGTAGTCTCGCTTTCCAAATGCTAGGGCAATATGGTGACCTTCATTCATTCTCCTGCATTTTCACTGGCACTAGTAATATTTTGCAAACCTAAGTGCCATGAACAAAACAAGCAAACTTATGAATTCATATGTAGCTACCATATAGTTTTGCAATCTTCGGGGGTGCAACTAAATCTGTCACACAGACATAAACCTGTTTCAATCTGCTTCAATCAGATGGCCGGGGTACATCTGTCGCCTTTAGAAATTACATTTTCCTTTACTCTCTCCAGGGGGGTCTTGAGGTCATCATTGTACACGACCATTCTACCTATCCAAGTAAGTGGAAATTAAGGTGTGGGTTCAACTGTTTCTGTTTGCCGCTATACCCCCACTTTGGTGGCGGATCGAGTTCATTGGCCCGATTTTTCAGTTATGATCATTCAATCTTGGCCAAGAGAACTTGTGGCTAAAAGCAACAATGAGCTTGTAAATATTATCAAGCTTTGACCTCTGCACCTCCAAGGGTCAATCCTTTCTACATGTTGAACTTGAATTTGTTGTGTGCTAATCGTGATCTGGTATGTTGTTTGAACTTTGACCTTTGAATTTGAGCTTTTGTTTGTGTAGCTGTAATGTTGTACCGTATATGCATATGTTTTGGGGGCATGCTCTTTGTTTTGCAGATCTTATAAGCTTAGTATATATATTTATCATTTCTCATGTAAATCTCATGCTGCTTATTACTGTGAAATCCTTAAAATTCGTGGGGATCGACCAATTTTCGTGGATTGCTTAAATTTTACAGGTTCATGGGGACGTAATTTCGTGTATTTTCGTATACATACAAAAGGATTATAACTTTATAGCCCTAATTTATTAATTCATGGGGATGTTGATTCGTGGATAAGAGGTGCCCACGAATTCCACGAAAATTGAGCCACCACGAAATCTAATGATTCCACAGTAACTGATTCAATATTAAACAAAGGAAAAAAATTGCTACAATTTACTGACACTTCCCTCACATAAAATTTGTATACTATTATCTATAAAGAAACTTTATATTATGAATATAATGAATATTAACCTTTGATTTCTTCTTTCCTTTTACACCAGTTTCTTTAGATTGGCTTGGTGACAATCTTTTTTTCCCTTTTCCTTTTACTTGCTGTAAAAATTAGTGAAAAAACAAGAAATCAAACCTACACTCATGCCTACAGGATCGAAATATTGTAGACAAACTGGTACATTTTCATCCAACAGCATAAATTCTTTAGAATTCATGTATATATTTTGATAAATGATCTTCAGACTTCAGCATCTGTTTGAATTTTAAGCTCTTTATTTACTAAAAAATTATTTGTTAATTAGTATCATAGATTTGGAATTTATCTTAAAGGTTAATATAATTAATTTATTTTTTAGTGGTTACCTAAGGGTCCTGGACACTTAATGACTTAATAGTGTAGATTCCTTATTTTATGCCAGTAATTGTTAAACAGCTAATTTCTACAAGTCAACTGTTTTGCAAAAAATCTTGAGAATATAAAATTGCGAATGCTGAATTTTTTTCATGGTTTCATTTAGTTTACATCTGACGGAAAAATAAAAGTAAGATTTTAAAATTCGCAAGATGCGCTTTTCATAATTCTTTGCGGATACTATTTCGTTGCTTTTAATGTAATATGACAGTATATACATCACAACTTGGCCATTTTGACCCATTATGGAAATGTTTATAATTTGCCAAAGTTAAGTGTAGGTCTTATCCCTATATAGCGCAATGGACATATACTTTGTCTAGCTTTGGTCTACTAACACCGCAGGTCCTAAGCTTAAATACAGCAGGGACATCTTTTGCTTTTATGAACAATGATGAATTTTTAAATGTTGATTTTCCCCCCAATTTTTCAGTCATTTTTAAGTTGAACAAATGCTACAATTCCATATATATCTAATAATACAGAAGAATGGTCATCAATTAATTGTAATATTCAGTCCCTTACTGAAACTGGTTGATACTGTGCTACTTCTGGTACAATCATGTCAGATGGGTATTCTGGAAACTGTGGCTCAGAAATTGGTGCACAGGGAATGGCCATATTGCTTTGGTCTCCTGGACAATCTTTTGTAGAGCTGCCTGGTTCAATCTATATATGTTGTTTAAGAACAAGACTGTCATATGGTGATAATGCAAGCTGGATTTATACATTTATCATAACATTTGATTGGATTAGGAGAATTATGATCCTCATGTTTAGGTGCATTCAGAATTGTACCGTTTTACCGCTGGCAGCATTTGGTTGCCATCGGTGAACTATGGTAGCAAATGGTCACCAAGTGGTGCCATTTGTAGCAATTTGTATAGGTACATGTAGTACCATGAACGGTTTTTTTGTCAAATTCAAACAAATGGTGGCCTTTGGTTACACTAATTGGTTACCAATTGTAACCATCTGAATATATAAAACAGTTGAAAACAAAACAAAATACCTTTCCTCTGTGAAGTGTGACTGTTTTCCTTTAAAATAGCTTCATTGATTGATTTATTATGCTTAAAGAGTCATCATACATGTAGTACAAAACTTTAATGACAATTTTGTTAAATTCTCAATTATACGAAGTCTACAAAATGACTACCAATCCATCATTAATACAAAAAAAGTAAAGATTAATTGCAAATTATTGGTAATAAATATATATAAATATATAAATTAGAATCAATTTTAACAAGAGCTTGGACTTTGGGTAGTTGTATCAAACAGCAATGTGACATAGGCCTGTAAATAATTTCTTTGTTGGCCATGGATCTCTGAAATCAACAAGATTTGTCTGTTTTATATATAAAGCAATTTCTACGCAATCGGTGCATATTTTACTCTATAACGTACAACATCCTTTTAACTTGATATTTGATGCAAGAAATAGTAACGTCCTACCTTAAGCCCGAATAATGTTTCTGGGTATAATATGGAGCGGGTTTTAGAAGCCCTCAGTTGTCTTAGATTGTCCTCAAAAAATTCATTCAACAAGATATGCATATACGGTATCTTATTCTAAAGTCTTAATTTATTTACATCAGTATCTGTAGGCATCTTATAACCCCCCATGTTGAATTAGCATAAAGACGTCATCTACCAAACTTGCTTAAGCTAGCTAGGCTGCTGGTAGATTTGGTGACCTCATTTGAAATTGAAAGTACACCAACATTGGCGGATCCAGAGGGGGGGTTCCGGGGGTTGGAACCCCCCCTTTCTCTGGGACATATGAATTTTTTTGAAAACGTTTAACGCCTATTTAAAGGCAATTTTCCCCATTTATAATAGAAATACTGTAATTATCTCTAATAAATGCTTTTAAAATTGCTTATTTAAAGAATTTCGTACTGCGTCCCATAATTTTGTTCTTATATGAAAAAACCCTATCGATTTTTTATCGAAATAAAGTACATTGAACTCCCCCTCAGCATCTGGTGTTTACTACACTGAGTAAACATGTGGAAAATTAACGAAAAAATACATAAATTAAGCAGTATCGCTAAAAACACAGATATATAATAACATCTACAATGAATCTTCTACTCATTTTTTTTTAATTGATTATAGTTCATAGTTTTGAACTGACGAACCATCGAGTAAAACGAAGTTCAAGTACGAGTACACGCATTCGTTTTACTTTAAAAAGCCGCTTTCAAATGTATTGTTTAGTTAATTAATTAAAGTAATTATAATATATGAATTTTACTTCGTTTCATACGAAAAATACAAAGAAAATTACATGACCCGCTTATGCGGGTTATGCTATTTTTCTGGAATGCTAGCTACTTTCATACTGTCCTTTACAAAAATTTAGATTATTGATAATCAAAATTTGTACATGACAATTGTCATGTTGTATATTTTATTTGTTAAAAATAAAATATATCGGAAAGGACAATACCCACATGAAACACAAAAGAAAGCCTTTTTTGTTTTGTTTCCAAGAATCGGAAATTCTGTAACAAAAATACCGTGTAAAGGGCACTGGCGTCGGAAGCAAATTGAAAGTGGGGGGGCTAGACTAATCCTCAGAAATATTGAGAAAAAAGTAATTCCCAAAATCATGGAAATCCTAATCCGTGGGGGAGGGGGGGGGGGGGGGGGGGAATAGGAGAATACCTTTAATTCAAAAAAAAAATTACTTACCCAAATTTTTCTTTCCACAATCATAAAATTCCTAAACCGGGGGGGAGGGGGGGGGGGGGGGGCTAGTATGCTTCTGAATCCAACTTCTCAATCTTTCAAGTTTATTTTTGGAACAATAATCTTTCCTACGAGAAAAAGTGGGGGGGCTGAACCTTCTATCATGCTATGTTTCTAATGGTTAGGTATAACTTTGCAATAAAAGTGGGGGGCTAAGCCCCCGCTAGCCCCCCCCCCCCACCCCCCGGTTCCGACGCCTATGAAGGGTTTATATATATTTTCCATTATGAAAATGCCCAACTTTTCAAAACTTTTCTAAATATGATTGCGTGTGTACTAGTGCCGGATGATGTAACGCATCCATTACAGAGGTCACATCAAGTTCCCTGGGACGACAATTGCGTTTACCATTGTATTACACACGTACCATTTATTCAGCAGATAAATTATCCCCTTTCTTTTGTCATATCCTATCATTTAGATCTTTATTTACGAAGACAATCGATAGAAATCAAAATCGATAAATAGTTCAGAATTTAAAAACATCAAAGACATAAAAAAATTACCAAAATATTCATTTTTATAATAGTTTGTCGTAATTAGTCTGAGTTATTTTTTGTTTCTTAGTGTTTCTTTTCTATCAAGCAGGGGCGCACTTTCTCATTGCTGGAGACTTGGGTTTCTTGAGGCTAGATATTATGCAAATCTTTCTTACCTAGACCGAAACGGCAAAACGCTCAATAATGCAGTGCACTCTGCTGTTGAAATATATATGAAATAGATAGTGAAGAGATAAATGTTTATCAAATACGGTTGTATACGCACGGAAATCGTTCAAAAAGTCCTTATTTATTGACAAATAATGAATTTTGTACATATTGGTTTTCATCAAATGGAACCCCCCCTTTTCCAAATTGCTGGATCCGCCTCTGACCAATGGTCAACATTGGTAACCAATTGCTACCATTGGGAACCATTTGTAGACATTGGTGACCGAACTTGCCGTTGGTAACAATCTGGTGAACTCTGAACGCACCTAATGAATACCTTGCTAATTGCAAACAATTTCATTTACTAGTATCAGTTGCATGTCTGACTTTAAACCTCGATCTATTTATAATTCAAGGAAAATTGCATGTTTTACCTTATTAAAGTGGCTAACTACGTACACCTTGAAATAGTTAGTTTTTCAAATGAACAGAAAATTACATGATTATGAAAGAAAGCATGATCGATGCATGAGAAGTATTTAAGTTTAAGGAAGGAGTCTTTTCTGGTTTTCGACTTGTCAAACGTAAATTTGATTAATTGTTCATTAAATCAAGATGAAAGGAAATTAAAATAGTATATTTTTCTTTCTTTTTTACTATCATACATCTTGGCATAGAAAAATGTAATCAATGTTTAGAATGGAACAAGGACTATATTTTTGGCGTAATATTGGCGTAGGAAAATATCACATGTTGCGCAATTCAGAATTGCTGCAGATTATATATATATAATGAGTCTGTTTAAGCATTTTAAAAACAATAACAATAATGTTGGATTTTTTTTTACTAATGTGAACTAATAATATGATACTTGGGTTTCAGAATATGTTTTTAAATATGATTTGCCTATCAAATAACATTTTTGTAAGCTTTTTAAAGCGCCCATTCTATACATTGATTTTTGTGAAAAAATCACTAAAATCAGTTTTTCTCTCTTATGAAACGGTCAATATATTAGCTTTCCTGTCAATTTATATCTTTATATAAAGTCTTCATAATACATAAAAATTAGAAATATTTTATTATTGGAAGCATAAAAAAATATTCAAAATTTCTACAAAATTTAAGAAAATTAGAGGAAATGCGGGCTAAGCAATATCAATTTTAGTGTAAATATTTATTCCAATTTAGTAGTATAAGCTGATAGACACTCTCATGGTCTATGATTTCATTAAAAAATTGAATCTTCAAATCTTAAACAAATGTCTACAGAACTATAAAGAGCTACACTTATTTTTATCACTCTTTACGTTGAGGAAAAAGGTAGTGACCTTGACCTGACCTTTATCCGAAAACAAAAAGGTCAAATTTAATTAAACTGATAGAATCATTAAGTAATATGATCCGTTTGACTGTGTCAAAATTTCATGCATTTCTTATTATAAGAAGTATGTTTGATAATAAAAAGACTCCTTCCTTAAAAGGCGAAAAAATATGCATTTCAAATAAAAATCTATGATTTTCAGAAAAGGAATCAGAAAATTTGAACAAAATCCCCATGCGGATTTGAACTCATGATCTGCGGTTCACAAGCTCAATTTTTTAACCACTGAGCTGTGGTGACATTCAACCAAACAGATGTTACAAAAAGTTTAACATATAACATCTAAATTGCCATCTTGTGTCATAAAAAGTATATTCTGCCTTGATGCAGTAAGGTACTGTAAAAATATTTACATTTTCCAGTGTTTTGTCTGTGATAACACTTATATCAAATCAATTTTGTTATGTATAGTTCAATAAATTTCATCAGTGACTAATAAGGAATCATCAAGCTTTATTGGATTTTATCCCCCCCCCCCCAACATATTTGATCACTTCATAATACTAAACCTGACAGGAATTCATATATATAGACATCCCCCATCTACTCCCTATTTATAATCAATAATTTCATTCAGAAATCTCTTGCTCCACAATTCAAATTAATAATACAACAAATGCTACAATTTACTCACCCCCTCCCTAAAAAAATGTTAATCTACAGTAAACATATCATTCGATATTTGCTGGAAATTGTGCGATTTTTCAAGAAGTTAGTGTGGATTTTTAATAAGTATATTTTTGGATGCAGTTATACTCTTATCTTATGTACACAAGCAACTTGATTTAGAGGAAGCCAGTTTCCGCTTAAAACACCAAAAAAGAAAATGTAGCCAAATGTGATATATTTACAGTAATTCACTTAAAATAAACTTTATTTTAATAATATTAAATACCTTTGATTTCTTCTTTCCTTTTACACCAGTTCCTTTATATTGGCTAGAGGAGAAACATTTATTCCTTTTTACTTGCTGTATCTAAATTTGTAAACAAATGAAATCAACTTTACAAGCATGCCTACAGGATCTTTAAAATATATTGTTGACCATCTGGTACATTTTGATCTAACAATCCAACATCATTACTTAAAGATTAATGTACATATTTTGATTGCTTTATTTTGTGTTTTATTTAGATATGAAGGTGTGGGAATATTCTAGCTCTTAATTTTAAACCAAACCAGTCCATATAGATTTAGATACCTTAGTAACTGTCTCAGTTGCTTGCCTTTTTTTCCCTGCAGATTTGGATTTCTCTACCTGAAGCAGATTATCAAATCATTCAGCCAGCCAATAAATGAACCATTACTTTATTTATATGATACTTTAATGCAACTTGTTAAACAAATAAAAAGACAACATATAGTACCGTATGATTTGTGTTGTGTTCCAATATAGCATCTAAAACTTGGTCGATGGCAACAACGATGTTGTCAAATCCTTCATCAGTTGAGCCGATGATTCCTTGCTTGACTTTTTCTGCTCCCTTTTGTAAAACTTCAATCATGAGATTCTCATCAAGATTATCAATCACTGCTTGTTTATTTTTCATCGACTTATTTTGAGAAACATAGTTTTCTAGAGCGACCTTCCACTTTGTCTCATCGGGATTCCTTTTTGAATCTCTCAGCTTCTCATAGCAAACAATAACATCGAATATATCCGTAGGAATAGGTCTCACATCCTTCTTAAAAAGTTTAACTAGCTTATCAAATGTTTGACTGCCGCCTGTCTTTATGTTGCATATATTTTCAAACTTAGTATCTTTCTCAAATCTATTCCAACCGGGTGGATCTCTTTCGTACAGGTGTGTTGGGAGGTTATAGTTATTTGCTTTATATATATGCTTCACGAGTTCAGACTGTATGAATCGTGTAAATCGACGCAACACTTCTGATCTTGGAGCTGATTCTGGGGGAGGTCCAGGGTTTCTCTCAACATCTCCGCAGCTCAAAATTAGTAAGCAACGGAGGCTTGCTGTAAGAGAAACCATTAACTGATATTAGTATAAAACCAACAGCTGTATACCAACTTATATGTGTGTGAGAAAATTTGGCTAGATTTTCATCATATTGCTAACATTTCTTTCTGTGAACCAGTTATTAGAATGATGTCTATCTGAATCACATGTACCATAATGATGAAAAATGCTTGGTCAGGAAAACTATTATGAAGCAGTTTATTGGTGGTAATTTTAAATTATAAAATATTTACATTTTTCAGTGTCATGGCCTGTGATAATGCTACGCATCAATTTTGTTATGTACTGTCCAATAAATTCAAATGGTGCACTGTCGGGGCATAAGACCGGTTTGCATATATCAATATTCTAAAATTTAATCCTACAATTGCTGAAAATTGTATAAAAATAAGTACTGGTAATAAGGAATCTTTCTTTGAATATTATGAGGTGATAACTTCGGTCGGGTGTGATCAAATCTATCATAAAGCCCTTCAGGCTTTATTGGATTTGATCACACCCTGATCGAAATTATTACATACCGCTACTCATATTACTTTAAGAATGAATTTTTATTCCTTAAATAAAATTGTCACCAATAAAAATTGGTTTACAGTATCAACTCTATCTTATCAGTATATGTTCTTTCATAAAGTGGATGTGAGTATATTTTACTATAATCGTATCGTATTTAGCGACTGTAAGATATTTGGCAGAAAATGATTTTGCAAAAGATTTGCGTGGATTTGATTTAGCGCATTTCTCAAATTACCTATCTATCTATAATTATAAATGTTTGACATTTGGCAATGTAATTCATTTGACGGAATAGTTAAGCCACATTCTGCCAAAAACATTCAAAAGAAAACGCGGCTAGAGTCATTGACAAATGTAATATTTTTACAATAATTTATCCAGGAAGTTCTCATACAAACATACATTTAAAGAATAAGGAATCATTCTTTGAGTATTACGAGGTGATAATTTTGATTGGGGTTTGGTCATGCAAATCCAATAAAGCCCAAAAGACACTTAATTAAGGAATAAGGAATCATTCTTTGAGTATAATGAGGTGATAATTTTGGTCGGGGCTGATCAAATCTTTCATAAAGCCCTTCGGGCTTTATTGGATTTGATCACGCCCCGACCAAAATTATCACCTCATAATACTCAAAGAATGATTCCTTATTAATTATATTTATATAATTTCAAACCATCGTATGATTAAATATTTAAATATAAATAAGACCGCGGAACATTAACTGGGAAGATTGGAAATATACAGCTTACGTCAGTTTCACTTGTTACAGTCAAAACATTTGAAATGGGCGGGAACAAATTGACACGGACGTCTGAGAAAACATTGGATTGAAACAGTAGTTATAGGAAATGTATTTTCAATCCACCTCAGTATTTCTAACTTGCATACTAATGTAAAGCGATCGAAAAACATTTTAATTAGTATCATTAAAGCGGTTGAAAAACATTTTATTTCATCAATAAGTATATAATCAGCAAATGTGAAAAAATACCAATTCTGAGATATCATACGCAGGGCAAAGCATTGTCCGATGACTTTTATGAATTTTCAAACATTTTATATATTCTATATTGGATATAATTTTAATCTTATTAATGGGAACTTTGATTGTTCTTCTCTGTGAATAAACCCCACTTGATATCAGACTTGTGACCACTGATTCTCTAAAGTCATCGGACAATGCCTTGCCTAGCATATTATCTCTCTCGAATTGAGATCTTCTTATATTTGCTGATTATACATGTATACTTATTGGTAAAATAATTTTTTTAATCACTTTGCTGATACTAAATATAATGTTTTTCGATCGCTTTAATTAACATGTATATAGCAAGTTAGAAATGCCGAGGTGAATTGAAAATACATTTCCTATAACTACATGTACAGTTTCAATCCAATGTTTTCTCAGACGTCCGTGTCAATTTGTTCCCACCCATTTGAAATGTTTTGACTACAACAAGTGAAATTGACGTAGGCTTTATATTTCCAATCTTGCCAGTTAATGTTCCGCAGTCTTAAGCAAACCCCACTGGCGCCTCAATTTGGCTTCATTTGAAGTTATGGGTTATATAGTACAAAATCGATACGTAGTGTTATCACAGGCAAATTCACTGGAAAATCTAAATATTCTTAGATATGATCACGCTTCAACTGAAATTATCACCTCATATTATTCAAAGAATGATCGATTCTTTATTACTTATAAATATATTTTTCAGCTATTGAATTATAAAATATCAGAATATTGACATGAAAACCCTGCTTGCGTCCAAACAATGCGTCAATTGAATTTATTGGACTTAACAATATGAAATTCATTCGTAATGTTATCACAAACAAAGACACGGAAAATGTAAATATTGTAAAATACGAGGGTTGTTCGGAAATTATTGAGACAACACGGATATACCCCTATCTAAGTGACGAATTAGGGTGAAAATTGGCATGAACATTGAAGAAACCTTAACAAATAATTAAAAGAAAGTAATATTTAAAAAATGTTTGATATTTTGTATACAATGGTAGTTAACAAATCGGTGGTCGGGGTACCCGGCGCAAGCATAAACTCGGAGAGTAAGAAAACTAAAACATCATCTATCTAAGTGTCAGCAAATTTACAGCTTATACTAAAAGAAATCAGATTATATATGTTCATTTTGCTATTTATTGGGACTAACTTTTGATTAAGTTTCATTGGTGTTTGAGTTGTAATACGGATATGGTACAGATATATTTACCAAGCAATAGGAATTTGAAAACGACGGCATATAGAAATTTGACCTCAAGGCGGCGCAGCGAATATGCATCAAATTGATGGAAATTTCGGAAAAAGACCTTTTAATTGCTTTAACAAAACATAGGTAATCACAGATTACAAAGCTCACCGAGACGAGGCATCACCCCTATGAGACCACCTTTATCATATTATATGAAAATCATACTTTATGATCTAGGATATTCATGGATTCTGTTTTGGCACAAAATCATATATCATCTGTTAAAAAATTGTATGATAATCATATGTTCATATATAAATCAATATAATAATATAAAATTAAATATTGCATCCTATCATACTTACAATATATATCATTAAATACAATAAAATACTGTAATAAACAAAGATGATATTGTAAATATGAAATGACATTGTATTGTGTTAAACCTTATTGTATTTGATCACATAATACAACATTATTATATATTTTAATACAATATTGTATTATATGATACAATATCAAATTACATAATACATCATAGCATTGAAACATATGATATTATATTGTATAATACAATATGATATATTGTATTGTATGATATTGTATAATATTTGATACATAATATAATATTGTATCATATGATACTGTATAATTTGATATAACACTGTATCATATCAAATGATACAATATAATTGATAAAGTAAAATATTATATAATACAATATTATACATACATATTGTATCATATATCATATAAACCAATATCATATTATACAATATCGTATGATACGATAATATATAATATTACAATATCATATAATACAGTTTTGCATGATATGATTGTAAATTACAGACCAATATCATATTATACAATATCGTATGATACAATTTAATATTGTATCATTATATACAATACTATACAAAACAATATCATGATACAATATCAAATCATAAAATATAAAAAAAATCGATACAATATCATATCGTATCGAATATAACTTTTTACAATATAACATATGATATTATATTGTATCATATTAAACAAAAGTGTTTCATATCATACAATACTTTATCATAGGAATCATGTTATATCATTTAACAACAACCTCATCTTACTATCAAGCAGGTTTAAGTGAGGTAGGAGATTTCTTTAGCATCCTTGATAATGGAGATCAGGCTCTGCATCTGAAGCAACCTCTGCGTTTCATTTATAATATAGTTAAATCAACTATGCAAGCTATCATCTATAAAACATGTGACCTGTTCCAAAAAAACTAAACCTCATCCAGCATCATAAACCTATGGCTCAGATTCAGCATTCAAGCCTGTCAGGTGCATCAGTATACATAAGATGCATCTCCATGCAAGTTTGGTGAAGTTCAGACCAGTAATAACTAAGATATCATCATCAGAGGGCACTAGCAATTAAAACTTAACCTGCTCCAGCATCCGAAACCTATGGCTCAGATTTAACATCCATGCCTGTCAGGTGCATCTGTATCATAAGACACACCATCCATTCAAGTTTGGTGAAGTTAGGACCTGTAATAACTAAGATATATTTTTTAGCATCCTTGATAATGGAGATCAAGCTCTGCATCTGAAGCTTCCTCTGTGATTCATTTATATTACAGTTTAGTCAACTATGCAAGTTTGAAATAGTACTATCATCTATTAAACATGTGACCTGTCCCAAAAAACTTAACCATATCCAGCATCTGAAACCTATGGCTCAGACTCAGCATTCAGGCCTGTCAGGTGCATCAGTATCATAAGACGCACCATCCATAGAAGTCTTGTGAAGTTAGGACAAGCAATAACTAAGATATAATCATCAGAGGGCACCTGTTTCAAAAACTTTAACCAGCTCTAAAACCCTTAACCTCCTCCAGCATCCAAAACCTATGGCTCAGATTCAGCATTCAAGCCTGTCTGGTGCATCAGTATCATAAGACGCACCATCCATAGAAGTCTGGTGAAGTTAGGACCAGTAGTAACTAAGATATCATCTTCAGAGGGCACCTGCAACAAAAACTTTAACCAGCTCTAAAAACCTTAACCTCCTTCTGCATCTGTAACCTATAGCTCAGATTCAGCACCAAAGCCTGCCTGGTGCATCAGTAACATAAGACGCACCATCCATGCAAGTTTGGTGAAGTACGGACCAGAAGTAACTTAGATATTGCTATCAAAGGGCACCTGCAACAAAAACTTTAACCTGCTCCAAAAACCTTAACCTCCTCCAGCATCTGAAACCTATAGCTCAGATTCAGCACTCAAGCCTGTCTGGTGCATCAGTATCATAAGACACACCATCCATGCAAGTTTGGTGAAGTATGGACCTGCAGTAACTTAGATATTGCTATCAAAGGGCACCTGCAACAAAAACTTTAACCTGGTCCAACAACCTTAACCTCCTCCAGCATCTGAAATTTAGGACTCAGATTCATCATCCTAGTCTTTCAAGTCCATAAGTAGGTCCAGATGCATCATCCATGCAAGTTTGGTGAAGATAGGACAAGTAATAGCTTAGATACAGGACATGCAACAAAAACTTTAACCAGGTCCGGACGCCGACGCCAACGCCGAGGGTATAGCATAAGCTCCCCCTGACTTCGTCTCGGTGAGCTAAAAATATACGATGGCAAGGGATAGAGAACTTCAGTTTATAGTCTTTTTTACTAATTGTTAGCTAGAATTCAGACAAAGTGACTAAATATCAAGTAATTTTTACACACTAACTGATGTCAATAGTTCTAAAATATGTACACAGAATCACTGTAGGAGACATTTCACAGTAATTTTACTTTCGGTTAGAAATGACCCGATTTTTTTTCACAAAAATCAAGAATGGAGGGAATATAGGAATGTTGACATCTTGAAATGTAAACAAAAGATGAGAAATGAAGAATTTATTCTAATTTCAGTTTAAAGCATAGGATCAATAAAAAGCGTTAAAATGACGTTGCAGTAAGTTTGCGGTTGTGCCGGGTCACTGGGCGATGGCAATTTGGTCAGTTTACCAGGAATGATCTAATCATGCTATGGACAATGAATTTTTTACATTGGTAAACTCTATCCTGGTGTACGTTTTGGTGAAATATCAAGGGTTTATCTTTTTTCCCAAGGAAATAATAGTAAATGTCTCAATAATTTCCAAACACTCTTCAAGCACGGATCCAGAAAATTTTTCCGGCTCTATAGATCTGTGCATGCTCTTTAACTATAAGAAATCTATACGTGAAAGAATTTTATTCTCACCCAGCCTCAATCGGTCCATGTTTCCCCCAGCTCTTCAAGGTTTAAATTGTCTCAGTCACACAGGAATATAGAACATTTCTTAAAATCAAAATATATATAAATAATTAGGATCTTTATTGTAATGTTTTGTGATACATTGTATTTTAAATTTTGATTTAAACACCCACTTTGTCAAAAATGATGGTGTCTCAATTTATGAACAAATCTGACATTTGATCTTAAACTTTTACTGACTACAAGGACTGAATGTTAATACTTTTAAAAGTAAAACCAAATGAGCTATAACTGATGGTAAAATTGTTACATTGTATTATATTGTTACATCAAAGTATGCACATCTGATGAAGTGGGCTTTTTTTATAATTCAGAAAACTGTGAAAACACTCTACAATTACCATTAAATCATAACCAGCAAAGGAATATTTAGCTGCAGGTCTGTAGCTCCCGGTCTAAACCACCAAGTCGTCCATCCAAAAAAAATTTCAGACTGGAATCAAGCTACAGACCTGCAGCTAAGGAATATTCAAAGTATGGTATAGAGTATTAATTAAGTCTAAGTAAATTTAGAAAAAGTTTGATTGACTGGTGTTCCCATTCTTACAATATGTTTTATGCAGTCTTATCTTGTTTTCAGTAAATATGTACATATATATACATGTACAAATGTAAGTATAACTATAAATGAATATACATATAGACACAAAAAGATTCTGATGAAAGAATATACAAAAAAAATTAAAAAAAAAAATCATATTGCAACATCTATAAAGCTAAAACACCAGGCAATCTTTGGATTTAGCTTAATTTTCAAGATTTGGTCTTAAGACAAACACTGATCTATACATGTATATAGCTATATGTATATATATAAATCTTCAATACTTACCATTAAGTCTAAACGAATAAACTTTCATGAAGCTCCATATCGAATTGATTGATGCCGCAGTGACCATCGCTGTTATTGTTCCGCTGGGGACAGGCATCTGTGGAACATGGCCCCACATGGCCACATCCTTCTTTTGACTTACGGCAAAATCCCCAATCTAAATTTAGATACATGTAACCCGGAAGCACGGTATCAGGAGAAAACGTACCCAAGAGAAAACGTACCCAGGAGAAAACGTACCCAATCTCTAGTGTACGTTTTCTCCAAGAGAAAACGTACCCTATGAAAATCATAATTATACTACTTAATAGTTTTAATACTTTTAAATACTATTTTGCATAATAAATATACAGAAATGTAAGAGTTTTATAGATATATATGAATTTAATACTTTATAATTTTAAAGGGGTTGGACATATTGATAAATAATTTTCAAATGCTACTTTATTGCATATTTCAATGCATAGATGTATAGAAATATATTCATTTTATGAATAATATCTTTATAATAATGGTAGCAACTTTTATTTTAGTACGAAATAATGACCTGTCATAAAGTGCTATCTGTCTACTTCTTCTAATTATCCATTTATCGGTAGCCTTACCGATTTGAGTTTCTCCATGCGAGATCCCCTGATTTTAATTATAGTGATAATCAATTAAATACCCGAGCAGCATGTCAGTGGCGTCAGAAGCAAATTGACTGTCCAATGTTACATTTCGTAGTAGTTTCCATATAGACTTCAGTGGACTTGGTTTTATTAAGCAACTTTGTTTTATAGATAAAGACTATATATGATATGGGCCTAAAATAGCCCCCTAAAATTAACATCATCATTTTACTGTAATTATTTGTTTTCTTTGTACAGATATATATATGTGAAGTTTTTACATAATGTTCATTTTGATTCAACTGCCCACAATTTAGAAATATGACACCCCCATTTTTGCATTTTTGGCATAAAACAGCTTGTTTTCAAGCAGTTTTTCTTTCAGAAAAGATAGAGCGCATGCTTGAACAAACAAAATATTTCAATTAGAGATGTATCTAGCCAAGGCTAATAAGTGACAAAAAAAATTGACCTTGTTCAAGCATGCGCTCTATATTTCCCATTCATAAAAGGATAAGAAAAACGTCAATTTTTGACTGATTTTGATTGAATTATAAAAATAGCGTCACATCTGACGTCATATACTGCCAGTGAGTGCAAATAAATCAAATAGATAGGTGAAAAATATATCTTGCATCAACTCTTCTAAAATATCACATAACATTTTATTGTGCCAGAAACACTTTAAAAATGGCGAATTATGGGGGCAAAATTTCACTCGTATCATATAAAAAAATGTAAAAAAAAAAAAAAAAAAATATATAATAATAAATAAAAAAAAAAAAAATAACGCGATATCGACTTCTTGAGATACTCATCATTTAGTTCTCCAAATGAGATTGCAATAAAAACTAATTATTTAACGGTCTCGTTTATGGTGTATTTAAATTGTCGACTAATTAAACTGCTCAGGCCATGTTCGTGTATGTTAAAAATTATTGTCTTAATAATTTAAGTACGTGACTATGCATTTAAGATCAATGCTACAAATGTTCATTGTATATTTTATTTTGTTTCATTTTAGAATATCCATGAAAACAATTAGATCTATTTATTATTTTCATAGAGTACGTTTTCTCCAAGAGAAAACGTACCTGGGTACGTTTTCTCCTATAAATTGGGTACGTTTTCTCCAGCATTCGGAAGCACTACATATACGAGGTTGTCCCAAAATAGCGTGGAGTCTACATGTGGCGTTATTCAGTTAATCGAAGACAAAGGAAGATGAAATTTGTGCAACAAAGGGTTCAAAACATTTGCATTCAAATAATGTTTTAAAATGTAATATTGTTTGAGATTGAATTAGTGAACTGAAAGCATGTTAGATCAGAAATTCGACATGCGGCGCAATGTCAAGAACAAAAAGTTAAAATCAAGATAATGAAATAAAAATTGCGAGGAAAAGTATTTTTCGGATAAATAAATTCAAATAAAATATACATTGATATTTGATAACAATTCTATTATTTACTTAGAAAATGTTTTGGCAATAACAAAACTTTTAAATATTTTATACTAATTAAATTTATAGCGCGTTTTGTGACAAGTTGAAAAGTTAACTCGTAATAAAATGACGATGTCAGGCGGCGTAGCAGTAACTGATACAATTTTGTAAAGACCATGAAATAAATCCTAAGCGGCTTTGGAGTAAATGAAATTAACAAAATCGATTAGAAATGCGTTTTGTGAATAAGTAGTTAAACAACATTGAAAATATTTGAACAAGTATCATGACAATAAATGACACATTTCGGCAAGACGGACGTTAGACAACAAGTACATATAATACAGGGCAAGTTTGGAGCCGACAGATTGTTTGTACTTAGAAAATATTTAAAAAAAACTAAACTAAAATATATGTTGAATTTGCACTCAGGGTACATGTTCAAAGATATAATATTTTTTTCTGAGACATTTTCGGAAATAAAACGTAAATGTAATCGTAAACGATGTGGAGGGTTTAGCAACAACGTAAAATTGAAAATTTTCGACGTCGCGCATTGCGCCGCCTGACAAAACTTGTTGTTACGAATTATTCATTTTCTCGAGAGATAAATAAAGTGCAGATTTGAATTTTTCAGTATTGTTTGCCAAAGAGTCATTGAAGAAAACATAGAAGTCTAATGAAATTACAGTGAACAGATTTTAAATTATGTGTCCTGTCTACATTATTTTTGGACAACCCTCGTAAACGTAAATATGTGAATCATTCAATATTAATTGTACTACATTTTCGATTATAAATATCTATATAGAGCGATATGCGATCCAAATTAGTAAAATTATGCTCCAAAGTGGCATATTTAATAAAAGTCACGAAAAGCCAAGGCTAGCAGAACTGCAGATCGGGGGGGGGGGGGGGGGGGGGGCATACACACATATGGCACAGAGAGAGAGAAAGAGAGAGAGAGAGATTTCCGCGTCGTGTTATACAGTTATTCTGGGATATCTCTCAAGGGGCTGTCTAACCCCCTTGTATATCATCCATATTTGGGCATTCATATTTGGTGAGGCTGGGGCCCACAGAGAGAGAGACAGACAGACAGACAGAGTTTGTTCGTATGAAAATGTAATACCATTGGTTTTGTTATAGACTCCCAATCTAACCAGAATTAATATATGCCCCACACACCCATTTTTCTTCTCGCAGCAAACATATAGGAAATTGAAATTGTGATGGATTGCAACCCCCCCCCCCCCCTTTTTGGGAGCAAATTTAAAATTGAAGTAAAATATTACCAATTTTAAAAGTGAAAAAATGTATTTGATGTATTTGGTACTTCGCACTCGCAGCCCCCATCCCCCTCCCCAGCACACACACATTGATTGGGGTTTTAGTGTATGGGCGAATTTTGCTTTTCAAGATTTTTTAGGTTTTCCGATGAGTCTGCCACCCCTCCCCCCTTTTCAAAAATGATGCTACGTGTTTAGAAAGGGTGCTTTTCATGCGTGCCCATTAGCAACTTTTCATTAAAGCGTAAACATTATTCCACTCAGCACACCAAAATTGTTCGTTCTCAAATTTGTAAAGTATGAGATATTGACAGTCCATTTATCATAGATATTTATTTATTTATTTATTTATTTATTTATTTATTTTTTCACCAATCAAGGGCCCTCAGGGGGCTATACATTAAAAAAAAATAATATCATGATTATAACAAATAATGAATGAAATAATAGCCCAGAATGTCCAGGTTCATATTACAGGCAACAATATGCAAAATGATTCATTAATACAATGAAATATGTATGGGATTTACGCATTTAACTGTGTGAGATAATGCGTGAACAGAACAGCTGTACAAAAACAAAGTGGCCTGAAAACAGCCAGAGAGTACCAAGGGACGGTGCCGGTGTAACGAAGAATATTGACCCGGGTTGAAAATTGACCCGGGGGTCATTTTTCAACGTTGAATATTGACCCGGGGGGTCATTTTTCAACGTTGAAAATTGAGACCAAAATCGTGAAATTTATACCCGGGGTCATTTTTCAACGGTATGAGAAAGATTTTTCTAAACTCTGATGACATCGACACGTTGAAAATTGATCCTGTTGAGAATTGACCCCAACCTCAGAGTTTTGATCTGAACTAGAACTTACTCTACAGTCTACACAGTTTAAATGTACAATCATGCACATATTTGAAAGTTTTAGTTTTAAAATGTTCATACTGTCCGATACATATGCGGACGGGCTAATTTCTTTTAGGTTGATAGGTCCAATTAATCATTTAATTTTGAGACTGAAAATATGATATCCATTTATTATTACTAAACTATGTAAATAAAGCTAAGAAGATGACCGATTGCTTCGGAATGGAACAGGCGAGTAGGGCTAGAATACTTTTTGACATAGATGACATGGTTTTTATTCCCTCATGTGACAGAATTTTAAGTTTCAACTTGTCATAATCTCTGATAAATATATCTAACAAATGTATTGCCCGTTATTGTCACGTTTAAGGCAATTCAACAGAGCTCTATTCGACAGGCACATGGCGTTGTATTTTCTAATAATTGAAAATATAACCTCTATACTGTTTTATTGGGTAAAGGGTATATATATTTATATCAAGACAAAAGGATATAATGTCAGATACCTATGCTTAATTTGAAGAAGTCAGCATCCCTGACAAAAAAATAAATGAATGGTTGTCATATTTTTATCTTTTTTTATGTATACTGTATTATACATATATACTTAACAATAATTTTTCATAAACTTGTCGGATTAACTTTATTGAAGCACCATCCAATTTTCTGCATATGCAGAGTCATAGTTCTTTTAAAAAAAAAATGCAATTTATTTCTATCATTTTGAGTTTTCAATTCCATTAATTACCAGTAAATTAGAAACACAGGCAACTGACGTAATATATTTCCTCAAAATTAAAAACATATAGCATACAGTAAAAATGTTATCAATTCTTTTTTAAAAGTAGGTTTGCATCTAAATACTGTATACAGTCGGAGGATGGTTGATCTAATTATATTAATAATATACAGGCATGCATGCAAAAAGTTTAATATATTTAGATTACTCAAGCATACAATTGATAGATAAACACTTGTTAAAATTCGGCTTTTATCAGACCTAGATTGGAATATGGTGATGTTGTTTGGAGCAGCTGTATCAAGGAAAATCCGAATTGCTTAAACATGTACAAATTGAAGCAACCAGGACAGTGACAGGGATCAGAATTAATTCTTCTAAAATCATTTTATATTGTGAGCTTAATTTGGAAACCTTAATTACAATCTCGAAGGGAAAAACATAAACTAATTACATTCTCCAAGATTATAAATGGTTTAGCACCACAAGATATGTTAGATTGAATTCAATCATATTTTCTAACTGAACATACATATAATCTTATGTCGAATGAGCTTTTTTACTATCTACCACTATATACTTATTACAATAGCTTTGTTCCGTCTACATGTAAATTATGGAATAATCTTCATGCAGGAAAGAAAATTTCATCAACTTTATCTTTCTTTAAGTCAAAACTTAAAAAACAAAATATACCTAAAGCTTACAAAAATTTCAGTTAAGGCAATAGGAAATATTATTTTACGTCAATTACGGAATAAAGCTAGTAAAGCTTACTTTAAGGATTTTTTATACTGATGGGAGTCGATGTTTATAGTGTAGGTCTGAATCTGAAGGAAATGTGATATATCAAAGATATACTCAACAAAGAGACGAACTTTTTAAACAACTCATTGACATTAGTGTACCTTTTTATATGTACTTTATGGTAGTTCTGATTTTTCATATAGATAAAATTGTAAAATTGTTTCCCATGTTTATATTTATATAAGAGCTCCAAAGCGTTTTTGATTCTCTTAGGTTACACGGTTTAAACCTATTTAAGTATTATACATTTATATTTACTTAATATATAGTCCCCTTTTATTTACTGTTCTTTTCAAATGGGCTGGATCATGAAAATGTCATTCTTATGTTTGTATCCCTGCAAGTATAAATGGAGGTGATAGGTTTGTTAATGTAGGTGTGAGTCAACATGTATACCAACAATAAGTCATACAATTATATATGATAAATATTCAGATAATTATTTAATATTCAAGTATCCCCTGTCTTATATGCATATAATATCAATAATATTCTGTAAACTTGTAATACTATATTCTTATGACTATAGATTATTTCTTCTTGACTTTGTATGTTTGAAAGGGTTTACATAGGCTATGACTCTTATCCAATGCATTCAATAATTTGATCATTCCGTTCAATAAAACACGTTTAAATTGAATTAATAATGTAGGTGGCTGTGATAGGAGGGTCAACCATCTACTCCAACGCTGCAATATGGTCTTCTTCTACATATTTCTATTCAAAAAATGCAATTTACCTATTTATTGACGAAAACAATTACTGTTAGTATTTATGATAAATTTTTGTAATCAAAGCAACTTAGAAACTATGAAAGCAAAATGCGCACTCACTCACTTAAACCCGAAAAACCAGTCTAACACATCCATTCATTCACTGATCCACCCGACAAACGTAACCACGTGACCTCTCGTACTACTAGCATACTATGAATGATTGTAGGTGTGAATGTAAACAAATGAACAATGGGAAATGAAAATATGAAATGTTGAAATAAGTGAACGCAAATATGAATACTAATTAACTAAAATAATTAATCCTGTGACATATACAAATATTCTTTAAAAAACATATATTCTTTTAAGAAATATATAGATATCATACAAAACAGCTATTATACGCGAAAAGTTTATTATGAATAAAATAGTTATTACATATTTAAAGTGATTATATGTAAATTAAAAAATATTCATTAAAATTTTATAAAGTCTCATTTTTAACAACCCCCCCCCCCCCCCCCCGTTGAAACATATAAATATAAAGACTGAATAAATATGTATAAACTGATAATTTTTAATTAAATGAACTCAAGTTATAATATTGATTCGTTATTTTGTGCTTCTTTGCTGTTGAATTTTGAACCGGTTTCATGATCAAAATTCCACGATGCGGGTCAATTTTCAACGGATTAGGGTCTTTATTCAACACCTTTCGTCTCATTATTCAACATGGAAAAATGACCCCCGGGTCAATTTTCAACCCGGGTCAAAATTCTTCGTTACACCTGCACAGTCGATTAGACTGGTCTACTTGTACTCAAAGTGTTCAAACCAGTATGCTTATACATAACATAACACCCCCCCCCCTTCTAAAAGTAAATACATTGCATATATGTATATTATATAACTATAACCATTATATTCCACCTTTAAGAATCATTTCACTGAGTTGTACAAGTACTTGTAAATATTCATTTGTCATAAGCCAGTATAATTTTTGGTCATTGTCCATGTATTGAAAATTTTTACAAGAGTCATTAGCTAAATTGTACAGAGTATCTCTGAATGCCTTATTATGATCACAGGAGAATAAAAAATGTTTTTCGTCATCCACTGATTTGACATTACATGTACATCTATTAGTATCTTTCTTGTCGAGGAATGCCTTGATATCTATGAAAATTGGGGATGGATGTGGGTGGATATGGAGTATAACGTACTATATTCTTTTCAAAGCTAAGAAGTAAAACAGGAAACGGGGTATAAAACCTTCCTTAAATTTCTCAGTTGTTTATGTAGAGTGGAAAGGATTTTAAAAAATACTACTTTCAACTGCCTACATGCACGTAACATGCCCCCCTCACTTTATCTCGCAGCAGACATTTTTCTTCCATTGACATAAAAATTGAAGAATCATAGGGTTTCTTTATTGGAAGGAAGTAAAGTAATAAATGGTAGTGAAAATAAGTAAATCAACAATGAAATTGGCTATTATATAAAAGAAATGCTACCACCTCCTCCCCGGATTAGGTTTTTCATGATTTTGAAAATTTTCCCTTTTATTTATTTTTCATTTATTCATTTATTTCTTGCTTATCAATATTTTGATTTTTTTGGATGAGGCTGTCCCTTCCTCCACTTTGAATAACGATGCTTCGTGCCTGTACGTGCCTCTGAGACTTTTGGTCGTGTATTTGTGAGTGTCTTTTGTTTTTGTTTTGCCTGTGCAAGTGTTTGTTTTTTCTGTCCGTTTGTTGTTTCATATGCATGTGTTCCTTGTTTTATGTCTGGGTCTTTGTTGTTGTTTTGTTTGTTGTATTTTGTCTGTGTGTTTTTTGTTTTCTGCCTGTGTGTTTGTTGTTTTCTGTCTGTGTGTCTGTTGTTTTCTGTCTGCGTGTTTGTTGCTTTCTGACTGAGCGTTTGTTGTTTACTCTCTGTGTTTGTCGTTTTTTGTCTGTGTTTGTTGAATTTTGTCTGTGTGTTTGTTGTTTTCTGTCTGTGTGTCTGTTGTATTTTGCCTGCGTGTTTGTTGTTTTCTGACTGAGCGTTTGTTGTTTACTCTCTGTGTTTGTCGTTTTTTGTCTGTGTTTGTTGTATTTTGTCTGTGTGTTTGTTGTTTTCTGCCTGTATGTCTGTTGTTTTTTGTCTGTGTTTGTTGTTTTCTGTCTGTGTGTTTGTTTTTTTCTGTCTGTAGGTTTGTTGTTTTTTGTGTGTTTGTTGTGTTCTGTCTGTCGTTTTTTATGTGTTTGTTGTATTTTGTCTGTGTGTTTGTTGTTTTCTGTCTGTGTTTGTTGTTTTCTGTTTGTAGGTTTGTTGTTTACTGCCTGTGTATCTGTTGTTTTCTGTGTTTGTTGTTTTCTGTCTGTGTCTTTTGTCTGTTTGTTGTTTTTTGTTATCTGTCTTTGTGTTTGTTGTTTTCTATCTGAGTTTGTCGTTTCTTGTCTGTGTTTGTTGTATTTTGTCTGTGTGTTTTGTTTTCTGCCTGTGTGTCTGTTGTTTCTGTCTGTGTTTGTTGTTTTCTGCCTGTGTGTTTGTTGTTTTCTGCCTGTGTGTCTGTTGTTTTTTTGTCTGTGTTTGTTGTTTTCTGCCTGTGTCTGTTGTTTTTTGTCTGTGTAGTTGTTTTCTGAGGTTGTCTTTTTCTGTGTGCTTGTTGTTTTCTGTCTGTATGAATGTTGTTTTCTCTGCGCGTGTGGTTTTTTTGTATGGTTGTTCTTTTCTGTGTGGTAGTTTTCTGAGTCTTTGTTGTTTTCTGTGTGCATGGTTGTTTTTTGTCTGTTTGGTAGCTATTGAAATTTTTGTGGGGTGTTTATCTGTGTATTTATTGTTTTTGTGATTGTTGTGGGTTTTACTTTGTCTGGTAGTTGATTTTTGTCCGTGTCTGTTTTTAAGCTGTTGAATTGTTGTTTTTGCATACCTGTATGTTGTAATACATCTATACTTTTGTCTTCGACCGCAACATTCTAAATTCAAAAGTGCATAAAATCCCAGAAAAAATACAGGGAACAAAATTTTCTGGTAATATGCTCGTTTACATGTTCTAAAAGTCCAAAATACATAAGTTTTACCAAATTCTATGCAGTGGTTTATGAGAAGTTGCGCTTTTAAACTGTTCATTACTTTGATAAAGAATAAATTGGGCAATATTTTCTGAAAAATAACGGAACTTGAATTTCCTTGTACATGTAATTTGCACATCTAAACTTTGTGTCCTGAATTCTTACCAAGTTTCAAGTTTGGATCAGCAGTTTAAGAGAAGTTGCGCTAACAAAAAAACTTGTTGTGTGGGGAACATGTATAATAAGTTTGGATAGATAATCGTCTTTCGTACATTCTGAAATGCAGGAAATTGGACACCCTCTTGTATTCCTATTTTTCTTTCCAAAACATTTATACCTCAAATCAATTCATATCATAATAAAAAGAATGAACAACCACTGGAACAAAAATAGCAAGAATTTACAAAACACTTTATTACTGGTTTTTTGTTTCTATAATAATGAAGTGATATGCACCAGTATAAACTGTGCTGTGCAAATAAGTATACATGTATATCAGTTTGACACTGGTAGATGGCTATGATACGTTGCGTGGTCATCAGAAAAAATATACAATGATTTAAAGACTCTTATAAAATTTGATTGTAAGTCAAATGAGCACTTCAAGCGAATTTCTTCAGTTCGTCCGCACCGGGGAAGTACCAGTAAGTTCCCTTGATATTCTTGGACAGCCTCATGATGTCATCACAGTTGCTATCATCTCGTGCTCCAACCATGCGGTCCAGCATGAACTCGAAATTTATTGGGGAGGCAGCGTATCCGATGAAGAACAGACCGGCCTCTGAGCTCAGAGATCCGAAGGGCATGGACTGGCGAACGATCTCAACTGGCTTGGCCTGCTGCCAACTGTTTCCTGGAAAACAAAATCATATTAGTCATTACATCAACATGTATGTGTTGAAAAAATTTCACACATGGATTGAATACAAATATTTCAGTTTGACTGATTATTTTATTGTTAAACAGATCCCTTCTATAAAATATTGACAGATTCTACACAGTCACATGTACACTTGCAGATATCTCTTAATCCTATAGCTTCAATGTAGGCCAGAACCTTTCATTATATATTCCCTCAAAAAAAAGAAAAATAATTTAACTGGTTGAAGAATTTCCAACCACGATTTTTCTGCCCTTGTGTATGCATACCTCCAGTCATTCTGGCAACGTGTGATGTGATAGATTTACGACTCAGCTCCGTACTATCTGGACGACTTCTTCCTACCCAGGATTCCAGAGTCTTGTCTGAAAATAAAACAACAAATACCTTTCAGTAAGCCTAAATTTTGCATTTAACTGCTAACTTTTGATTCCAAAAAACAAATCCTTTAACTAATATATCACTTTGTTCAGACGTTTTGAAATTCTGCCCATAGACACTGACCTTTTTCTTTGTCAATCACCTGGAGGTCATGAATCCACTTTTGGGTAATCTACCAGTAAACGAAGAAATCAGATGAAGGATACTAATACATTGATATTTGTATATCAGGAAAGCTCTGGTACACATGTATTACAGTAGATGTATCTTGTCACCCTCTCAAAAATTCAAATGAAGCAGCGCATGAATGGTATGTGTATGTTTACCAAAACTGATCAGAAAATTATGCATTTTGTGATTTTTAGTATCTGATTGCACAATGAACATTGGCCATCTGTATTTACATATCATTCCTTGACAGTTTATTACTGGTACAATAATATAAAGGATTCAGTAACCAGTGAACAGAAGTTAAATTAGATTAAAAACATCTTTAACTTATATATTTTACAAGTACTGACTGTTCACTGATCAAATTTTAAGTTAAAACTAGATTTTAATTCCCCCGAGACTTCACTGACCACATAACTGCCTCCAGTTTCTTTGTCCACAGCAATGTTCTGTCTGGATTCCTCATCTGCAGCATTCTCAGTCCCTACAAAACATGTTGCAAAAAACCATGAAGGTGATGATAGGAGTAATATTCAATTGACTACTGTATACAGGAAAATATTCGCCACCCCTTTCGCCCTCATTGTCAGAGGGCGAATTTAAGAATGGGAAAATTCAAAACAGGGCAAAACCGTTTGCAAGTGTAAAAGGGTCAAGATAACGCAGGGCGAAAATAATCTTGTATACAGTTACCAGTGTTGATTTAATTTGGAGAAACCCATTTTTTAAAAAGACTCCATTTATCTAAGTATCTGTGAAGAAAAAAGAAGCTTATTTTTAAGATTAGCATACAGTCAATCACACTGCCTTGCTGGTTATTAAAGAAAAATCAATTTGAGGATATTTATATCAGTTTTGCCCATACTTCCAAGATAAAAGCTGGCTGCCAAGAGAAAGAAGCTGATCACCAAAAGCAGCCTAAGGTCAAGACTAATATGTTTTCAAGACTTTAAGATTCTGGCTCACAGAAGACACTTAAATTTCAAATTACATCACCTCATTTCTTGCATTTATCATAGTAATGATTACTGAGCACATTTTTCATTACAGTAAATTGGTGATGACTAATTTTGATTTGTTATATCTGTAATTTATTATATCCATGCAATAAGTTTAAAATATGATTTTAACATGATGGATATAAAACTTAACTTCCCTATAAGCAAGGATTCATTTTAAGCATGTTAGCTGTAACCTTGTTTTACTGTAAGCATTTGTGTTTTGTACCACAACTAAGCTAGCGAACAGGAAGAACCATACCATCGATGAAGCCGGAGAGATCCCTGCCGTTCTTGTAGACGAAGCTGTACACATCTTCGAAGGACTCCACGCTGTTGGCAGGCATGTTTTTCATCACAACCTGGGCCAGCTCAAACAGCTTGCTGGGGGTGTTACACTTGGCATGGATAAACACATCTCCTCCTGCCAAAAAAAACCAATGTGGCAAAACATTATAATCCACCAATTTTAAGTACTGAAGGTAAAGAGGACACTTTAAATTGTAAATTCAATCTATCAAAAAGTTACTTAAACAGAATGCTGCCTAAAAGTTATAAAAACTGATGCAATTGAGTGTTATTTATCAGTGATATGCACAGAATCATAACTCACAATTAAAGCAATGATGCTTGACAGTCCTGAGTTCTCCTGATTTAATACTATTGAAGTGATAGAGCACAGGTAACAAAGGCAAATCAATAATTCTTAGAATCAGTCAACAAACTTACCTGAGCTGGGCATTTCTCCCAGGTTTCCTTTGCGGTGGGGGTAATTGTAATCCTCCTTGGGTTTTCCCCCAATCTACAACAAAAGAATCATATTATTTTTTCATCTTTAATAGAACATTCATCCTTCTAAAAGTGATAAATGAAAAAACACTTTGCTAGCCAAGGGTTTTTGGTCTACTTTGCTCCCCATAAAACCTTGGGCAAACAACACCAGTATACACAGTAAACACACCTTTATATAAGGGATGGGATGATCCATCGATGCACCGGTGCATCACGGTATTTATTTTGACGATATTTGGATCGATACATTTACCATTAATACGTCGATACCTAAGCGAACTTTTTTTATTCGCCAAAAATATCCGAGCTTCATATATCGGCTATTTTTAGTCTGCGTGCCTAATATGAAAGTACAAACCTGGCGGAAAACCTCGTAAAGTTGTCAAAACTGTTAGGAAGCTAAATCTGGAGTGTGGACAACTTTTGGATTACTTGTTTATGAAAAAGTAGTGTATATGAGACTTAAGTAATTTGTAAATTGTGCAACGCTCATTTTAAATATATCAAAATAACTTTGGACATGCGGAAATACATCCACAGATTGAATAAATTTTTAATCCTTATTCATGTTTTCATTTAGTTGCAATGTATCGTGATATGTATCGTATCGCATCTCATGTATCGTGATATGTACCGAATCGGCTAAGAACAGAATCGTCCCAGCCCTACTTTATATACACCTATATACAGTGTATGCACACCTCTATACAATGCATTCTCTGTATACACACACATACACACTGTCCATCATTGTTCCTTGTTGAAAAAAAGTGGTCAAACCAAGCAAACAAACAACATCTGTAAACACACCTGTATCGGCTGTATACACAAATGTATACACTGTCAACATAACTGAATTGGCTGGATACACAAATGCATGTACTGTTAACACACCTGTATGGGCTGTATACACAAATGTATTCACTGTCAACATAACTGAATTGGCTGGATACACAAATGCATGTACTGTTAACACACCTGTATTTACTGTATACACAAATGAATACACTGTAAACACACCTCTATGGGCTGTATATAAAAATGCATGCACTGTTAACGCACCTGTATGGGCTGTATACACAAATGCATGCACTGTTAACACACCTGTATGGGCTGTATACAAAATGCATACACTGTAAATACACATGTATTGGCTGTATACACAAATGCATACACTGTAAACACACCTCTATGGGCTGTATATACAAATGCATGCACTGTTAACACACCTGTATGGGCTGTTTACACAAATTAATACACCGTATAAACACCTGTATGGGCTGTATACACAGTTGCATACACTGTAAATACACCTGTATACACTTTCCTCTACTGTTACCTGTTTATAGAAGTTGGGTCCAAATCCGACCCCGGCCCAGATTTCATCTTCCTCATCCCTCATCTTTGGGTCAGTCACCTGATCCACATATTTCTGCAGCTTGGCCACAGCTTTAGCGACCTCCTTTGCGTTGGCCTCAGGCTTCACATAGATCCATAAGTACAGGGCATGGTTTTTGCCTTGTGAATATACCTTAAGAATAAAAAAATTACATTTTTATTGCACCTTTGTAGAATCTTCATTTGAATTCATGTTTGTTAGGTTTATCTAAGAGAGTGGGGATTTTGTCACTTTTCAATCACATGCTGGTATATTTTCTACTTTAATCAATTAAATTTAGAGCCAACTGTTTTATATCTGTGTTTTCATACATATCAAAGTTAAGGCCTAAAGGAGATCATTAATAAACTAATAGTAACTCGATTTCAAGGAAGAAAAAATCCCGCTATAACTCGATCTCACTGACGACAATAAACAGGTTTGCTAAAACTCTTTTCCTCAAACTTACCGATGGCTGGCTCTCGGGAACACTAGCAGCACTGACTGCTGGGAACAGGCCGACAGTTTGTTCAGTGTTCATGTACTTATAAACCCCATAGCCAACGAGGGCAGAACCCAGGATCAGGGGCTTCAGGGAGCGGCTCACATGAGCTGCTGTCTGTGTAGATAAACTGCGATCTGGAATAAAAAAAAAAAATACTCAATCTAAATTTGATACAGTTTTAAACTTACATTGACAGTGTACCCAGCTCCATCATTAAGCAGGTAGATTCATAATATCCTTCATTATCCTACATATGCTAATATCCTATATTTATCAATATAGTACCATGTTATAACTAAAAAGTTTATGCTGTTTTTCTTCGTTAAAAGAATGTTTGCTGCATCGAGCTTGCTTATTTGACCCAATGGTATATACTGGGATAGGATTAATTCTGGAAAAGTATCAATTTTTGCCTTTGCAATGAAATGTCACAATTTAACACGCAATATTTAGTGGTGGTGAGAATCGGTCAGCTATATATAGGTCAGTTATCTACCATTAGACTAATTACTATAAATAGGTCGATTTTTATTAAATAAACTTAGTGTATGTGGTTCTCTGCATAATATGCCATTGTTAAATAAATTTTGGAATCATTTTCATGCCCAACCCATTAAAATTTGCTGAGAGTCAAGAGTGTAATTTCTACTTTCTGTTTCACTATAGCTTTTAATACTTAATAAAACACTGTGTATCAAAAATTAAAATTATAAAACTGATTGTCAACAAATGACAATACAAATGAAGTGGGACCTGGGAAATAGCATGACATGTCGTGTCCTTCATGATGTAAATTCATTACATCACATTAGAAAAATCATGGTTACACAACTTGTTTATTTCAAAATTTGGAACATTCAAAGCGCTCTAAATAAAAACGACGATATCGTATCTTAAAACGCCTTTTAAATTTAAAAAAAAAAATCCTATCAATAGCTGAAATATGTAAATTTATAGGCCTATGGTAATCCTCCCTAAATATCCGTTTCTGACAGTCGGCCCAGGGCAAGTTCGACAACTTCGGCAGCCATTACGCTGAAAATACTAGAACGCCGACTCCGCGGGGTTGTTTTGAGGGGAAATACTTACTAAGTAAAGGCCTGGCACGGCTGAAAAGTCTGGCACTTCCTCTTAAAGCTGACATATTGACAATATCGACGAATGCTTGCTACTGTCAGGCGTTAATAAGTGCAAGGTGCGAGAATCTCTCTCCGCCGCAGTGGACCTGTATAGTTCCGTCCTTCAGTCACACACGACGTCACATGATCGAGATAAGGCATGGGCGGATCTCTGATTTATGTAATAAGTCAGAAAATGTTGGCGTGGAATACTTTTTAGACTGTGATGCAATTTACCGCTGATACTATACTACAGCGATAGTTAGGCCTTATAGATATGGCAAAAAATTATAAAAGTCAGGGCTAATGTTCTGGCAATGTAAACATATGATATATGGTACTGTAGTTTCTAGCAAAAATACTATCTGAAAATTTTTATATAATTTTCTCTGAATTCATAAAACAATGCATTATAACAGCTGTTATAAGGGATTGTAAACTTCTGATTATCATTTTTAAAAGGGAGTGTCGTATAATTTTTAAAGCCTTGTAAAATGGTCCGGGCGGACCTTGGTCCAGTGGAAAAGGTGACAGTCTGCATATCCATTGAGGGACTCCCGGTTCGAACCAACCAAATTACACAAACTTTAAACTTTTTTTTAAAAATGAAAAGAAATTTATTGTAATAAATTACGCATGAAGAAAAATAGTTCAAGATATGAGATATTCGAGATATGTATAACAAAATATCACATGAACTGCAACAATTAATCTTCCAAATAACTTATCATTTTACTGTATGAATATTTATTCTCTAAAGAAAAAAGAAAATAATTAATTTTGAGGGATACGTTAACTGACCTATATTCGGCGTGTAAATGCTTATGAACAAATCAAATGACAATTGTATATCAAAAACAATGCTAATATATTTTTTGAAATTTAATGCAAAGAAGTGCAGGCTCAAATGCTTATTTTGATTTGGTATGTTTTAACGACTGTACATGTAACTATCTTAGGCCATTGCAAGTTTGTTCTTTGTTTAGCGTCCACCCAAAACTAAAAAAACCTTTCTTTCTATCAGGAAAAAACACAAACCTTAGAAAAAAACACAACTTTAAAATTTCAACAAAATAAAATTTGTTATATATTTTGAAGTATTTTCTTCATTTTGTAACAAAAATACAAAAATAACAAATACCTACTATATGATTTCCATTTTGAATGTTGTTATATTTGATTTCTGATCCGGATTTAAAAATGCGATCCTGGGCCCGACATATGAAAAAGCGATCTAATTTTATGAACAACAATTGTGTGGTTTTTTTTTAATTCTTACATCTCAAAACCAATCCGTCCGCGGACGCTAAACATAGAAAAAACTTGGAATGGCCTTACTTTATACATGTACATGTATATCAAATTAATTTTTGATTTGAGAAAGAGATTTAAGCTTAGAAACCTTCATATGTATACAAGTCTATAATTTATATGATGTTTGGGAAGAAAAGATGACGCGAATGCATTCTTCAAGTAATTGATAATAATGAATTTATTAAATGTTTATATTTTAAATCAACATGTAATATTTGATTGAAAAAATATTAATCGCGGTATCTAAGGCCAGACTCTAATTATTCAAAAATACAACACAGACGCAGAAAAAAAAATAGAAATACATGTATACATATAAACGAAATCGGTTAAAAACAAAGCCCATATTTTTGTTTTCAAAGTGCGTGAAGTGTCTTGATAGTAAAAAAAAATGTTGATGTACACTCATGACGCACTTTGGAAATGTTTGCAAAATGCGTCGACTCAGTCCAAAATTTTGAAGAAAAAAATTTAAAGTGCGTAATTTTTTCAAAAGTTCGTTGCCACAGAGGTAAAGTTTTTAGAGCAGTTTTAAGTGCACTATGAGTCTTGAAATTGGCACATAATGAAGTACAATCAGGACCGCACTGATTCACAATCGAATATGTTTAATTCTTACAATGGATAAGTAGCATGTACGTAAGCATTTTCAGATGCAAATATGATCTTTTTATGATGGTAGGGCAGGTTGAAATATTTGGAGCAGTTCAAAGCTGGTTGCATATTCAAGTAAATATAATTCATGAAACAATTGGTCTGTAACGCATCGGCATGTCTTCATTTACAGTGCATAATTTTGATTCTCTAGGATGGAAAGAAAAAAAAACAAAAATCCTATAAATAAAAACTCCAATTCACTTTGGACTTGTATGACTGATGCTTCTAAAATTATATATGCACCATCCTTATGTCAGATTATATTTAATATTCAAATAATTTAAATACTTGTATATGTAGCAATATTTTAACAATTGATGTGATGTCACACTTTATACTATTTTACATTATAACTAGACAAAATGATAAAGTATCTCATAACTATAAAATCATATCATGCACGTTCACCTTCATCTTTTGTACTTGTGACTTTCGTATTTATTACTTTTCCTCTTGTTATAACGACTAATTAATTTGACTGTTTATGTTTTTTAAACAACTTATCTTTCTGTTATAACGTCACGTAAGTATCATGTACATACAACAGAGCGTTAAGTAATTACGACTTATCCATACTTCATTTTTGACAACTTTTTTACCCCCACCCCTTATTGTGCAAAATAGTTTATATATAGAGCCATATGGATATCGATGACTTATTATGGCGTTATACTGTGCCCAAACTACAAACCATCACCTCCCTATAGAAATTGGTAGGTGGAACAATACTCCACGTGAAGACCGCAAATGCGGCTTATGTGAAGCCA
This sequence comes from Magallana angulata, assembly GCF_025612915.1. Classification (NCBI taxonomy): domain Eukaryota; kingdom Metazoa; phylum Mollusca; class Bivalvia; order Ostreida; family Ostreidae; genus Magallana; species Magallana angulata. The sequence goes on from NC_069114.1 coordinate 29,027,673, forward strand.
CAATCAAATTGGCGATGAATTTCATTATGTTTTAGAATGTAGTGCACTGTCACCTGTAAGAAAAAAATTGTTTAGTAATTATTATCTTAAAAACCCAAACATCTTAAAATTTAGAACACTTGTCATCTTCAAATCATGTAATACTTATGAAAATGTGCACTTTAATTAGAAAAATATTTGATTTGGTCGGTCATCCTACGTTACAACTATAACACATTCATTGTTTACTTTATTCTGTTTCTTTTTGTAAATCCTGCTTTTCTTATACTTTTGTATATAATTCTTCATTATGTTATGAGTGAAATAAATGAACTTGAACAAGTCTCTCATCCGTGCAACATTTCATTTTACCTCATTATTTTGACATCATCTTGAACATACTACTATGCAATTATTTCATGCCACTAAGTATCTCGATCTGTAATTATTTATGACTTTGATAATATTTAGTTAGACTTACTTATCATAACATAACACTTTTATTGTTGTATCTTGTTGTACCACTTTTTTATTGTTATTACTAGTTAACGTCTTTTATATCATCCATTAAGTGTTTCGTAAAAAACAACTCATTATTTAGATCTTGTAATTTAAAGGTATTTTGTATGAATACCAGGGACCTTATTCACAAAGTAAGTAAAAAATAAAACAAATTGGCAACAGTATGTTCCCGTAATATTTATATAAATATTCAATATGATAAACATTGCATGAACAATACATTTATGCGTCCTGAAAAAAAAAAATGATATGAACAATACACGGTAACTGAATCTATTTAGATAAATATTACCATATAGAAATTTCTTATGACATACTCTTGTAACAAAAATACTCGTAAATCTTTATAGCAACATTTCAATGCAGAATGTTGGGTTCGAAAATACACATTTCCACTTAACTTTTCCAAATTAAACCCAAATGAGTGAAGATTTTGTATGACAATATCAAAACAAGAAAACAACATGTATCTAATAAATTTACACGTTTTATTACGGAGGGAAATAGATTTTCACCTATTTTTCCTGTGGTCAAATTATCTCACACAATAATACATGTATAACTATCAAATTGCTTTAAATATATATTTGTATGGTATACCAGTAAGTAGAAACAACAAATTTTAATTCGTCCTGATTATTAATACATATATACTCAGTATATATATATATTATATATTATATAACTTTATACAATAAAAATTCTTTTCCTGCACAATTTTTTCTCTCATTTAAATCATGATTATGTACATAAATTTAGGCCCTTAGGAACAAGCATATATGTAGAACAAATAATAAATTTATTGTAACAAAATCTAACAATACAAATTTATATACTGTCCATACACATTTGTAGATTGCACACTTCATTTGAAATTGGAATAAGCTCTATTTAAAAAAAAAAAAAGATGAACATAAGGGATATGGCTGACAACATTTTTATACATATATTTATAAACACTTATTTTTCAACCATTAAGAAGCACAATAAAATTACTGGATTTACATTTGAATCTTTTAAAATTATTAAGGACATATTGATATGGAAAATAAAAGTATGAACATTATCATAGATATAAATGAAAAGTATTATTACATCAATCTTCACTGAATGTGTTTGTGAGCAAAGAAATAAACAACAAAGTGAATTTCGAAATTTTTGAAATTCACCGAAAATGGCTTTGAGCATAAAATTCCTGACTTTGCGTTTCCGTATGTAGGCGATTATTGACAAAATAAAGATAAGTTCAAGGACTCTTCTATCATCCAAGACAAAAACATGAAGAGAAGCAAAAAAAAACATGCATGGTTCGATTTATCCAGCTACATGTATGCTACATGTATAAGGACTAAAGGAATGTCTAGGATTAACAAAAATCAACAAATCTCTTAAACAAGGAACAGTATTGTTCAAAATGTTAAATCAAACAAACCATCAAAGATGCATGAGTAACCTTTTTGAGTGGCAAGTCAATGCAAGAAAATGACAAAATGTCAGAGTGAGAATTAATGCAGTCGAATATATATTGTAAACCAAAAACTTTTAAGTGTGTACACAAGAAATTTTCGTGAGAGCCTCGTTGCACAAACATTTCTCATCGCAAACTAGTCATCAAATGTCTCATGTAGTTTATTTTCTAGATACCGGTAATCTACATCTTGATCGATGAAGACATAGTGGTTAACTGGTGTAAGCATTAATTCAACCAAGGTCCCATTTATAATATATATAACATGTACAGATTTGTTGGCCCTTCGAAAGTTTAACATAAATGGATGACTTTCATTTTCATTACATGAACATCTAAATGTTTGATCTTGCAGCTAATTTTCACAGTATCAAGTCAGTCCACTTCTAATGAAATACAGTAGTTAAATTTTTTTTTCAAACATGAGCTCAGTTTCTGTTGCAACTATCACACAGTGTTATAGAACTCATAATTAATTGGTCTGTTTGAAAAGGGAAAGGAAAAAAAAAATTAAGGCACAAATGATAAAACCGCCATATTATGCTTCATGTATCATGGTAAATTGTTCTGGTCAGAATGTTCAAATCTAATGAACATGATGTATAGTCATCATGTGACTGCACATTGAAAAATGGTCCTATACCTAAGGCGAGTTTAACAGAGCGAGCACCTCCCGTGCAAGCACCTGCCAAAATTCCCTATACCTGCAACACAAATTTTGGCAAGTGATCGCGAGCACTCACACTTTTGAACTCGCCTCTGATGTAGATTTTCTAATTTGTGAGGAAAGAAACTCAACTACACTAATGAATTTTGTTCACAATCGACTTCTTAGATATTAATTTGAATAATTAAGAGTTTATAATCAAATTGATCAAACATTTAGCAGTAATTAACAAAATCTAAATAACAGAAAGCTAATTCACAGAAAATCTCCCAAGTACTTCACAATAATTTAATACGTGTAAAGTGAAGCTATCAATGCTAACTTAAAAAATCTCAAAAATGAATGCGCTTCTCAGCTGCATTTTATGAGTCAATAAATCTCACGTATCATTCTTCTGTTGTTGTAAAATAACATTGACCATTCAAATACGTACAAACCATTAGGTTGTATTGAACTAGCATTAAAAAATATCGAACCAAAATCACAAAACATTAACATAAATTAGAGATCAATTAAATTACAAAAAAGAGACCAATTAATTTGACATTGAATTAAAAAAACAAAACTTTTGCCAGCAAAATATAAGATACAATTTGTACATCGTCCAGCGAACAAAAGATTGAGAATAACAAACAAGTAAATACCTGGTAGGCACATTTTTTTTTAACAAAAAATAAGAACGACATAAATGACCAATACATAATTACATATGGTTTTTTTTATATATTAACAAAAAAAAAAATAAATAATTCATTTGAAAAATTGATGCTATGTATAATATAGCTCTCCTTACTGTATTTTGAATATCCCTGCATCATTAAAATATTAAGAAGTAAAATCATTTAATGAAGGATACATTGGATTTATGATTAAGTCTGGGGTACAACGTGTAAAATATTGCTAAGTCATTATGCATCCTGAGGGCCATTGGTTTTGCTGTTGACCTTTGACCCAATCATGAGTGTGTAACCTCTGAACTTTATCAGTATTGGATATGTCTTTGCTGATCCAGGATTTGACCTTCTAACAACCTTGACAGGCATATGGCAATCAACTAAAACAAAGAAAAGATATTACTGTAACCTTATTAAATTCAATTATCAATTTTTTTCTCTCAAAAGTTTCGGAGTCTGAGCCAAACAAAGTTTTACATAGACCCAACATCTGAGAAAAACAAAATGGGGTGGACCTACAGCACTTGGCAATAATTCCTTCATACCCACCACAAAAACAAAACTTCAAGTGTAAATAGGTTTTACTGGTATCATTGCTATTTTACATGAAGTAATATGGCTAGATATTGTATATCACCTTTATCAACCCTTGACAGACCATCACCAACATTCCTCACCTTAACGATCTCCAAGACTCGTGTCCTGTTTTTGTTTACATAGGTTCAATATACCAGTAAAAAATCTTGTTAAAAATGCCTTACTAAAGCAATGTAAACAATAAAATCGGAAAAATTAATTTTGACCAAAACCGTAACCATGCCCCTTCAAAGTTCATCCTTTAGTTCAGAGGTTTCAACTCATATCAAGGCACTCTTTTATGAATTTGAGTTAAAAACTGAGCTGAGTAATCAAAAAAAAAAAAATGCTGGTAATGGTGAGGTCTGGACGACCACTGAGACTACTACTATATAGTAATAATACATGTACACAGATTACTGATGCCACTTTGTTGACCAGTGAGGCTGGTACTCACCAGAGGTACTGCGATACCTATCACAATGCCCCCTACAATGGGTAGCTGGGTCTCTGCCAGGGACAGGAACATCTCGACACAGCCTATCGTGTAGATCAGGGATAAATCGCCACCCTGCAAACAAAATAAATTAATAATAAAAGAAAAAGTGAACAAGCTCACATACAGGGTACCCCATGCTCCCCTGTCAGCTGACAATGCTACATATAATGAATGCCAAGGCAACCATTAGATACACAAAATAATTTGAAATCATAAACATAATGAAGAGAATAACTCGCAAAAAATCATCAGATAAAAGCTCCCTGCAAATAGGTACCGGTATGCCTGCATGTAGTATCTATTCCTTAAATAGCCACAAAAGTTTTAATTTCAAAGGGCTGAAATTTCCAATAAATTAGCGACAAAGGAATTTCCTAGTGACATCCATGCACATTTATGCACTGGTTCCTAAATACCAACAATGTTCTATGAAATTCCTTGGAGCGGTTTAAGAGAAGTTGCGCTAACATTCCTACATGAATGATCAATATAGGACCAAAATTGTAAGTTCAAAAGGGCCAAAATTCACAGAAAAGTTATGGAATCAGAATTTCTTGGATAAATGCACATCTATACTTTGTGTCCTAAATACTTACAAAGTTTTTCAGTAATTCTGTGCAGAAGTTTAAGAGGAGTTGCACTTAGTTATATAGTTACTTCAAATTGTTCATTACTACATGTGTACATGTATGTTCAATTAAGGACCAAAGTTCTAATTTTCAAAAGGGCAAAAATTCCCAGAAAAATTAAGGAATCAGAATTTTCTGGTGCCAAGCACATTGTCACACTGTGTCCTTAAGGTATACAATGTATAATGAAGGGATATTGAACAATTTTGTATCATTTTAAACCAGTTAAATATGTATTGCTAAATAACAATGAAAGTGAAATGAACCAAATTCACATGACTGACAACATATAAGAAGCCGGTCATTTTGCACCTTAAAATTTTTAAAAGAGAGTTATCTCCCCTTGTTGAAAACAAGAAAATTATAATTTCGTCAAAATATCTGCGGTAAATGATTCATTTTATTTCATATTTCAATAAAGAGAAAGTTTAAGCATGTATTAACCAAGAGAGTTTTACAAATTTTAAGTTACTTTTTACAATATTTTATTAAAATATACGTTGCCCATAGACTTCAATGCAAAATTCAATGTGTAATTAGTTGGACCATAATCAATATTTTGAAAATTCCTTTGGTGGAGTATTTTTATTTGATAACACCTTCAAAATGATATCATGATTTAGAATATCGGACCATTCATTTATTAGATTCAATATGTGGTCGTTATACATCGAATACCTTAATACCTATAAAGTTTCTTGTAATTCTGTGCAGTAGTTTAATTACGAGGAGTTGCGCTTATAAACTGTTCATTACCATGTTCAATATAGGGCAAAATTTTAAAAATGGCCAAAATTGTAAAAATTAAGAAATTGGAATTTCTTAGTAATATGCATATGCATCAACATTTTTGTTCTAAATACCTACAAAGTTTCATACAGTTCTGTGCCGTACGTAATTTAAGAGGAGTTGCACTCACAACTGTTCAATACTACATTCAAATAAGGAAAAATATTCTAAGATCCAAATTTAAGGGCGAAAATTCTCAGAAAAACAATGGAATAGGAATTTCCTGGTAATAAGCACATCTACACATTGTGTCCTTCATACCTACAAAATTTCAGGGAAATCAATGCATGGGGTATAATAACAATTGTATCAGTAGCTTTCAAGCAGGCCCAATGAAATAAATCTGAAAGAGTGCATGGGGTGCGCGTATTCCTGACGAGCAAAAAAACAAGAAGGTCGAGTCCCTAATATGGAGCATTTTCAAAACAACATAAATATATAAGAGAGCTTTTCTCATACTGAGCATTCATCAATATTTGTTGAATACCAAATTTCATTGTTGAGTCTTCTTTTTTTTAAATAATCCATAAAATTATATGTACATTGAAGTGATATTCTAATACTCATTTAGTAATACATGTACACTGTTTTGTTCTTGAAACTGTGATTTTCACTTAATTCCTGAAAATTGTTACCATTAATAATGAAACAAAAGTATTTTAAAGGTGAAATATACAATCTCTTAAAAAATTGTCACTTTTTTGGGGGGGGGGGGGGGGGGGGGGGGGGTTGGGGGGTTATTTTACAATGACTTATCCAACAATTTGAAATCAAGTTCAAATGGTTAAAATTGCTTCAGATATTTTACATACAATTATCGGTATTTGGTTTTGGTTTTAGGAAGATTGATAGTTTATAGATACATGTAGGCCATATATTTTGAACAAAATTAATAAAGTGACCTTTTAATTTTTAAGAATTTTTTCTAAATTTTGGAGAAAAAATATGTCTCTGTTCCTGATGATTCTGTGAATTTTTCAGTGTTTTCATTAAAATGTATTTTCTAAGATTGTAAAGGTACTCAATAAAGGAGAATATGTAATAAATATTGTGTTTTTGAATATCACAATAATAAAATTTTTCAATATTTCTAAAAAAAAACCAAGCATGATAAAAATTCAGGAAATATTATAGCCATGTCATTCTTTAATTTTTTCCACAACAGTGGAGAACACATGAAGATTATGGAGAACACAGCTCTTTGATGTACCTTTTAGATACAGGTAATTAAAACTTTTCTTTTCAGGTACATAATTTCCTGTACTCAAACAAAAATGATATTTAAGTACAGAAAGTTTAAATCACAAGTGCCAGTGCATTCAGAAGTTCATGTCTTTCAAACAAATTATTGTATTATTTGGGAGTTTTGGGGAATTTGGGGAATTTCAGATTTTTATGATTTCTGATAAAGAACTTGACCTGCCACAATAGACATACAATTGACGCAATGAAAGAAAAAAATCAGCTGAACAATGAATACAAAAAGTAAAGCCAACCAGTGCACAAAAAAGGAGCAATCCCAGAACTAGCAGTTTGAAAATTGCGTATCATTGAAATCATTTTAAATTATACTTTTATACAATTGAAATCAATTTAAATGACACGTCTATTGATAAAATCAGCACTTACTGCTTTAAGTACATTTTTTCCACAAAGAATATTTGGAAGACCACTCTGAAATTTAAAGAAAACATATTGTTGAACAAAACATTATGAAAAACATCAAAAATTCAAATTATAAATACCGGTACATCGATCATTCCAATTTACATCATGGTTTTTTCCTCTTTCAAAATTACATGAACAGTCTTCTTAGAACTTCTAATAATTTCTATTCTTTATAATTGGAGAAATACTCCTTATTTCATTGATAACAACTTTCGTACTATCTCACAGGAATATCATATACCCCCAGTACATGTAGTTCTGCTACTTTAAGAGTGAAGAGAACTAACTAGCTGAAAAGGGTGCAGTTACCAAAAATTCTTTTGACTAAATGGGCTAAAATTTTATTCATAATTATAAAATATGCTGATACATGTATCAAATTACTGCTTGTTATGGAGTCTTGCTTAAGTATAAATTTTCTGATACATGTATCAAGATACTGACTGTTATGGAGTCTTGCTTTCTACAGCATGAGTATGGTACACTACAGGCCAGGGGACTAGGGTTATCTGTAGTACAATTATAATACTCATTCTTCACCCAGTCCTGATAGCTGGCCACTCCACAGCACTCGACCTGAAACAGAGCCAAACTCATAAAACTAAAAGACAAGATACACGTGTGATCTCAGAACTTTAAGGCTATCCATACCAAAAACCGTTACACATAGTCATAACTTAACATTTATATAAAATCATAATGCTCCATGGTTTACAGCCAGGGAAGAGAATCTATTTATACAACAGTTAATGTGCATTTGTTATACTGTAAACCAGATTAGTTACAATAGAGGTATATACATCTGTTTATAGATTAAGGACTATGCTGAAACTGTGTTTTGAGCATGTTTGCTGCAACCATGTTTTATTTTGTTTTCCCCAGGACTGAAATGTCACATTTTCATTGGTTTAGACATAGCACTTGACTGCATGGATATCTCTATGTTCGTTTAGTGAGAATTAATATTTGGCAATATAAGGCTGTCATTGGCCGACGCTTCGCCTACTCATTTCAACATTTCACATTATTTAAATCAGAAACTGCATGCCGTAACTTCTTAAAATATTTGGAGTAGATGCCCTTTGAAATTTTTTTTCATTGAAGTAGTTGCCCTTTGAATATTGATGTCACATTGTTCAACATGAAGCAAAAAAAAATAGCAACATTGAGATTTGTTCAAATCTCTGCAGAGAAAAGGGAGAAAATGAATAAAATTGAATAGCAAAAAAAAAAACATTTTTAAGTAAACATTGTTGAAGCAAAGATTTTCAAAGAATGTTTGAAAGGTGAGATTGATAATTTTGATGAGTTTAAATGAGTTAAATTGGACGAGATGTTAGGCAAATTGTACATTGGTTTAGGCAGATCATTGCTTTTTATGAATAATGTCACTTTATAGTCCTCAGGAAAACAAAACACTAACTTATTAGGTCTGTTACTGACTGACTACAGACATATATTAGGTTGATCAATCTCAAGGAAGGCTTGGCTTTGAGTAAGACAAGACTTTCATGATATACCGTAACAAACAGAAATAAACGAGAACCCGTACAATGTCTGATAATTTATACTTTTAAGAGAGTTCGACGACAATGGTCACTTTTTAGACTATATCAACCTCCTTGACAAGAAGAGCTCTGAATATAAAGATATAAAAAATATTCGTTTTTTTTTTCTTCACGAAAGAATAATTTATGTCAAAGAAATCTTTTCCAAAATCTAAAGGAACTATCTGATAAGTAGAGTTTTGACTACATAGCCTCCTTAAATAGTACACACTGAATTCATGGTTTTTAAATAAATTATGCACTGTAATGTGTTTATTTTTCTATTTCATAACATACACAAGTAGAATGAATTCAACACAAGAGAAAAATGTTTCTAGGGTTAAATTCCTTTCAGTTTATACATCATTCAGACAAAGTGGAAAATCTTGACGGTCAATATCCTAATTAAGTGACAGCAAGTAAATGCCTTGAATAAGCCTACTGGCATTCATGACCATCCAGGTAGAATGAACAACAGGATGTAGGTGGCAACAACCAAACATTTTTTTTTGCCCTTTTTCTGAAGTAGGAAGGGAGGAATGAGCATATAATTACATTGGCTGGACCAGGAATCAAACCCGGGATCCCTGCAACTCTAGTAAGGAGCTCTACCACTGAACTACCTATGCTGATAACCATAGTCCATATAGCCCCAACTACTACATTCCTCCCTCCTTAAAAAAAAATCAGATACATGAGCAGAATTGATTTGCAAGTAAATTTTCTCCCATACATTTACTTAAAAACCCTGTACGGTAAATAATTTCATGCAAATGCATCAATGCTGTTACAGTTTTATGATATAGTGAAAGAGTTTCACCCTATAACAAGATTTCCTGCCCCTGGGGGCATGAATTTATAATTTTGATATAGGCCTTCTTGCTTATGTTCTCAATGTGTATGGTGTATGCCAAGTGGTAGAGAAGATGATTCTTAAATAAAGCTAAATACCACTCATAAATACTAGTAAGCATCTTCACACAGGCATCTAAATCCTTCAATTTGATTTTCATTCGTTACACCCAAGTGCACAGCAGATCTAAACTTGTGGCCAACATATAGTATTCCTTCTGTGATCTACGATTTTGTGCATTTATTTCTAGGTCTATGCGCATTTTCTCTTTCTAAATAATACATTAATCTGTTTACACGTATTTGATGTAAGTATTCTCTTGGCTTGGCAAAAGTGTGTAAAAATTGATAATTTAAATAGGCTGATCGATTAACACGGTGATGTAAGATGAACTTCCACACAGGTGAGACCTCTACAGTTAAATACTGTTATTAAGAGGTCTGGGCTTATAAAGGGGTTGTATAAGGATAGCAGCTATGGAAGAGAAATATGGCTGACATTACCTTTTATGAGCAGTGTCCAGCTTTAAAGAAGTTATAAATATTCATTGTTCGAAAAACAAAGCCTGCATGTTCACACACCAAAACCCCTGACCCTAGGGCCATGAACTTAACATTTTTGGTTGAGGCTACTTTGCGATCACAATGATAAAATGATTTGGTACCCAGTTTGTCCACTATATAACCTAGTCCAGTAGTGATCGTAGAGAAGAAAATGGTTTAAACATCACCGAGACCTATATTGGCAAGAAATTCCGAAATAAAGTTCCCTTTCTTTAAAACATTGTACTGATATAGGTACACTGAACACGGTCCAGTTTGACCCAGTTCCCTTTTTAAGAAAAAGCTGAAAATATTTGCTGTTAGAAGTTTACGAACAACGGACAACACTCAACCCATGACAACGGACAAACAAAGATAGGTCAACCTGAATAGCTCAGGTGACCTTAAAAAACTAAAAATCTAACATATGCTCATAGAAATGCTCACATTTTCCTGAATCCAGTCAATGGTACTCTGTTTATCAGGATCATCTTGGTAAGTAGTGATGAGGTTATCCTGCAGAATGGTGCTTACTTCCTCTTTGACTTTGTCCCTGAAGACAAACGCTAACACGATTCCCACCACTAATGTCAGGAATATGAGTATCATAGAGTAATAATACTGAAAACAATGAAAACGAATCAAGCAATATCTAAAACAATAGATTTGTAGAAATTTATAAAGCAAGAAAATGTAAAATATCTTAAGCATCATTTGAAAGCTGGGTTTTAAAAGTGGGCATGTTTACAGAAAAATTGAAATACAAAAATGTTGCTTTATAAATGTCCATCAAGAAGGCTCCCTACCCTTTATAACAGTACCCCCCCCCCCCCCACACACACACACACAAACGACAACTTCTCAATTAACCATGAAGTACTGTGTCACACTAAATATATGTATATACTTACAATTTTAAGGAGACAGACATTTTCCCTGAGGGCCCCTATACATCCTGCGTAGCCTAAGATGAAGATGATGCTTCCGATGATGAGGAAGATAATCGACAGATCAAAAACCACATCGTACACTGTGGAGATATCTTTCTGGTAGTACTTGTTCTTTTCCACAAATGCCCAAACTCCGATACCGATTATAACACCACCAAATAACTGAAATACAGAAAAAGATAAATCAATTAAGGATGATATATATACTGTTACAATTTAAAGATATTTGGTAAATTCTCTAATACAAGTATTTCTTTATATCACCGTTAAATACTTGAATCAAAATTCTAGCATTATCTTTTGATACCTTTAACAAAAGCAAAATAATGAAAATAGAAATAGTTAACACGGCAAACACGCATCAATAAATTTATACTTGCATGGATGTAATGTAAAAATTATGAAAGCCCTTATATTAGAGTGTATAATATACATAGTGTAAGGATAAATATTTCCTGTAACATAATTGCAATAAAGTGATATGGACTATAAATAAATATCTCTAATTATAGCCATTTATAGGCTTAGAGATTGGCAGATTGCAATACATTTTTTACAGAATGTTTTGTACATATACATGTACATGTATGGTACATGCAGGCATGTGCCTATCAGATGGTTTGACCGTTGTTTATAAATGCAGATCTATAAATTTTTTACAAGATACATAACATGTTTAAAAAGACTTTATCATACATATATATTTTTTTTTCAATTGTATATCTATGTTTTATTGTACCAGTAATAGTCACTCAATTTCTGTGAATATAATGTTATTTGATTATCTTGTATCAAAATAAAATTATCAGTGATTGTGTTAGACATGTATTAGTGAGTACATATGTACATTGTATTCTCCGTCATTTGATTACTGGCAAGCAAGATGCTACATGGGTCAGTTATACAATCAGCGTCATGGACAAAATAATCATGATTGTATACATTTGTTATTAATGTTCAACATACCACACACAACTTACACAGGAAATCAGCATCAAGTGTACTCCTACAAATATTTTATTAAATGAACAGGCTCTGACTGTTACGGTACTCATGAAATCAGTACATCACTACTACATGCAAGTACGTCACTCTATGCAATTAATCACTAAACATTATTTTAAGAAACTCAAAACTTTGGTAAAAAAAATGCATGTACATGTGTACCGTAATGTATTAAGAAAATATATCATCTTTATCTGGTTTATTGCTGAAATTTACTTGCGTACGTATTGTAAATATAGACAAAGGTACTTATTACCTCTATGTCATATACTCCCATGTTATCTACAGTTTTATGGGTTTTTTCTCTCCCAAACTTTCAAATGCAAAATTTGTTTTTAATCAACATTTACACTTAAAAACTAGTTTAGGGCTGGGGGAAGATAGTCCATCCAAGGACTAACATCAATCAAAATGTAAAAACTCCATGAATGACAAAACAAATGTGGTAATTAACCGCCTGCACACATTTACAACATAGTGTGGCTTTCACGATCAATTAATCATTCTTAATACAATAGTAATTAGGATAGCAAACCATTTTCAAATTTGTCTCAAGTGCCTTATATGTAAAATGAACAGGATATTACCGTACCTTATTTAAAACTACGACAAATATCAATCTTAAATTATGCTTATAGTTTTCTATCTAGATTCCAGGTAAAATGACTTTGCACATCACAAAAATCATGTGTGAAACAGCTGACTGAGCTTCCAGGTTACTGGTAGTCAAAGAAATGGGATTACAATCTTTGACAAGTCAACCATACAACATCACAACAACCATTTACTGAAAAATCAGTCAAATGACAGCCCTTCAAAGTGGAGCTTTAAAGCCAATCACCTGAAATCTATGCCTGAAGAAAGATGATATTTTTTGGGGTATGTCTATATACCAGGATTTTTCTTTAGTCTATATGCAAGTAAGTAGACTCCAATGATGATCTGAGGGCACACCCTAAATACCCAATTACACACACATGTTCATTTTATCCATAAAAAACTTCTAGTACTTTTCAACAACAACAAAAAACTGTTTACCCTATATATATTTTTTCAATAAAATATCTTATGCGATGTAAGTGGTTACTTGATTAAACTGAAGTGTTTTTTACAGGCGGAAAGAGCATCTCAACAGTCGGGACTTCCTCTATTTATTCAGCTTTAGATAGGGAAAAAGTTGATTACCAAGGAACTGAATAATCAATTAATGTTTACTACATTGTTATAAACCCAATGCACTGTCTTCTTTTCTCTACAAGTACAATTTTAAGTCTACTTGATAGCCAATAAACTTTAAGTTAAGTGACAGTTAAAAACACTTTTAGTTTAAAGGGACTGATGAATCTACTGTACATAAACATGCTTTTTGGGAAGTTATGATCTAACATATTAACCACCTTTAACAATGCTTCTCCTTCCTTTACTTAAAATTAAACACCTCACAGCTCTCTGTTATAAAAATGCATTCAATAAAACTGATCCTATTTTGGGTTCCTGGTTTTTAATTTGCTATCACTATCAAATTTGTTCTGCTACAAATATATCCAGAAATTTATGTTGCCTTTGTATATAAGAACACTCTGTGTCTAAATATATATATATGTATGTCCTTCTAAATTAAGATGGCTATATATATAAATGATGCTATGTAAGCTTGAAATGGTCAAATTAAACAGATGTAATGGTTGTTGGATTTCATTTTGCGTGATATCCAAATGGGATTTTAATGAAATTAAAACTTTAAAAACATATTTTTTTAACAAGCATTTAAAAGCCAAATAATGGGACTAGCAAGTAGCCCTTTTCAAAACAAATCTTAAGATTATGTGTAAGATTTTAAATTTAGAATCTCTTATGAGAAATCTTTTAAAAGTTTTTTTCATGAAAGCATCTGTAACATTATATTTCATTAAAAGATTTCATTTAATACAAGAAACCTCTTTCTTAGCAATGATCCCAATACACTTAATTATTCTGATAGAAGGAGAGAAAAAAATATATATGCCAAAATTCATGTAGCGAGGACAAAAAACTAAAAGTAAACACCATACACAACTGAAATCAATGAAATCATTGCATTAAACAAATCAAATTTTTAACAGGGAGTTAACTGGCACAATCTGTTGTAAGAAAAGGCTCTACCATGATCTTCTCCAAAAGGATTTTTTCCAGACCCAGATACACAATTTTACTAACCAGCTAAAGAACATCATGAATGTACATGTATCTGTAACATGATTACATAAAAGGTGAAAACATGACAGCTAGACCAGTTCGGGATTCAAACTCTCAACTGTATCATTCCCTGACTAAGGCTGAATCTCCAGTGAAGAGTGCCATCAGCTGAGCTATCTGGTAATGCCAATCAGTCTGATACTGCACATTCCACCACCCTAACATAAACTTCCTCAAAGATAAACATCCCAGGTGCCTTCAACTTGTACGAGTTAACCTGTCAGATCAAGGCATTGGTCAAAACACAAAATGTAAAGGGGAGAAATAATGATGGACCTGACTGGGATATATGAACCCTGGCAGCTCCCCTGCGGCCAGCCCCCCCCCCCCCCCCCCAAAAAAAAACCCTCCTGAATGCTATGAAGTGTGCTATCTGATGCAGGCCATTGAATCAATTTGACTGTCACTCACACACAAATACTTCCAGTTCATATCAAAACAGAGACAGGTCCAATCTACCACTAAATTATATGAAAATTTGTAAATCATACAAATCAACCAATCTCAAAAGTGTGATATATATACATTATATATATTATATGCACCTTGTTTCTATAATGAGTAGTAAAATGTCAACGTACAATGTCAAGCCAGACTGCGTGAATTTTTTTTCTTCACACTTCCTCAACTACTCTTCTTAATAATCCTCGAAACTTTTTCCTTAATTGTTTTGTCTTTAAGTGAAGGAGATCAGATAATGAAATGTAGAAAGCTACCCCCGGGGGTAAATGTTAAAAATTCCTGACCGTTCATTGTTGTGATTCATCCGCTTCAAAATCGGGAAGATACAGTACCAACTTTTACTTACCCAACATGCAAAATTGAAGAAAAAGAGAGTATATTTCACACAGGGGCTGACTAACGTTGCTTCATTACTAAAACACCCCATAGCACGATAATCACCGAATAAAGTCCCCTACTGTTGAAAAATTCATTCACTTGACTTCTTTACGGATGTGTTCGTCGGTGAAGTCATTCGCGCGTTATAATTTTGAGAAGATCGATCCCGACTGTAAATCTCAAACCCAGCACTTGTATATGTGTGTGGGTTTTATCGTTTGAATAAAAAAAAAACCTGTTGAATATATTGTTGAAAATTAGATGATAATGAGGTATTTCATCATTTGTTTGAAAAAGGCACTACGTAGCATCGTTTGTGTGTGTGTGGAGGGGGGGGGGGAGGGGGTGAGGGGGGGGGGGGGGGGGAATGGTGGAGGGGGATTGACCTAACGGTGCCCCTACAACTTGCCAGGCAAAACAAAATACAAAATACAAAAAAAAATCACCTATCATTAAAATTAATTAGAATCCATATGTGTATGCCAATTTCTTCGTATCATGATTCAGAGAAAAAAGGCGGTTTCCAAAAAAGGGAAAAATTTGTAGGCCCTATTTATGTACATCTATCATCGCCTATATATGCAGATCTATATAGTATCATGTATTTAAATCACCTATAGATAAATAATTTTATGCTGTGATGAAATATTCTTTTCTTTCAAGGGAATGAATGTTTATTTCTCTCAAACTATATCAATGGTACACGCGAGGTACAAAAACAAAAATATTTACAAATGCACACATGTAAATGCAAGATCAAGTTACATGTAGGAAGAGTAGAGAAAAATAAATATATCAAGCAAATTAATTTTTTTTAAACAAATATGGACAATTTTTTTAATAAATATTATAACAAGTATATAGTAGTATCATACTAATATGTACACTCGATAATTACTTTACATCATTTAAACCGGCTATGCATTTATATATGCATTTTATACTTTTTTTTTATTATCTCATTATGGGGGATTAAGACAACGATCAAAACGGCCATGCTTTCTTATAGAAGAAGAAGAAGAAGAAGAAGAAGGAGGAGGAGGAGGAGGAGGAGGAGGAGGAGGAGGAGGAGGAGGAGGAGGAGGAGGAGGAGGAGGAGGAGGAGGAGGAGGAGGAGGAGGAGGAGGAGGAGGAGGAGGAGGAGGAGGAGGAGGAGGAGGAGGAGGAGGAGGAGGAGGAGCAGCAGCAGCAGCAGCAGCAGCACGAGGAGGAGGAGGAGGAGGAGGAGGAGGAGGAGGAGCAGCAGCAGCAGCAGCAGCAGCAGCAGCAGCAGCAGCAGCAGCAGCAGCAGGATATAACTACTGAAAATCTTATCAAGTATTTTTTTTTATTATTTCATACAAGTTACAGCAAGTTACAGATATACATGCCTACATTATCGAAAAAAACAAAACCAACAATATAATGTAACCAGGGATATGTTTTTGCATCATACGGCGGAAATTTTAAATTTCCGGTCTTGAACTACAAATTTATTGATCTGGGCATTTTATTTCACAAATTAGTCGTTTTTGAGATGGCTGAACGATTCGACCCTATCTTATTAGTACATTTCAATTTTCATTCACGGGTTTTTTTGAAATATGAAACCAGTGATTTGAAATCCGTTTCACAAATCTTTTTATTCTATCCTTTTACAAGACAATACAAGTAAAACTGAAAATCGAATGTCTTAAATACTTTACTTATTACTGGTATACTGACAAGATATTCGCTCCTGATTGTTTCGATGAAAAAGACTAATTAATTTCCAAAACTACGGTATTAGAACGCATGAGTATGATTAACGGAATTTTGAATTTGCTGTGAACTAAAATACACAATTCTTCCCAAAAAATAAAGAATATAAAAGGCAGGTTAGTACTAAAAAATAAAACTCCTAACAACACTAGATAGAAGAATGAAGATTGGTAAGAAAAATTATTTATTTATTTTTTTATTGAAAATTTTATTCAGGAGGACTCGATGGTCGCGACTATTTTTCGACTATTTAAATCTCCTAAGGAGAAGATCTCTTTATAAAGATATATAGGAAACTGATGTATTTTAAAGCTAAAATTTTGGATTTTTTCTTTACTGAATGTTAGTATATGGACAAAAATATCTTATGCTAAAGTTTAAGGAAGATCTGATGGTTAATTTGTTGATCATCCGGTCGCCTTAATAGCTATATAGTAAACGTATAAAATAATGATTAAAAAAAATCGATTTTTCATTTTAAATTCGATATCAAAAATTGGTTTGATACCGTTAACATTCATCCAGTAATAATTAATTTCAGTAATCATTCACCTCAGTAAAATTTTCTTTTCAATTATAACCCTCTCAAAATTAAGTTTCCTACATGTATCTCATCATATTACCCCCCCCCCCCCCCCGGAACCTCCCTCTACAAAGAGATAGTAGTATATCTTTTCAATGTTACTTCGTATAGTTTAGGCCCTACACAAATTCATATTTTTCCTTCCTCAAATTTCAGCTACCGTGCTTCAGATCATGTTTTCCTGTGCCATAAGTGGCACCGCTTTTTGTGGGGTCTTGCTTTCCCGAGACCAGCACCACTGGTATCAGTTCCGCCTCGACATGAGCCACCCCTGCTCAGGATCAACGGTGGAGGTTTCCCCATTCTCTGTCATTGACCAGAAGCTCCATGCTACCATGAGCCATCTTACACAAAACATCTGGGAGATTCAAGACAGACTCGTTCTTGCTAAACGGGAATACGTTAGTTAATATAGAGTATCATATTTAAACAGAAAATGAATAGCTAGAAAATAAATCCTATATTCTCCTTTTGAGATGTGTACAGGGTATCATATCTGTCTATTTCTCTAATGAAAATAAATTTTATGGTGCAAAGTGCCAAAAAAAAAAGAATGAAATTAAAGCAAAATATGAAATATCGTATGCTTTTAAACTGTTTGTCCTTTCAAGTGGAACACCCCGTTTTTATAAAATGTTTACCGACGAAAGAAGTATGCACATTTTTAGTGTAGTGAGCGGATCTAAGATCTAATTTTAATTAGATTGCACATTTTGATGAGGAAATGGAAGGGCGGGGGCATATGTCACCAATCAATAGATTAATTATATAGGATCTTCTGATATTGAATTAAATATTAAAAATGTAAAAATTAATGTAATAATTAAAAATGTAAATCAGCAAATGATATAGAAGGCAATGGAAAATGCATAGACATAAGGAATTTAAATTAAACAAAAGCACCTTTACATGTACATTTTTAAAAACGTTCATTACAGGAGAGGACGATATTCCAGAACAATGAAGATCTGATCGCCCAATACGAGACAGCAGACGACTTAACTGAATCTTACAACATCGGGGAAAACTGTGAAGTGGTACGTTTAATTTAAGTACTTATAATAAAAGCACATCAATTATAAGGGAAATTCCAAGAATAAGTGTACGTTACGAACCGGTAGAGAATTGTGCGCACGCACACAAAATGACCTTCGCGATTCTAAGAACCTAGACATTGCAGAGGATAATAAATGTACAATTTAAACATTTCACTGTGTGCATAAATGTATGTTATACACAAGAAAAGTTATTGATTTTATGTTCTTATTATATTATTATTGCCATTTCCCCCCCAGAAAGAATCGCTTTCACACCTGATCGGATTGTTAACAGAAATCTCGCTACAAATGAAGCCTCTTCAGACCGGATATGCCACACATAGATTTTTGTCTGTAAGTTGGACCGACACTGTTATTCGGAATGCACTCTGCGAACTCAACATGTTGTCCATATATGTACAAGGAAACACTACTCGAACGCATTGTTCATTCATTGTAAAGTTTCGACACCTAGGCATCGGAGAAAGGCGAACATTTGCATTGTGGATGTTAGGAAGAATAAACTCGGCACTCAATTTAGTTCCGGGTCTTGTGTCCGAATACAGTCGAGTCCGGAACCAAATGGTTATGAATGCGACATGAGCGGGAAAATGAAGATTTTGATAGGAACTCTTCTCTTGGCATGCATGTTATAATAAAATATTTTCAACCCGATCCCATACATGTTCGAATGAATAACTAATTAAAAAGACTGTATCATGATTGTTAGCTTCTATGTACATGTATGCATTATTAATATGGTGGAATAAATGATAACATGTACTTTTATTACTTGTTGATCTATTTTTGCTGAAACAGCAATTTTTAATACCATAGGTTTGAAAGCACTCACGTTGTTTATAAATACGTACATGTATGCCATCAGTGGCAGGTCAAGATTAATAATTGCTGGCCTGATTTATCATATTGCATGTGCATAAATCAACTCATGATACATATATATACATGTATGTATATACCATCCTCTGGAGTAGATTTATAAAGGTGAGCATGGCCAATATAGGTATCTGGTTCTTGCTGGTAAAGTTATTAGCAACAATTCAAAGAATGACGTGGGAAAATAGGAACCACATTGATTGGAAAAATAAATAAATTTCGGAATTTCTGCTTTAATAATTTTGCATATAATTTACATTTTTGATAAACGTAACGTCACAAGGTAATATATCATCGTTCTTATAGAAGTTAAAACAATCATAATGCGGTGGCATCGGAAGCAAATTTAAAGTGTGTGGGGGGGGGGGGGGGGGGGGGGACTTATCATCAGAAATCTTGACATGCAAAAAAACCCAACTAATTCCCGAAATCATGAAAATCCTAATCCGTGGGAGTAGGGGGGAGAGAGTATACCGATAACTCCCCAAAAATATCTTTCTTTTTTTTCACCCATTCATGAAATTCCATATCCGTTGGGGGGGGGGGGGGGGGGGGGGGGGGGGGGGCTTTCAACACTAGTCAACACATGCGATTTTTATTCACTCTTATTTTTGAATTAAAAAAAAATCATGTCAGATTTTCTATAAAACATTGTTAAAAAAGGGCTGCTGCTATATGTTATTGGATATATCATCATTTGCTACCTTAAAGAAATGAAATTATAAAATCGATATTAATATAAGCATTTTAATGAATTACGTGATCATGAATCAATTTTAGTTTGAAATCATTCATAAAAATTATAACATGTCATAAAATTACGCTTAAGATTAATTTGTAACTAACAACATTATATAGAGATACATTTCAAAAAAGCGTATAACTTTTTTGGTACAAATTTTGACTCGGGGGCAGATGAATAGCCATGATATTATGGTATCATAATTACATGTATGAAGGCGTCTTAAACGCGCGATAATTGCAGTGCGTTATTAACGCGTCGACGTCAGATTATGACGCCATAACAGATGTCTGAAAATTTACGGGAGGAATACTGCTTCATCAACTGAATTTAAAAAGTCGGTTTATTTTGAATACAATTAAGAAATGAAGATAATAATTTTTCTATTGATCGACGTATCAAAGAAAAAATTGACCGGAAAACTTCATCAATGCGCGTAGCGCATTGATGAAAAAGTTTTCCGGTCAATTTTTTCTTTGATACGTCGATCAATAGAAAAATTATTATCTTCATTTCTTATCATTTAATATCAAATTTTCAAATCAAAAAATGTGAAGTGTCATTGATCAAAAATGTAAATAATGTAAATAAAGCGGCGCGTATGAATACAAAACAACAACAGCAACAATATTCAAAATGGATGCGCCTTCAGCTGATGCAGAGCTATTGTACTGAATTTAATGGATTAAACACAAATAGTGAGTTAAAATCAGAACCGACTGAATTGAAAACGAAAGGAAAATACATGCGATAGCTTGTGATATTATTCACAGTGCAGAAAAATTCGTAATAAAACTAGTTTTCATGTGAGATCGGTGGAATATGCAACTGGACATAATCATCCAAGGAGAGGCGATCGTGGACGAAAATAGTTGTTATGTCGACAAAGAATAGTATGTTTAAGCGACTTTTGTAAACGTTGTGGTAACTAGATAGCCAGTGATGTACTTAAATGGTATATCTAGTATCTGCCGCTTGGAATGCGCCGAAGGAGTTGATGCATTGTACTCATAACGATGCTTATTTTGAATTTCTGATGACCGATCATGTAGGGTACTGTGTAAATTTAAAAATCATCGTTACCAAATTTGAACAGCAGTGTTACCGTGAAAGTGTATGGGCCTATATGTTCGTTATAATTATTCCGGAAAAGGAACAGCCAGCCTCGCAGTAATGTTGATTGATCTCAAGCAGACGAAATCGTGAGAAGACGCTTAATTTTCTATTTCGTGAATAAGATATTGTGTTTTGCTTATTTTTGAAGGTTAGACTTTCAAGTTTTTATGTTTATAAAGTTGTATTTTGTTTGCTGACAATAAAACAGACACAACATTACACTTTGTTGACAGTGTTTATTTTGGAAATTCCCGTTCTATAAATAGTGTTTGATCAGAACAGTTGAGAAAAGTAG
The DNA here is from genome assembly GCF_025612915.1 of Magallana angulata. Taxonomy (NCBI): domain Eukaryota; kingdom Metazoa; phylum Mollusca; class Bivalvia; order Ostreida; family Ostreidae; genus Magallana; species Magallana angulata. The sequence continues at coordinate 29,049,526 of NC_069114.1, forward strand.
ATCCGGCAAAAATTTTATTGATGCAGGTATCAAAGAAATTTTTCGACCAATCAGAAGCGCCGATATCTCATCAAACGAATAAATATTAAATGATCAATAAATCATCTACAGGGCCCCTTTGCATGAGAGAATGACTGAACATCACAAATTAAATCCTACTATACCAACATTTCGGAAGAAAATGACGACAGGGTAAGCAAGATATACTGAATACAGGGAAATATTCGCCCCCGTTTTATTTTCGTCCCTCTCGCCTTCGTTGACAGTGGGCGAATTTAAAACAGGACGAATTCTTATGTTTCAAACGATATTCTATATTCAAAACTTTGTCTGGGCGAATTCAAGACGGGGCGAAACCGTTTGCAAGTAAAACTGGGCGAAAATAACACGGGGCGAAAATAACCCTTGATACAGTACTCCCCTAGTTACTTCCCCTGACATATATCACTAAAATGTACGTAACCTACAACTCTAGTTGCATATAGAAATATTGTTTTTCCAGTCGATCGTTCTGGAGACAGTGGAGAGGATAATGAAAATTAAGAAAGAATTTGCAAATGAAGACTGCGAGGCAAGTAAACCATGTGTCAAGTATGTCTCACAAAAAGATATAGAATGAAACAAAGATACATAGAGAGTCAATTTGATTAAAATTCTCAATCTGCACCTTACTTTACACCTTTACTGCATAGGTGCTTGAGGACAGGACCGACCCCCCCTCCCTTTCACCCCCCCCCCCCCCCCAATTATAAAGACACCCGGGACTTCACTCTTTTTTAAAATTAAATTATCCTTTTATGACATATTTCTAATCTATTTCTTAAAAAAAATGTTTGTTTTAGGTAATTTTGGGCAATGAATGTATAAATTAGATTATAAATATGTCATAAAAGGATAATTTAATATAAAAGAAAAAAATAAAGTCCCGGGGGTCTATATACTGGGGGGTGGGGGTGAAAGTGGGGGAGGGGTCGATCCTGTCCTCAAGCACCTTTACCTTACCTAACTTTGTCGCTACTCGTGTAGTGACAGTATATAGTAGAACATTAAGGAGCAGATCGAGGATCTGATTTTTTTAAAATGAAGTTTTAAAGGCCCATGGTCACGATTTTGGTCAAAAATTATTTTTCCGATTCTAATGCTTACAATGCTTTAGTAAGGCATTTTTAGTAGGCAACAACAATTTGAGTATCATTTGTTGAGTTTGAAGTGAGTTACAGAGCTAACAATTCTTTGCTATGTAAACAAATCTTTTGTTTACATTTTAAATGTTGGGGAAAAATTCAAGTTTTAGACCTAAAATGAATGCGTTAAACGTTAGAAAGTGTTTAATTGTGCTTAAAATGAATAAAAAGATCAACAAATGAGCTTAAAAAACTTTTTTTTATTGGTATAATCAGCCTATGTAAACAAAAACAGGGCTCTTGTTTACATGACAAAGAGTTGTGAGACTCGTATCTTGCTCATAACTTTACGACCGACTCTCAAATTTCTTTTGATCATTAGAAATAGATTACATTCCTAAAGCATTGTAAATAATAAAAATAGTAAAATTCAATTTGACCAAAATCGTGACCATGCCCCTTTATTAATTGATTTAAACGATTCACATTTTTTCTTTTGAAGATATTTCATGATTTATGCCAGTCTGGGCCTCGGAAACATACTTAAATATTCTCAACAACCACGTATCAAAAGTATGTTTTAATGGACTTCATTTCTGAGAACTGTGAAATTATAATTTCATGAATTTTGCATATAAATGTGCAACTTAAGCATACCGGTGTGTCTTTTTATAATTAACAATTTTTAATAATTAATGAGTCCATGCTTGATTACTAAGGTATATACCGTTATGTTTATTCTCACCAAGGTTGAAGTCAAGCGCAAATCTCCTACAAAGAGGAAACCGTGATTAGGCATGCGCAATAAACGGAATTGCTGTTCCAGTAAATGAACACTTTCTATTCAACAACGTGAATCTTGCCAAGGCGAAGACTCCATAACAATAAATGTTTTGCCAGCATACATATGATGTATATGAATTATTTCGCAGCACAAAAAATATCTCCACTTTATGTAGAACATTTTGAATCATATATTCAAAGTCGTGACTTGACTTTTACTTACTTAGTAAATACATGTCTGAATAATAAGAAACAGAAAGTTCGAACAACAAATCTTTTTCACATTTTCAGACATAAGATTCATATTCCGAACTTAAAGTACTACATGTTACTAATTCAAATTTGTTCTTATAATATAGAAACCTTATTGGTAAGCATCATTTTAGTAATTAAAATGGTAGAAAATACTGTATATTTAAATAAGCATATCGGAGAGGATAAGATATCTATTCCATTTATAGTTTTAAAAAACATACGTGTGTCAAATCAAATTGCATTAATTTTATTATTCAAAAATGTGTTCAAATATTGGTAATTAAAATGTCTAACGTAATGATATGATATTGTCTAGCGATTTAAGAATTTTTGAAGCCAGATATAAACGAACATAAATCAATATTTATGATTTAACGTTGACATCATCGGGGTATTTATCAAACAAATTATATTTATTTATGTTTTGATTAAAATGACAGTCGGGGTTTTAAAATCACGTTACTCACATCCTTCCAACAACCCCCCCCCCCCCCCCAAAAATAAAAGAAAAAAAAGAAAATCCACATAGACAAAATATCCCGAGGGATATTGAAGAGCTGATTATATATAGAGGATATCTATAATTGTGTGATTTTATAATTGCTTTATCCAACGAGTTGAAATGGTGTATATATTCGCGAGGCTTGCCAACCAAGACGTACGTAATTAAGTTTTAATGGAAAAAGGGAATTATTAATTCAGCAAAACTATGACATTTTAGTAAAATGAAAAACAGAAATGAAATATGTAACATACTGTAGCATTTGCGTTTGACATTTATTTCATTGATCTCAGATAGATTTTTATATCAAGTTTTTCTTGTGGCAGTATATCTACTAAGAGCACATGAAACATCGATTGGCATTTGTAGAGTGACGTAGTTTCAACAACATCATGTTAGTGCAATAAAAATATGAACTATGTACCAACATATATACAGAATGAATTTATGTTGCGGATTTATCATAACAAATTATCCACTCCTAATTCTATCGAACCAATTTGAGTATATTTTGAAAAGAGAAGAAGGCAAAAGGCTGAATGCGACATTCAAGATAGTTCCATATTGTGGGATACGCATGTGCATAGACAAATGTCTCCAAAACTCTGGATGTCGGTCAGTGAACTATAATTCGAAGTCTTTGGCGTGCGAGCTGAATTTTGTGGGCCACAGTTCTTATCCATCTCTGTTACAGTCCGCAGTTGAATTTGAATATCTCCATATTGCCACCGAGCACTTGGAAGAAAATGTAAGCAGTATCAAAGAGAAGTGAGAAAGAGAATCCGAGATAGAAGGATTGTCTCTCTAAATGTTTTTCAATATCTCAGAAAATATGAAAACTAAATATAATGAGAGAGAGAGAGAGAGAGAGAGAGAGAGAGGGAGAGAGAGAACGAATTTCATTGTAATATCTTGTTCTAATTCTATCAAGTGTAACTTTTAGTTGATATGGTTATTTCTTTTTTTCATGTGTAACAAAGTGCAGTGTTCAGAATGTTGAATGCGTAGCTTTGCATACAAGTGAGAAAAAATGCATCCGATCCTCATCTAAAATGGGTAGGCTTTAACCAACGGTGACCAATTGATAATTACAACTCTCTCTCTCTCTCTCTCTCTCTCTCTCTCTCTCTCTCTCTCTCTCTGTTCCTTGAATACGTCTGATCTAAAGTGGCATTCTAACACCAACCATAAGAATGACATGTCTTTGCTTTTTGTTTATTCCCGAGCATTTTTTTGTTTTCAGTTGCCCCTGAGAACGTTGCATTGGGTAAAATTGTTTACTCTTCTTCCGTCTATGAAGAAAATTATGCAGATCATGATGTTAAGTACATTGTTGATGGGAATTCTGGGAGAGCGTTTGGAATTTGTGGATCAACATATATCGAGATGAAACCATGGATACTGATCGATCTAGGTCAAGTTTACCAAATCAGAAAATTGAACGTCGTTGTCTTTAATAGTAGGTACAAATAGACTTTCTAACTTAAATTCAATATTATATATATATATATATATATATATATATATATATATATATATATATATATATATATATATATATATATATATATGTGATAGTGGGTTGTCCCAAAGAAACAAACAAGTCCACTTTAAGGGTTCTTCATTTTATTCGGATACATGGATAGGATTAAAGGATTTAAACCCTGTAATATAATTCATAGATATCAGCATAAAAAGGATCAATGTTTACATAAGTTTCAGCATAAAAATATACAACCATATTCAAATACATATTCATGAAATACATTAATGCTCAGAGTTCACTAATCAAACTATTTGTAAAGAAGGATAACTCTGATCATAATTTCAGTGTCAAGAAGAGTTACTGCCCTTGAACACAATTTACAAAAATATAGAAATATGCTCTACATCTTTATCAATATCAATATTTAATTAAATAAAAACATATACTTTCAATGTAACTCCTTTGTAGATTACATTTTATCAAGATACATAAAATAAATATAAAAATATAACTTTGCAACGATCACCTGTTTATGGAACAAGGTTTCATGCACAATCCTGCAGATTACTCTGACAATGGTAGCTAGTCTCTAACTACAAGTATTAAATATGGTAACAATAACTAACCTTTCACATATATTAGAAATGAGATACTATAGCTTAGATATCAGAACTATGAATTACTGGGATAATTTATAAAATACATTCTTTCATAAATAAGGTATTATAACCTAAAACAAGTAGAATTAGCCAAATGTACCAATTAATAGAAAATATCATTATCATCTATTAAATTATTTATTAAAGTTCAAGAATACCAAAAAATAGAACACTTACTATAAATGACTGCTTCAAATATGTTAATGAAATAAATAAATAAGTGAAATCGTCTCTTGAAGAAATTAGGTCTTACTCCTAGGAATACTAGCCTTGGTCTGTCACAAAGGCTACTCAGTTAAAGCGGGAAAAAATCATAAAAACATACTATTGGCTAAGTAAACCACCTGATCTTGTCCACATGTATGTAAGTGACCATACAGGTGAAATGACTTAGGGCTATAAAATATCAGAAGCCACTAGAAAAGGTAATTAAGTAATGATTACTTGATAGATGCATAAAAGACAGGGAGTTATAGGGATATTAGTCTGTTTCTAAATATGTACATGTAAAATATGGAATATAGGATGATGATGATGATGTTGAAGATGAAATATGAATAATATGCATGAATGTAATTATCATAAAATGCACCCTATTACACTCTCCCCCCTGCTTGAAAATGATGTCCCATCATTTTGCTGGTTTAAAAGAGTATAAAAGTCTATTCACAATAACTTTTAAAAGTCCATCCAAAAGTTTATCACGATGGTCTTTCAAAGCTGGTTCTTTAGTTACTTTGAGAAGGAATTCAGCTTTGTCTCTCCAACTTGTTTCTACTACATGTTGATTTACAAGAAATTGGCCTGTGTTCATCCATGTTGGTTTTCTTCTAACTCTTGAAGATCTACGAACTTGAGGTTCTGGTGAATCTTCCAGTTCCTGGGATTCTGCATCCTCATCCTCATCATTAGTATCCAAATGCTGGATAGCGTCTCGATCAGCCGGCTGTTGTTCTTCATCTTCTTCAGCATCTGCGTCTGCATCTGCATCATGTAAGAAGTCCTCTTCTGCAATATGTGGTTCATGGACAGGTTCCACAATATCACCTGCATCCAAATCACCAACATCTTCTCCCAAGATCTTCTCAGCAGCAGTGTGAGGAACATGTATGACGTCATGTGGGAAGTCCATGTCTTCATCACTGTCTGTGTCTGATTTAACAGGCTCAGTTGGAGTTGGCTCTTCTGATTTGTTTTTCAATTTCCTCTTTCTTGGTACTGGCTTTGGTAATATGTCGATTCTTTCTGGTGGTATGAAATTCAAAGGAAGTAATAAATTCCTATGCAAAGTTCGCACTTTTCCTGATTTGTATTCTCGCTGAACTCTATAAACAGGAATATCAGGATTTGGTTGTGAAAGTACTAGGTACGGTTCACTCTCCCATTTATCGGCAATTTTGTGTTTTCCAGTGAAAGACACTATTTTGACGAGAATTCTATCTCCTGCTTTGAGTGTTGCCCCTCTTACTTTTCTATCATAAAAATCTTTCTGCTTTTCCTGAGATTGTTTTACATTCTGTTGTGCCAAATTGTAGGATGTTTCAAGTCTCTCTTTAAGTTTCTCTATGTAATGAGTCATTGTCTGTTTATCTTCATATGGATTTGTTTTAAAAGCTAAGTCAATAGGTAGTCGGGGTTCTCTGCCGAACATAAGATAGAATGGGGTCTGTCCTGTTGAAGATTGTTTCATACAGTTATAACAGTGGACTATCGGACCAATATGTTTCTTCCAGTCTTTCTTCTGTTCTGGGTGTAGAGTTCCTAACATCTTGATTAAAGTTCGATTGAATCTTTCACAGAGTCCATTTCCCATCGGGTGGTAAGGTGTAGTTCTTGATTTCATCACACCAGTAATTTCACATAATTCTTTGATAAGGTTACTTTCAAAATTTGCTCCTTGGTCGGTGTGGATTTTCTTTGGTATTCCATAGTGGATGATAAAGTTATTGAATAAAACATCAGCTGTTGTTTTTGCGGTTTGATTTCTTGTTGGAATGGCTTGTGCATATCTGGTAAAATGGTCGGTGATGACAAGTACATTTTCGTAACCTCCTTTAGATGTTTCTAGGGTAAGAAAATCTAAGCACAAAAGTTCCAAAGGTTGACAAGTTTCGATGTTTACAAGAGGTGCTTTGTGGTTTTCAGGTGATTTTCTCAATATACATCTTTGACATTTTTTAATATATTCCTCAATGTCAACTGTCATTCTATGCCAGAAGAATCGGTCTTGTATCAATGATGTTGTTTTATCTCTCCCAGGGTGACCCATATCATCATGTAGTGATTTCAGAATTGTTGGTATGTACGATGATGGTAACAGTAGTTGATACTTCTTCTTTTTCTGGACAAGAGTTTCTCTGTATATGATTTCATTGATGATTTTCAGCTTCTCAAAATTTCTGTATATTGTCATATGCTCTGGAGATGTTGGCATCTCTTTTCTGAATGGTTTGACTTTGCTCCTAATGTATGGAAACCAAAATTTCAAAACTGGATCGTTGTATTGGGCGGTAGTGATGTCTATTTCTTCATCAATTTCTGGCTGAATCAAATCTTCTTTTATAGATTCACAATCTATGGCAAGACATTCTGCGTAAGGTGACACATTAATGGCATTGCAAATGGATTGGATTGCTTCTCTTGAGATGTTACAAGTTTTCTCATGGTTTTGGTTTGTCAGTCCAGGTAAACGGCTTAAGCTATCTGCATCGTTGTTAGATTTTCCTGGTCGATAAATAATATCAAAGTTAAATGATGCTAAATTTGCTATCCATCGTTGACTTGTTGCGTCAAGATGGGCTGTTGAGAGAACATAAGTTAGAGGATTATTGTCTGTATAAACTTTAAAAGTTTGTCCATAGAGATAGTCTTTGAATTTTTCACAAATGCTCCATTTTAAGGCTAGAAATTCCAGTTTATGTACAGGGTAGCGTTTTTCAGATTTGCTTAAACCTCGACTTGCATAAGCTATTACTCTCTTTGTGTTGTCTTGTAGCTGATAGAGAACTGCGCCAAGTCCTAACAAAGAGGCGTCTGTATGAAGTTCAAATGGTTCATTGTAATTTGGAAATCCTAATATTGGTGGTGATGATAAATGTCTTTTGAGTTGTTGAAATGATTTCTCTTGATCTCCTCCCCATTCCCAAGATGGCGGTGCTTTGGAATTCTTTCGGCTCTTCTGTGAAGTGGGTGGCATCAACTGATTTAATGGTTTCGCAATCTTTGTGAAGTCTTTGATGAAACGTCGATAATAACCAACGAATCCAACAAACTGTCTTACTTCATCTGGTTTGGTTGGTCTAGGCCAATTCACAACTTTTTCAATCTTGTCTGGATCTGGTTCGATTCCATTTTTAGAAACTACGTGACCTACGTATTTCACTTTATCCATGAAAAATTGACATTTTTTAGGTGAAAGTTTTAAATTGTTCTCTCTGATACATTGGAATATGCTTTGCAGTCTTTTAACGTGTTCTTCAAAAGTTTTTGAAAATACTATAAGATCATCAAGGTAGATGAAACAAATGTTCAGATTTAGATCTCCTAGACAGTTTTCCATGAGTCGTTGATACGTTGCGGGGGCGTTAGCTAAACCAAATGGCATGCGATTATACTCGAAAAATCCCAAAGGTCCTACTGTGAATGCTGTTCTCTGTTAATGATCTTCAAACAATTCAACTTGATGATATCCGCTCTTCATATCGAGGACAGAAAAGTATGAGTTTCCACCAAGAGAGTCTAATATTTCTTCTATTCTAGGAAGTGCATATGCATCTTTAATTGTTCTTGCGTTTAACTGTCTATAATCGACACACATGCGCAGATCACCGTTTTTCTTTCTACACAGTACGACGTTACTAGTCCATGGTGATTCTTATCTTCTTATGATTCCTGCTGTTAATAATTGCTGTAGATGGTCTCGAACTTCTTGGATCATTGATGGCGGAATTCTCCTGTGTCTTTGCTTGAAAGGAACTTCATCATTCATGTTTATCTTGTGTTGTACTCTGTTACTGTGACCAATGTCTGTATCACTAGTCGAGAAAATGTCTTTGTTTTGTTCCAATATTCTGTATCCATATTGCTGTTGATTTTGTGTCAGATTGGTTGATGAAATTTTCACTAAATTCATTACATCTTGATTTTCTGAATCTGTAGAGGTAGTTTGTGGTTGAACATCTTCAATAAGTACAGGATGTAGCTCACACAACAACGCTTTAGGCGGTATGTTGACAGTTCTTGTAGTGATGTTGCTGATGTTGACTTCTACTTCATAGTTGTCTTTGTATTTGTACGACACTAAAGATGGAGAAATGTCAAGGTCATCTGGTATAACAGATCCACTAGTTTTCTGAAGTACTGCACAGACAGGTTGGTATGGTATCTGTCTATCTATGAATCCAGATATTGTCACTTCCTTGTTTGGTGGTATGATTATACTACAAGTCTCTGCTGATTTAACAATGCCTAGAATGTTTCTATTACGGTTAAGTTCTTTCTCTCGTAGAGCGACACATCTAAATGCTAAGTACCATGGTGTTTTCATTTGGGTATTTTGCAGAAATCTTTCGCCATTTTGTTGTTTCACACAGTTCATGATATTCTTAATAAAGTTTGTACCAATTATAGCTGGAACTTTCTTACTGTAATCAGTTGTCGGTACAACTAACATAAGACAGTCCTTCGTATTTGGTGAACTAATATCTTCAGTGCTGACAGTTACTTTGATGTATCCTAAGTATGGCATGTTCTCTCCGTCTGCACATTTGATTTTAATAATATCGTCCAACGAATGGAGTGGAACATCTTGTAGGTAAGAATTGTAAAAGTCAGTGTTGATGGTACACACTGTAGCTCCAGTGTCAAGTAAAGCTGCGGTATCTACACCATTGATGTTAACGTGTATAATATTCTGTTCTCCCATCAGTCCTGGTATTTGTTGTTGTAATTCAGTGAGGCTCTGTATTGGTTGACCGTGGCCTAGCGTCTGCCTCTCGATGCTAGTCCTCTGTAGTTTAACGGTCTGCTGACATGGTCTGTTCTCACTCGACATCCATACTGAACGTGTCCTTCCTGTCCACATCTATAACATATAGGTAGTCCATTAGGTCCCATTGAACTTTGTCCAGGTCTTTGTTGTCTTGCTTGGAAGTAATTTCCTTGTTGACCTCTGAATGAACTCTGTTGTTGTTGTCCAAACTGTTGTTGTTGTATGGGTACTTGTGGACGAGGTACAACTGGATGTTGAAAGCGTGCTCCATTGTTTCTAGGGAAGAAGTTTCTATGATATGGAGTCTGAGGTTGCTGTAGACGATCATCTTTCAGTTGTTGCACATCAGCTGTTAATTTGAGTAGCATCCCTTTGATGTCATCCATACCGGAAGCTTCATCTTCTTCGTGAGTAACACTCATAACGGTTGGTCCAGTTTTCTTTCCTTTGTTTACTTTTCTTCTCTCATGGTCCTGTTCAATTGCTCTTAGTTCTGATCTAAGTTCATCAAATGACAGAATTTTATCATGGATGTATCCAGATATATCCTTCAAGTCAGATCGAAGTCCATCCCAGAATGCATGACGTAACATATTGTCAACTTGAGAATGTCGAACTTCACCATGCATCACAGCTTTATTTATGATCTGTTCAAGTCTACATCCCCAGTCAGAAACACTTTCATTTTCCTCTTGTTGTGCACTATAGAATTGTCCAAGTATTCTTTGACAACTGTCAATAGTATCGTAGATGGAGTTCATTTTCTGAATGATGCTATCTATTGTTGCTCCTGGTCCGAGTCTCATGAGGATGTTGGCTGCTTCTCCTTTCACTGATCTCCGGATGGCTTGTAGAATCTGATCATGTCTGTATACTTTCTCGTTGAGTAAACATTGGATTTCGTAGCGCCATAGTTCGTAACTTGTTTCTCCTCTCGGCGATCCAGAAAATGTTGAAATCCTAGGAAAGTTCATATACTGTTTGGTTGTCTCATCTGTTTGTTCAGTTTTTATTTTCGCTGTTGCTCCAAGTTGCGACTTCTCCTCCAGCCATTTCTTGAGATCGTCTGGTGTATCGCATTTTGGTTTTAATTTCAAAGCTTCAAATGCTTCAATGATTTTCTTTCCTTCCTCCTCAGAAATTTTGTCTCCCATGCTGAATTTTCAGTTGGTACACAATTCACAATATTTAAATGCAAATCACAAATATCTGCTTTTTCACTAAATTTCACAGTTATATCACTTGAATTTCAGCGTCTCCTTGAAAATCACAGCATAGTGTTCACAGTTCACTCAAATGAATGATTCAAGTAAATGTTAATAGTCATATAGTATTCATTTGAAGATTATCTGCCCTTGATGCATGTGCTTTACATGCATAACATGAGTGGATGAAAGGGAGAATGAATGGGTGAGTGTGTAAATGAAAAATGTTGACCTAATGATCAAAATGTTTGAAAAAATAATTAATCAGGTTTAAACCAAAGAAAAAAAATGATGTAGGACTCAAATGCAAAATGTATATCTAAATTCAAAATGCAACTGTCAAAAATGAATGCAGTCAGAGGCAGAAAAAAAAAAATTTAAATGTCAAAAATAAATTGTCAATGGAAAAAAAATGGAAAAATTTATCAAATTAATGAAAAATGTCTTACTTTTAGATTGCTACATTAAGGCTAATTCAAAAAATTTAATCACAAATTGATTTCAAAAAAATTTTCAAAAATGAATTGCTCTGTATAAAGGGCAATAACTCTACATAACAAAATAAATTGCAAGTATTTATAGCAATGAAAAATGAATGATGATTTTAAAACTGATGATGATTGGCAGAATTCAAATATTGAAAATAAATACTATCTACATAGAAACATGAAATACCAAATAGATCTAGTCTAAGAGATCAATCAATGCTCAATGCAATGTCAATAATTAAATGAAAAGTTACTACAGACACCCAGACAGACAGTTAAACAGTCATCAAAGCAAGAATCACTTTCTTAATGTTCTAGTCACTCACATGATCAAAAAGGCTGCACTGTCTGCTGTCTGTTATCTCAAGGTGTTGAATGGCTCGATCCGGAGTCTGGAATCTGGAACAGGCCAGGATTCAAGAGTCACAAAACATGAGTCCAGTGTTCAATCTGTATAGACCTCGGCTTTCCACCATAAGAATCTGTAGACATCAGTCAGCTTCATGTGTGGTCCCCATCTCCTTGGTATCCGAATGCAACGTGGGCGCCAAATGTGATAGTGGGTTGTCCCAAAGAAACAAACAAGTCCACTTTAAGGGTTCTTCATTTTATTCGGATACATGGATAGGATTAAAGGATTTAAACCCTGTAATATAATTCATAGATATCAGCATAAAAAGGATCAATGTTTACATAAGTTTCAGCATAAAAATATACAACCATATTCAAATACATATTCATGAAATACATTAATGCTCAGAGTTCACTAATCAAACTATTTGTAAAGAAGGATAACTCTGATCATAATTTCAGTGTCAAGAAGAGTTACTGCCCTTGAACACAATTTACAAAAATATAGAAATATGCTCTACATCTTTATCAATATCAATATTTAATTAAATAAAAACATATACTTTCAATGTAACTCCTTTGTAGATTACATTTTATCAAGATACATAAAATAAATATAAAAATATAACTTTGCAACGATCACCTGTTTATGGAACAAGGTTTCATGCACAATCCTGCAGATTACTCTGACAATGGTAGCTAGTCTCTAACTACAAGTATTAAATATGGTAACAATAACTAACCTTTCACATATATTAGAAATGAGATACTATAGCTTAGATATCAGAACTATGAATTACTGGGATAATTTATAAAATACATTCTTTCATAAATAAGGTATTATAACCTAAAACAAGTAGAATTAGCCAAATGTACCAATTAATAGAAAATATCATTATCATCTATTAAATTATTTATTAAAGTTCAAGAATACCAAAAAATAGAACACTTACTATAAATGACTGCTTCAAATATGTTAATGAAATAAATAAATAAGTGAAATCGTCTCTTGAAGAAATTAGGTCTTACTCCTAGGAATACTAGCCTTGGTCTGTCACAAAGGCTACTCAGTTAAAGCGGGAAAAAATCATAAAAACATACTATTGGCTAAGTAAACCACCTGATCTTGTCCACATGTATGTAAGTGACCATACAGGTGAAATGACTTAGGGCTATAAAATATCAGAAGCCACTAGAAAAGGTAATTAAGTAATGATTACTTGATAGATGCATAAAAGACAGGGAGTTATAGGGATATTAGTCTGTTTCTAAATATGTACATGTAAAATATGGAATATAGGATGATGATGATGATGTTGAAGATGAAATATGAATAATATGCATGAATGTAATTATCATAAAATGCACCCTATTACATATATATATATATATGTACAAATATACCTTCTGACTTGAATTCATATATATAAATATGAAAATTACGTATTTAGATTCCAATATGGTCTAAAGGTTTTTTGTTGTTTTTTTTTTTACAAATGTGACGCGCCAAGCAAAAACCACCGTTATGATGAGGTAAGATAAGGGCCTTATCTTAATTATGACCTAACGTTAAAATACGTGTCTAATTATCACAACATCGTAAACGCTGCATATTAAGTATTATTATCTGCCATGCGTGTTTCACTTCCGTGTTTTAAGAATCAATTACATAGCCTAGTTATGAAGGAAAATCTGCTATGCCTTAAAAAAGTTTTGCATCATCAATGATTTTCTTTATTAGAAAATAGCGTAATTTAGTAATAATTAGATTAAGACTAGACAAGTGTTGAAATATTTGTCCTTTTTAAATAGATAAAAAAGATTGTTTTCCCTTGGACTGAAATGTCACATTTTCATTGGTTTAAACATAGCACCTGATTGCCTCATATATCTCTATATTTGTTCTGTGAGAAATAATATTAGGCAATATGGCCGTCATTGGTCGACGCTTCGCTTACTCATTTCGACATTTCATAGTATTTAATACATAAACCGCAAGCCGTAAGTTTTTAAAGTATTTGGAGTAGTTGCCCTTTGAAATTCTTTAAAATTAGAGTAGTTGCCCTTTGAATATTGACGTCACATTGTTTTGTCTGGAGCAGAACAAAATGGCAGCGTCGAAATTTGCTCAAATCTCTGCAGAGGAAAGGGAGAAAACATTTAAAATTGATTATCAACAAAACATTGTAAGTAAACATGGGTGAAGCAAGGATTTTTAAAGAGTATTTGAAAGGTGAGATTGAAAATTTTGAAGAGCTTGAATGAGTTAAATTTGACAAGATGTTAGGCATCTTGTACGTGGCTTCATCGCTATTTGTGAATATATATGTCGCTTGTTAGTCCTCGGGAAAACAAAACACTTATTAGGTTAGTTACTGACTCACTACGGAAATAGCCGTCTATGAGATTGATCAACCCAATATATTTCCGTAGTGAGTCAGTAACTAACCTAATAAGTAATAATGTCGATCTTGGTTGTGCGGAACAAGAAAAATATCGAGGCTTCCTAGCTAAATTTAAATATTAAAACTATGCGTCATTTTCATTTATTTGACCTAAATAAAATATAAAGGAATTTACTAAAATACCAAAAATATTTGATGATAAATTATCATAATTCCAATCATGTTTGGTTTCTAAGAAGACGCGATGCTGAACTGACGATCCAATCTAAATGTCGGGCGCTTTCAAGTCTCATTTTTTTCTGTGATCTGAAAACACGATGTGATTTAAGACCTTTTGATTTAAAATATCAATTTGCAGTTTTACTTTAAACCAACAAACAAATATATTTCCAGATGAAAAACATTTTTAGTTCCTGTATTTTATTGACTAGATAGTTGTGTTGTAGTAAGCATGTCGAATGTTCTGTACTTTAGCTATAACTGAAGCAATAAATAGAACAAAAAAGAAACTTTTATATGATAGTATCTAACTAATGTAAACAGATGAAGATACATGCATGCTGCATGTATACACTATTGATAAACTGAATTCAAGCACTGAATTAGGCATCTAAAGCCAATACACGCATTTCTAGAAATAACTTTCAACTTCAATTCGCGTATGGTAGTTTATGGCGTCGCTCAACAAAACTGAATAAAATCATCGCGAGATACAGGTGTTGCAGTGTACAGAAGCTAATCATAATCGATGAGTCATCTTTTCTGAAATATTCAATATATTTGCATTTATAACACCCAAAAGAATGCGTTTCAAGACTAAATCCCAAATTTCGATTTTTAGACAAAATACATGTATTCATGGTATGGAAAATGTAACTCCTTTTTTATCCTATTGTGACAATGTTAAATTGTTTTTTTTATGGTCAGATTCTTTATAAAAAAAAATACTTTGGTTATTTTGTATTATCCCCCCCCCAATGAAAATAAAACATATATTTCTTTGAGAACAAATTGTTCTGTCCTTCCGCTTGGGAGATGCACATGCAAAAAGAAACTACTCTAAATTATTTCTACTCCCATTGTTTAGATTTTTCGTTGAAACTAATGTCTATCCACATGCAAATAAAACAATTTTAATTCATTTATATTCTCATTGATTTGATTAATGTTTCATCGATATTCATTCAAACGATTGTGCATTCCTTTCACACAGGAAAATACATTGTATTATACCTTTATATCTCTGCCATTTTCATTCTCCTGTTTCACATGCCAATGGAATCCATGAAAATTAAATGACAATTGACTTTAAAATTGTGTAATATGTTCAGTAATTTCACGGTGTAGGAGATAAACTAAATGCATTATTAAAATAAAAAGTCTTTTGTTTCTTTTTTTCCTATCAATTTTTATTTTTAAAATCAATTTGAAAAAATGCAGTTTCCAGGTATTTCTGTCATTGTTAATTTAAAAAAATATTAACAGAAAAATATCAAATGAGAGAGAGAGAGAGAGAGAGAGATGAATATACAACATAAGTAAATGTATGTACAATATTAAAGAAAGCAAATCGTTTTTAAAATTACTCAAGATAAACTATTGTATTCTTTTTGAGACAGTATGATTGTTTTAATCGCAAGGTTATAAAATGTGAACCGTTTTCTAAATGATGATCTCATTTATATTCTGCCTTTCATTCTGCAACATTGTGTAGAAATAATATGTTTTATAAAAAAGAAAAAAATATGTTTCTATACAGAGATTTAATTTGTTATATATTTTAGGAATTTGAATCATTTGTACTATTCCATATGCCAAAAATTATTATTCATTGTTTGAAATACACTAAATCAAAATAAGATTAAGGGACTGTTATTGAAATATCTGTAGTTAATAATTTAGCAACAATTATGTACTAGCCTTTTTTTGTGCGATCGACGTCAAAGCATATACTTCTTCATTTGAATGCGTTTTTGCAACACCCTAACAATGAGAAATATATGTAATGCTGTATATCATTGGAAGAAGAAAAAACAGCTTTATTAGAATCAATAAAATACTAAAATTGTCAACATTTTCAGTTAAGGGAGGTTTTTGCTTGGCGCGTCACAAATGATCTTACGAGATCTCTGGCCTTGAACTCTGGAGGCCACTCCCCTAGCAATGAGCGGCCATATAGGCAAGCCATCTGTGCCTAGATGGCCGAATGGTTAGCGCAGTGGCCGCTCATTGCTAGGAGAGTGGGCTCCAGAGGTCATGAGTTCAAGCCCAGGCCGGGGCGGAGTTGTAGATCTAATATAGGGAATTTCTCTGTGCTTTATGTATATGTATATCATTCACTATGGGTGTGTATATATATATATATATATATATATATATATATATATATATATATATATATATATATATATATATATATAGTCAAAAACAACAAGTGATTTAATGAGTTTCGTACTGAATTGCTCTTCTTCTGTTTTCAGGTTACCCGGACACTACATGTGCGTTCTATGACATCAGAATTGGTTTGACAACAAACACAAGCGAAATGACTCTCTGCAATACAGACAGCCAATATGTATCCAAGATAGTTGAATGTCAACAATGCATCGTGGGACAATTTGTCCACTTTCAGTTAAATAATAATGTCAACTGTCACCTTCATATCTGTGAAGTTGAGATATTTGCGGTAAAGCATATGTTGTAGACACATCGCGAATCACATCATTGTTCGTGGGAGATCAATGTTAATTAATTTCTTAGGTTATTCTGACCCACGAATTTACATTTCAACAAACGTGTTTCCAAATATTTCTTATTTTGCTTGAAATAATAGTCTCTATCAGGAGAAAAATGTCAGAACTCCTAAATTCAAGACTAAGTTGTTTAAACATTAAGAAGTGACCTTGAAACATCAAATGGAATTTTCTTTTATCTATTAGATTTAAAAAACAACCCACTTACTCATGTAAGTTATGTGTTTACTTTTTTGTGATCGCAACCATCTTCATTTTTTATATAAACTTAAGATAATGATCTGTAAACACGTTCATTTCTTGTTTTTAATCTTACTACACATTATTCATAGGTATTTTTAGTGAGTATTCGGTTAACCGGTTAACCACCGAACGATGCGATTATCGAATAGTGAATCTGCACAATTATCTTAATCGAAGAAAAAAAACCATGGTAAATTTGTAAAATATTTACCAATGGCATTAAATGAATACAACAATTTCCCTCATCAGAACTGTGCAGCTACAGACTTATTTGAAGATTTTAAAATCTGAACAAATCTGTAGGGGGTTCATTGGTGTCCTCTGGTCAGGAAAAGTTTGAATATTGCACATTTATATTGGGACTTTGCCTCAAAATAGGGTACCCATTTTTATCAGTCGGCATGGGATCTATCTTTAGAACAAAAAAAATCCAGTCTATACTTAGAACACCTGTGTCTATAGAGACACATTGACGTTATATTTTTATAGAAAAAAGTAATGTCAATTCAAAACAATTCGTGTTGAATTTGATACACAAATCTATACCTGTCCTATGTTTGTTTTATGGTGTTTTTTTTTTTTCAGAATGATAATTATAGGTTATCATAAATTCTTTTTAGAAGTGGGGTAGGGGTCCAAAAAGTGATTGTCTTAAATTAAAAAAGTATACATTGTGTAAATATATTACAATAAAAATATACCTCCATACCTACAATGTACCTCCATAGACACAGACAAATATATATAAATGGTTTTAGAGAGGACACCAATGAACCCCCTTCATATTTTAAACCTTCAAATAAGTGTGAAGCATTGTCTTGTCTTTTCATGCTTACTTTTCAAACAGAATGACATGTA
The DNA here is from genome assembly GCF_025612915.1 of Magallana angulata. NCBI lineage: Eukaryota > Metazoa > Mollusca > Bivalvia > Ostreida > Ostreidae > Magallana > Magallana angulata. Next base: position 29,067,628 of record NC_069114.1, read on the forward strand.
GGACTTCATATTTTTGGCCAGTTTCGGACAAAAACAATCCAGTTCAAGAATTGTTTAAATTCTTATCCCTAAATGTACAAGATGGCCGCACATTCCCCTTACAGCCGTGAAAATATTTTAGAAGATTCTTTCTAAGTTGGTAATTGATTTGTTGTAATCATACGCAAGTCAATTACTTTTTTTAATCTTTCATTAAACTAGTTATACATACTAGACTTTGACCCGTGTGTGTACGGGTTGACATTGCATATCGGAATAGATACATCGGCAATCCGTATATTGTTGACATTTTGTATAACCAAGCTTTAAGCCTACAATAATGCTATTAATTTCACTACACTCTGCTGCGTTGAAATAATCTAACTGTGTATCGGGAAAGGCCTTCACCACAGATAAAATGCCTCCCATATTAATAATGTAGCAGAAAATTGCAGAATCGCTCCAAAACGATTTTGGAGAACATAAATAAAGTTTCATTGAAAATAACAGTCAAAATGTTCTTAACAAACCACTTTGAAGCTGTAAATACCTTTCTTCGAAAAGTTTAATTCTGTAATTGCAGAATTCAACATTTATTCAACAACGTTTTTTATACACCATGTTGACATTCGAAACTCTCGTTTTTTTTTTATTGTAAATGCACTGTGTACGAGTTATCTCCCGTATTTTTTGATGAACAGAAAAAAATATCCAATGAAAATTTATACGCATTTGTTTTATTGTTTCTGAGTTTTTCAAATATGATATTGTGGAAACATAAAATAAAGAGCCTCCTTTGATTTAGCGTGAATGTAATGCGCATGCGCAAGATTGTAAAATCCCAAAAAATCAGATGATTTCCGGAATTACTTAATGAAGTTTCGTTGATTAATAATTAGCGAAGCTTGATTGAGAAAAAATAAAAACAAATTGGTAATCTTCACGTACCAATGATGTTTAAAATATATAAAACAAAAGACGGTTCTCTTCCGATTTATCGGTATTAAAGCCCAAAAATTTGAGTCTATTATCTTAATATAGTAGTATAGATATACAGTATTTTGTTTGGTTTTGTATTTTTGTATTTATGTTTGTACATGTACTATTATTAATGAAAAATGTAAGAGAGTAAGGAAAGAGGAGCTAATGGCACATACGATGTCTCTTTCCTTACTTTTTTTATAGCATATACATATGTATATTATTCTATGAAAATTGCTCCATCGCTTGTATTTCCCTACTTTGACAGTATGCACAGATTTCAAAAACATTTAACTGTAAATCTCGTTCGATCTTTGTCTTTATGTTGTAATTGTAAAGTCAATAATAAACAAAAGTTTTAAAGCTTTCAATAATCTTGACGAATTTGTCATATTATAAAGAGATTACCTTTGAAACAGTGTGATATAACTATTTCCATTACCTGGTAGAGATGTTTATTTAGCACATTATCGTAATTTTTTGCTATTCATAAACTCCACAGATTTCTTTGTTGTAGAGAGGACACCAATGAACCCCTTCATATTTTTAGATCTTTAAAATGAGTCTGTAGGTACGCAGTTCGACAGTTGCTTTAGTTGATTAATAAGGCATTGTCCTGTTCTTGTTTGCATAGTTTGCATACAAAACAACATGTAGAATCTCATATGTATTGCTTTTAAATCTGTTGACAACAGTTTTTGGTCAGTTTCGGTCAAAAACAAGCCAGTTCAAAAGAAAAAAATAATGTTGACATACTTATCCTCAAACATACAAAATGGCCGCACACCCACTTAAACACAATAACCAGGTGTCTCAGTTTTCTTTTTTACAATATACGCATTTTTATTCAAAGTATGATAAGAATATATGTATCTAATATGCTGGATTTCTTTCTCTCAAAAATCTCTTTCTGAGTATGAGTATGAATATGAGCACGTCGAATAATACTACATGTAAAGTCAATAAACCAACACTTGTTCATCACATTTTGCGGGAAGTAATCACAATTCAGAATATCAGCTGAATTTATACATATACGGTTTTACATATTCATTTTTCGATACAGGTTTCCTGATTCTATGACAAGTAACTTGATATTATGAATTCAGTACCTAGGTTTAGAAAATCATATGAAGACAAGTACCTGTGTTTATTTATAGTGAAAGGTACTTTCCTTACAAATACCCCTGTAAGCGAAATAAAAAAAATGCATTACACCTCTTTATGATTAATTTTCTAGCATAAATTCTAATCAAGTTACAGAAAAGAAAAACAACATGCACATGCATGCGGACGCACACATACTAGTATATCTGATTTTTTTTGTAATCGATTGAAGATAACTGATGGAAAAAATCCAATTTTTAAATCTTTGTTATGAAAGTTCCTCATTTCATAGATGTACCTGGAAAAAAAATAACATTCATTTCTTAAATGAAAGCCAGCAAAATCATACTAAGTAGTAATATTTTTTTTTCAATATTACTGTGTTTCCATGTATAATGTTATTTGTGATTTTAATAAAAACCAGTATTATTAAATTCATTTGTGAAAATCAATATCCAGGAGAATTTTCATTTACGATCGATTGAATCTTATTTAGAACTTGCTGGGGACTACTTTTCACTTTAATTATTCAACAAACTCCTTATCAGATATCTTGCTCTACCGAAATGACGTTTTTAGCTTTACAAAAACACACCAGACATCCAAAAATGCCGAGTGAATAATAACACAGTCTGAAAATTCTTAATCTGACATAAACTAAGGTGGCTATTGGTTGATTATGGCCAGAACATGAAAAACTTCAGTAGAACAGATCGAAAACTAACGGCATAGAGGAATTCTTGGAAATAGAACTTGCCCTACTCACATTATCAAAATCAGTAAAGTCCGAATTGCCCAAAGCTACATGTCTGACTAACCTTAGAGGCGATGTCACGCCAAATGCTATGTCTTTAACAAACTTTTTTTTTTTATGGAAAGACCAGAATCTAATGCAGGAAAAATAATAATAAAGTCCAAGTTATTTGAATCAAAATATTATTTTCAAACACTGAACATAAAATCTAAAGACGTTTTAAGGAAAACCTGAGTGCTAATTCACCAAAGAAAGCTGCCAAACGCATTAAACTTACGACAGATTAACTGTAGACCCAAATGTACAAAACTGGAGACAACAACTGACACAACATTAGAAGACTATCAACAACTTCTCATTGAACTGCAAGTCGATAACGACCAACAGAGAACGACTGCCATTGAGCTTTAAACTGGTTAGGGGAGAAGGGTGATCAGATTGCTCTCTCATTGAACAGCTGCAAAAGGGGGGATCACACGAGTCATACTGTAAATTACATATATTACACGAGTACTTACTTCCGCGATCCTGCTGTTTTGTATCAAATCGCGAGAATATAATATCGCGAACACGGATGATTTATCCATATTTCTTATAGTTCTCAACTCTCAGAAAATAATGGCGAAGTTTTAGAATCTGCGATGTGTGCGATTTTACGCGGATATAAATTCATTGCGTTTAATAAGGAATTTACAGCACATCTAATTTACAAAAAAGATAAAATATTCTCTTCAGAACTCCATATAGGTAGGGGACGTGTATTGCTTATGCAATACTCTCAGAATGATTGTTTATATACCTTGTATAAGTATCTCTGTTTCAGAACAAAATTTACAATATACATTAATTGCATGATAGTGAGAGAAATACATGTATAAAAAATTTTTCCCACAAGAAAAATCATATATTCCGAGGGCTTCGCCCGAGAGAAATTTGGTTGTTTTTTTTTCGAGGGAATAAATCTTCATATTCCCTGAACATTAGCAACATATGATTACACAAAATACGTTGATTTTTAATTATGTTTGACTTTTCAACAGTCGCAACATTAACGTCGTGATTGTTTGATTTCTCATGTAACTGTCTCACTTTTCTTTCACAAATCATAGATAGTTAAGTTGGTTCTGGAATATAAAGAGAATCATAATGATTAAATATTTTTTTATCGTATGCTCATATCGGCTTTTTCATTCCTATGACATCGCCCTGTCACGTGACTTTCTAGACCAATCAGATATAATAGAATAATCATATTGAGGTATAATAATAAGTGCTGCTGCATACCTGTATCTTCTTGGGCGGCATATTTTCTCGCTTTCAATTATGTCTACTGAATATGGGCGGTGTATATATACCCCCTCTCTAACTCGCACGATCATTCGTACCATGGAACGCATAATCGCACGTCCAATCACATTGGCGCACGTTCAATCGTTCGATCACCTAGTCTCTCGCGCGTTCCTATCGTATTATCTTTCAACAGTTGCTTTCATTGTACAACAGTCGCATACAGACGCAAGATATATCGCAAGATTCAATGCGTTTACATCGCACAACGCTCGCTTAGATCGTGCGAAATTCTTCATATGCAAGTATTTCGGCAACAATTAACTATTCATATTTGATTTTTTCGATAGCACAAATATTTGGTCGCTTCTGCTCGTGCGCCAATTGTGAAAGGGGCTTAAGGTATATACCGTTATGTTTACCAAGGTTGAAGTCAAGCGCAAATCTCGTAAAGAAGATACTTACAAAGAGGAAACCGGGATTAGGCATGCACAATAAACGGAATTGCTGTTCTAGTAAATGAACACTTTTTATTCAGCAACGTGAATCTTGCCAAGGCGAAAACTCCATTACAATAAATGTTAAAATGCCAGCATACATATGATGTATATGAATTATTTCGCAGCACAATAAAAATTCTCCACTTTATGTAGAACATTTTGAATCATATATTCAAAGCCATGACTTGACTTTTTCTTACTTAGTAAATACATGGCTGAATAATTAGAAATATAAAGTACAAACAACAAATCTTTTTCACATTTTCAGACATAAGATTCATATTCCGAACATAAAGTACTAAATGTTACTAATTCAAATTTGTTCTTATAATATAGAAACCTTATTGGTAAGCATCATTTTAGTAATTAAAATAGTAGAAAATACTGTATATTTAAATAAGCATATCGGAGAGGATTAGATATCTATTCCATTTATAGTTTAAAAAAACATACGTGTGTCAAATCAAATTGCATTTGTTATTCAAAAATGTGTTCAAATATTGGTAATTAAAATGTCCAACGTAATGATATGGTATTGTCTAGCGAAAAAAAAAATAGAAAAGAAAAATCCGCATAGACAAAATATCCCGAGGGATAACGAAGAGCTGATTATATATAGAGGATATCTATAATTGGGTGATTATATATTTGCTTTATCCAACGAGTTGAAATAAAGGACATATCGCATGTTTCTAAAGTATGGGACCTTTTACATTTTTTGGCTTCCTTGTGTATCTCATAATTACTTTAACAGTTTAACGGTATAAAAACGGTAATTAGCCATATTGTCAATTTAAATTATAGCCCCGATCGTTTATAAACTCCTTAATTAGATAGCGTGTCACGTGGTACAGTGACGTCACAAGCGACCTTCTTCGAACAGCTGATTGTAAATAAATTGTATAGGATTAGCATTATTTTCTTTAAATTTTGACATTTATTCACCATGTACGTTGTTTTTTACATGTTGACTAAATTAAAAGAATCTTATTATTCAGTCGTACATGTTTGAGCCACTAGTACGGATAAAAAAAGATAATATTGCCATAGAAGCGACGATGAAGTCAGCAACCCCTTACGATCAAATTGATCGACGTGTAAGCAGTTTACTCCATATTACACTGTATAAATATATATTATAAAAGCAGGCAAGAACGTTTTCCTTAATTGTTGTTTTCTCTGTAAGATCCCATCTCCGTATTTTTTTTATCCATTTACGTATATATGTATATCAACAAACTTTTTCTATTTCTCGCGTAAACATTCAATATGGACAACTCGATCCTTGACTTCTCCCACAAAAAAATAAAACTCATAGAAATCTCACCTACCGTACTTATATTATGGTTCTGCAGAGGTGAGCTATGAATTAAGAAATCATTTATACAATGTACTAAACCGACGCATACATGAACGTATAGTAAGAAAACATCTAACATGTCTAATGAGGCGAGGTGGTATCCAAAATGGCGTCCTCTCTTGTTATTTTTCTCCGATGAACTTGCCTTTTGTACACAGCCCCCTGTGCATAAACTTCTATTTTTTCTCTTTGAAAAATAAATACGATTTATTTATGAAACTAAAAATATACCATATAATTAATAATATATGTATTGAATGTTTATTTATAAATCCTCTCGCCGACAGATAGACCCCTATTTGTCGCAAGATTTCTGCATACTTTTGTATGGTAAGGGAAACTTAAAAAAACAACAGTCAAAATCCCTATTTTTGACGGCTAGAACATCCATAGGGGGCACAAAAAACCATCATGTCCCGTTATCGACAATTTAATAGGTGATAATTAGTTTAATTGTCGTTTAAATCTAATCCAATTACAAAGATGGCTAACAGCACCTTCTCGCTCGAGGTCGCATATGACGTCACACATCATAGCGGATAGATCGAGAGAGAAAATATGCATATCGCGACATTTGAATTCCATCGCTTTCAAACTCACGAAATAGCCAGATTATTTTATGAAAACGATAATAAACTTCATTTATAATGAGTATAGAATGATTTTATTTTTAAAAAATCCGAAAATTGAAAAACATGCGATATGTCCTTAATGTATATATTCGCGAGGCTTGCCAACCCAGACGTACGTAATGAAGTTTTAATTAATCAGCAAAATTATGACATTGCAGTAAAATGAAACACAGAAATGAATTATGTAACATACTGTAGCATTTGCGTTTGACATTTATTTCATTGATCTCAGATAGATTTTTATATCAAGTTTTTCTTGTGGCAGTATATCTATATACCAAGAGCACATGAAACATCGATTGGCATTTGCAGAGTGACGTAGTTTCAACATCATCATGTTAGTGCAATGAAAATATGAACTATGTACCAACATATATACAGAATGAATTTATGTTGCGGATTTATCATAACAATTTATCCACTTCTAATTCTATCGAACCAATTTGAGTATATTTTGAAAAGAGAAGAAGGCAAAAGGCTGAATGCGACATTCAAGATAGTTCCATACTGTGGGATACGCATGTGCATTGACAAATGTCTCCAAAACTCTGGATGTCGGTCAGTGAACTATAATTCGAAGTCTTTGGCGTGCGAGCTGAATTTTGTGGGCCACAGTTCTTATCCATCTCTGTTACAGTCCGCAGTTGAATTTGAATATCTCCATATTGCCACGGAGCACTTGGAAGAAAATGTAAGCATTATCAAAGAGAAGTGAAAAAGAGAATCCGAGATAGAAGGATTGTCTCTCTAAATGTTTTTCAATAACTCCGAAAATATAAAAACTAAATATAATGAGAGAGAGAGAGAGAGAGAGAGAGAGAGAGAGAGAGAGAGAGAGAGAGAGAGAGAGAGAGAGAGAGAGAGAACGAATTTCATTGTAATATCTTGTTCTAATTCTATCAACTGTAACTTTTAGTTGATATGGTTATTTCTTTTTTTCATGTGTAACAAAGTGCAGTGTTCAGAATGTTGAATGCGTAGCTTTGCATACAAGTGAGAAAAAATGCATCCGATCCTCATCTAAAATGGGTAGGCTTTAACCAACGGTGACCAATTGATCATTACAACTCTCTCTCTCTCTCTCTCTCTCTCTCTCTCTCTCTCTCTCTCTCTGTGTATGTTCCTTGAATACGCCTGATCTAAAGTGGCATTGCAACACCAACCATTAGAATGATATGTCTTTGCTTTTTGTTTATTCCCGAGCATTTTTTTGTCTTCAGTTGCCCCTGAGAACGTTGCATTGAGTAAAACTGTTTACTCTTCTTCCGTCTACGAAGAAAATTATGCAGATCATGATGTAAAGTACATCGTTGATGGGAATTCTGGGAGAGCGTTTGGAATTTGTGGATCAACATATATCGAGATGAAACCATGGATACTGATCGATCTAGGTCAAGTTTACCAAATCAGACAGTTGAACGTCGTTGTCTATAATTTAGGTACAAATATATCTTCTGACTTGAATTCAAATATATTAATATGAAAATTACGTTTTTAAATTCCAATATGGTCTAAAGGTTTGGTTTTTTTTTTTTACAAATGTGACGCGCCAAGCAAAAACCACCCTTATGATGCGGTAAGATAAGGGCCTTATCTTAATTATGACGTAACGTTAAAATACGTGTCTATGTATCACAACATCGTAAACGCTGTATATTAAGTATTCTTATCTGCCATGTGTGTTTCACTTCCGTGTTTTAAGAATCAATTACATAGTTATGAAGGAAATTCTTCTATGCCTCAAAAAAGTTTTGCATCATCAATGATTTTCTTTATTAGAAAATAGCGTAATTTAGTAATAAATAGATTAAGGCTAAACAAGTGTTGAAATATTTGTCCGTTTTAAATAGATAAAAAAGAATGTCGTTCTTAGTTTTGCGGAACAAGAAAAATATCGAGGCTTCCAAGCTAAATTTAAATGTTAAAACGATACGTTATTTTCATTTATTTGACCTCAATACAATATAAATGAATTTACTGAAATACCAAAAATATTTGATGATAAATTAATAAATTACCATAATTCCAATCATCTTTGGTTTCTAAGCAGACGCGATGCTGAACTGACGATCGAATGTAAATGTCGGGCGCTTTCAAGTCTCATTTTTTTCTGTGATCTGAAAACACGATGTAATTTAACACCTTTTGATTTAAAATATCGATTTTCAGATTTACTTTAAACTTTTAGTATCTAATTACTGTTAACAGATGAAGATACATGCATGCTGCATGTATACACTATTGATAAACTGAATTTAAGCACTGAACTACGCACCTAAAGGCAATACACGCATTTCTAGAAATAACTTTCAACTTCAATTCCCGTATGGTAGTTTATTGCGTCGCTCAACAAAACAGAAAAAAATCATCGCGAGATACACGTGTTGCAGTGTACAGAAGCTAATCATAATCTATGAGTAATCTTTTCTGAAATATTCAATATATTTGCATTTATAACACCCAAAAGAATGCGTTTCAAGACTAAATCCCAAATTTTTGATTTTTAGAAAAAATACATGTTTTCATGGTATGGAAAATGTAACTCCTTTTTTATCCTATTGTGACAATGTTAAATTGTTTATTTTATGGTCAGATTCTTTATAAAAATACTTTTGTTATTTTGTATTAGTGCCCCCCCCCCCTGAAAATAATAAAACATATATTTCTTTAAGAACAAATTGTTCTGTCCTTCCGCTTGGTAGATGCACATGCAGAAAGAAACTACTCTAAATTATTTCGACTCCCATTGTTTAGATTTTTCGTTGAAACTAATGTCTATCCACATGCAAATAAAACAATTTTAATTCATTTATATTCTCAATGATTTGATTAATGTTTCATCGATATTCATTCAAACGATTGTGCATTCCTTTCACACAGGAAAATACATTGTATTATACCTTTATATCTCCGCCATTTTCATTTTCTTGTTTCACATGCCAATGAAACCCATGAAAATTAAATGACAATTGACTTTAAAATTGTGTAATATGTTCAGTAATTTCACAGTGTAGGAGATAAACTAAATGCATTTTTATAATAAAAAGTCTTTTGTTTCTTTTTTTTTTTTGCAATTTCCAGGTATTTCTGTCATTGTTAATTTGTTATCCAACATTTAAAAAAATATTAACGGAAAAATATCAAATGAGAGAGAGAGAGAGAGAGAGAGAGAGAGAGAGAGAGAGAGAGAGAGAGAGAGAGAGACTCAAGATATACTATTATATTCTTTTTGAGACAGTATAATTGTTTCAATCGCAAGGTTATAAAATGTGAACCGTTTTCTAAATGATGATCTCAGCTATATTCTGCCTTTCATTCTGCAACATTGTGTAGAAATAATATGTTTTATAACAAAGAAAAAATATGTTCCTATACAGAGATTCAATTCATTATATATTTTATGAATTTGAATCATTTATACCATTCCATATGTCAAAAACTATTATTCATTGTTTGAAATACACTGAAGCAAAATAAGATTAAGGGACTGTTATTAAAATATCTGTAGTTAATAATAATTATAGCAACAATCATGTAGCCTTTATTTGTGCGATCGACGTCAAAGCATATACTTTTTCATTTTAATGTTTAATTGCAACACCATAACAATGAATAATATATGTAATGCTGTATATCATTGAAAGAAGAAGAAAAAGTTTTATTAGAATCAATAAAATACTGAAATTGTCAGCATTTTCAGTTAAGGGAGGTTTTTGCTTGGCGCGTCACAAATGATCTTACGAGAACTCTGGCCTTGAACTCTGGAGCCCACTCCCCTAGCAATGAGCGGTCACCGCGTTAACCATTCGGCCATCGAGGCTTGCCATCTATGTCTAGATTGCCGAATGGTTAGCGGCCACGAACGGCCACGAGCGGCCACCACGCTAACCATTTATCCATCTAGGCTTGCCATCTGTGCCTTGATGGCCGAATGTTTAGCGCAATGGCCGCTCATTGCTAGGAGAGTGGGTTCCAGAGGTCACGAGTTCAAGACCCAGCTGAGGCGGAGGTGGAGCTCTAATATAGGGAAATTCCCTGTGCTATATGTATATGTATATCATTCAATATGGGCACATATATATATATATATATATATATATATATATATATATATATATATATATATATATATATATATATATATATATATATATATATATATATATATATATATATATATATATATATAAAGTAAAAAACAACAAGTGATTTAATGAGTTTCGTACTGAATTGCTCTTCTTCTGTATTCAGGTTACCCGGACAATACATGTGCGTTCTATGAAATCAGATTGGTTTGACAACAAACACAAGCGAAATGACTCTCTGCAATACAGACAGCCAATATGTATCCAAGATAGTTGAATGTCAACAATGCATCGTGGGACAATTTGTCCACTTTCAGTTAAATAATAATGTCAACTGCCACCTTCATTTCTGTGAAGTTGAGATATTTGCGGTAAAGCATATGTTGTAGACACATCGCGAATCACATCATTGTTTGTGGGAGATCAATGTTAATAATTTCTTAGGTTATTCTGACCCACGAATTTACATTTCAACAAACGTGTTTCCAAATATTTCTTATTTTGCTTGAAATAATAATCTCTATCAGGAGAAAATGTCAGAACTCCTAAATTCAAGACTGAGCTGTTTAAACATGAAAAAGTGACCTTGAAACATCAAATGGAATTTTCTTTTATCTATTAGGTTAAAAAAAAGCCACTTACTCATGTTAGTTATGTGTTTACTTTTTTGTGATCGCAACCATCTTCATTTTTTATATAAACTTAAAATAATGATCTGTAAACACGTTCATTTCTTGTTTTTAATCTTTCTACACATTATTCATAGGTATTTTTAGTGAGTATTCGGTTAACCGGTTAACCACCGAACGATGCGATTATCGAATAGTGAATCTGGACAATTATCTTAATCGGAGAAAAAAAACCATGGTAAATTTGTAAAATATTTATCAATGGCATTAAATGAATACAACAATTTCCCTCATCAGAACTGTGCAGCTACAGACTTATTTGAAGATTTTAAAATCTGAACAAATCTGTAGGGTGTTCATTGGTGTCCTCTGTTCAGGAAAAGTTTGAATATTGCACATTTATATTGGGACTTTGCCTCAAAATAGGGTACCCATTTTTATCAGTCGGCATGGGATCTATCTTTAGAACAAAAAAATCCAGTCTATACTTAGAACACCTGTGTCTAGAGAGACACATTGACGTTATATTTTTATAGAAAAAAGTAATGTCAATTCAAAACAAATCGTGTTGAATTTGATACGCAGATCTATACCTGTCCTATGTTTGTTTTATGTTGGGTTTTTTTCAGAATGATAATTATAGGTTATCATAAATTCTTTTTAGAAGTGGGGTAGGGGTCCACAAAGTGATTGTCTTAAATTAAAAAAGTATACATTATGTAAATATATTACAATAAAAATATACCTCCATACCTCCAATGTACCTCCATAGACACAGACAAATATATATAAATGGTTTTAGAGAGGACACCAATGAACCACCTTCATATTTTAAACCTTCAAATAAGTGTGTAGCATTGTCTTGTCTTTTCATGCATACTTTTCAAACAAAATGACATGTAGGACTTCATATTTTTGGCCAGTTTCGGACAAAAACAATCCAGTTCAAGAAATGTTTAAATTCTTATCCCTAAATGTACAAGATGGTCGCACATTCCCCTTACAGCCGTGAACATATTTTAGAAGATTCTTTCTAAGTTGGTAATTGATTTGTTGTAATCATACGCAATTCAATGACTTTTTTTAATTTTTCATTAAACTAGTTATACATACTAGACTTTGACCCGTGTGTGTACGGGTTGACATTGCATATCGGAATAGATACATCGGCAATCCGTATATTGTTGACATTTTGTATAACCAAGCTTTAAGCCTACAATAATGCTATTAATTTCACTACACTCTGCTGCGTTGGAATAATCTAACTGTGTATCGGGAAAGGCCTTCACCACAGATAAAATGCCTCCCATATTAATAATGTAGCAGAAAATTGCAGAATCGCTCCAAAACGATTTTGGAGAACATAAATAAAGTTTCATTGAAAATAACAGTCAAAATGTTCTTAACAAACCACATTGAAGCTGTAAATACCTTTCTTCGAAAAGTTTAATTCTGTAATTGCAGAATTCAACATTTATTCAACAACGTTTTTTATACACCATGTTGACATTCGAAACTCTCGGTTTTTTTTTTATTGTAAATGCACTGTGTACGAGTTATCTCCCGTATTTTTTGATGAACAGAAAAAAATTTCCAATGAAAATTTATACGCATTTGTTTTATTGTTTCTGAGTTTTTCAAATATGATATTGTGGAAACATAAAATAAAGAGCCTCCTTTGATTTAGCGTGAATGTAATGCGCATGCGCAAGATTGTAAAATCCCAAAAAATCAGATGATTTCCGGAATTACTTAATGAATTTTCGTTGATTAATCATTAGCGAAGCTTGATTGAGAAAAAATAAAAACAAATTGGTAATCTTCACATACCAATGATGTTTAAAATACATAAAACAAAAGACGGTTCTCTTCCGATTTATCGGTATTAAAGCCCAAAAATTTGAGTCTATTATCTTAATATAGTAGTATAGATATACAGTATTTTGTTTGGTTTTGTATTTTTGTATTTATGTTTGTACATGTACTATTATTAATGAAAAATGTAAGAGAGTAAGGAAAGAGGAGCTAATGGCACATACGATGTGTCTTTTTTTTTTACTTTTTTTTATAGCATATACATATGTATATTATTCTATGAAAATTGCTCCATCGCTTGTATTTCCCTACTATGACAGTATGCACAGATTTCAAAAACATTTAACTGTAAATCTCGTTCGATCTTTGTCTTTATGTTGTAATTGTAAAGTCAATAATAAACAAAAGTTTTAAAGCTTTCAATAATCTTGACGAATTTGTCATATTATAAAGAGATTACCTTTGAAACAGTGTGATATAACTATTTCCATTACCTGGTAGAGATGTTTATTTAGCACATTATCGTAATTTTTTGCTATTCATAAACTCCATAGAGTTCTTAGTTGTAGAGAGGACACCAATGAACCCCTTCATATTTTTAGATCTTTAAAATGAGTCTGTAGGTACGCAGTTCGACAGTTGCTTTAGTTGATTAAAAAGGCATTGTCCTGTTCTTGTTTGCATAGTTTGCATACAAAACAACATGTAGAATCTCATATGTATTGCTTTTAAATCTGTTGACAACAGTTTTTGGTCAGTTTCGGTCAAAAACAAGCCAGTTCCAAAAAAAATAATGTTGACATACTTAACCTCAAACATACAAAATGGCCGCACATCCCCTTAAACACAATAACCAGGTGTCTCAGTTTTCTTTTTTACAATATACGCATTTTTATTCAAAGTATGATAAGAATATATGTATCTAATATGCTGGATTTCTTTCTCTCAAAAATCTCTTTCTGAGTATGAGTATGAATATGAGCACGTCGAATAATACTACATGTAAAGTCAATAAACCAACACTTGTTCATCACATTTTGCGGGAAGTAATCACAATTCCGAATATCAGCTGAATTTATACATATACGGTTTTACATATTCATTTTTCGATACAGGTTTCCTGATTCTATGACAAGTTACTTGATATTATGAATTCAGTACCTAGGTTAAGAAAATCATATGAAGACAAGTACCTGTGTTTATTTATAGTGAAAGGTACTTTCCTTACAAATACCCCTGTAAGCGAAATAAAAAAAATGTATTATACCTCTTTATGATTAATTTTCTAGCATGAATTCGTCTGATTTATAATTAATCAAGTTACAGAAAAGAAAAACAACATGCACATGCATGCGGACGCACACATATATCTGGGTTTTTTTTGTAAGCGATTGAAGATAACTGATGGAAAAAATCCAATTTTTAAAACTTTGTTATGAAAGTTCCTCATTTCATAGATGTACTTGGAAAAAAATAACATTCATTTCTTAAATGAAAGCCAGCAAAATCATATTAAGTAGTAATATTTTTTTTTCAATATTACTGTGTTTCCATGTATAATGTTATTTGTGATTTTAATAAAAACCAGTATTATTAAATTCATTTGTGAAAATCAATATCCAGGAGAATTTTTATTTACGATCGATTGAATCTTATTTAGAACTTGCTGGGGACTACTTTTCACTTTAATTATTCAACAAACTCCTTATCAGATATCTTGCTCTACCGAAATGACGTTTTTAGCTTTACAAAAACACACCAGACATCCAAAAATGCCGAGTGAATAATAACACAGTCTGAAAATTCTTAATCTGACATAAACTAAGGTGGCTATTGGTTGATTATGGCCAGAACATGAAACTTCAGTAGAACAGATCGAAAACTAACGGCATAGAGGAATTCTTGGAAATAGAACTTGCCCTACTCACATTATCAAAATCAGTAAAGTCCGAATTGCCCAAAGCTACATGTCTGACTAACCTTAGAGGCGATGTCACGCCAAATGCTATGTCTTTAACAAACTTTTTTTTTTTATGGAAAGACCAGAATCTAATGCAGGAAAAATAATAATAAAGTCCAAGTTATTTGAATCAAAATATTATTTTCAAACACTGAACATAAAATCTAAAGACGTTTTAAGGAAAACCTGAGTGCTAATTCACCAAAGAAAGCTGCCAAACGCATTAAACTTACGACAGATTAACTGTAGACCCAAATGTACAAAACTGGAGACAACAACTGACACAACATTAGAAGACTATCAACAACTTCTCATTGAACTGCAAGTCGATAACGACCAACAGAGAACGACTGCCATTGAGCTTTAAACTGGTTAGGGGAGAAGGGTGATCAGATTGCTCTCTCATTGAACAGCTGCAAAAGGGGGGATCACACGAGTCATACTGTAAATTACATATATTACACGAGTACTTACTTCCGCGATCCTGCTGTTTTGTATCAAATCGCGAGAATATAATATCGCGAACACGGATGATTTATCCATATTTCTTATAGTTCTCAACTCTCAGAAAATAATGGCGAAGTTTTAGAATCTGCGATGTGTGCGATTTTACGCGGATATAAATTCATTGCGTTTAATAAGGAATTTACAGCACATCTAATTTACAAAAAAGATAAAATATTCTCTTCAGAACTCCATATAGGTAGGGGACGTGTATTGCTTATGCAATACTCTCAGAATGATTGTTTATATACCTTGTATAAGTATCTCTGTTTCAGAACAAAATTTACAATATACATTAATTGCATGATAGTGAGAGAAATACATGTATAAAAAATTATTTAAATACGTTGATTTTTAATTATGTTTGACTTTTCAACAGTCGCAACATTAACGTCGTGATTGTTTGATTTCTCATGTAACTGTCTCACTTTTCTTTCACAAATCATAGATAGTTAAGTTGGTTCTGGAATATAAAGAGAATCATAATGATTAAATATTTTTTTATCGTATGCTCATATCGGCTTTTTCATTCCTATGACATCGCCCTGTCACGTGACTTTCTAGACCAATCAGATATAATAGAATAATCATATTGAGGTATAATAATAAGTGCTGCTGCATACCTGTATCTTCTTGGGCGGCATATTTTCTCGCTTTCAATTATGTCTACTGAATATGGGCGGTGTATATATACCCCCTCTCTAACTCGCACGATCATTCGTACCATGGAACGCATAATCGCACGTCCAATCACATTGGCGCACGTTCAATCGTTCGATCACCTAGTCTCTCGCGCGTTCCTATCGTATTATCTTTCAACAGTTGCTTTCATTGTACAACAGTCGCATACAGACGCAAGATATATCGCAAGATTCAATGCGTTTACATCGCACAACGCTCGCTTAGATCGTGCGAAATTCTTCATATGCAAGTATTTCGGCAACAATTAACTATTCATATTTGATTTTTTCGATAGCACAAATATTTGGTCGCTTCTGCTCGTGCGCCAATTGTGAAAGGGGCTTAAGGTATATACCGTTATGTTTACCAAGGTTGAAGTCAAGCGCAAATCTCGTAAAGAAGATACTTACAAAGAGGAAACCGGGATTAGGCATGCACAATAAACGGAATTGCTGTTCTAGTAAATGAACACTTTTTATTCAGCAACGTGAATCTTGCCAAGGCGAAAACTCCATTACAATAAATGTTAAAATGCCAGCATACATATGATGTATATGAATTATTTCGCAGCACAATAAAAATTCTCCACTTTATGTAGAACATTTTGAATCATATATTCAAAGCCATGACTTGACTTTTTCTTACTTAGTAAATACATGGCTGAATAATTAGAAATATAAAGTACGAACAACAAATCTTTTTCACATTTTCAGACATAAGATTCATATTCCGAACATAAAGTACTAAATGTTACTAATTCAAATTTGTTCTTATAATATAGAAACCTTATTGGTAAGCATCATTTTAGTAATTAATATAGTAGAAAATACTGTATATTTAAATAAGCATATCGGAGAGGATTAGATATCTATTCCATTTATAGTTTAAAAAAACATACGTGTGTCAAATCAAATTGCATTTGTTATTCAAAAATGTGTTCAAATATTGGTAATTAAAATGTTCAACGTAATGATATGGTATTGTCTAGCGAAAAAAAAAAATAGAAAAGAAAAATCCGCATAGACAAAATATCCCGAGGGATAACGAAGAGCTGATTATATATAGAGGATATCTATAATTGGGTGATTATATATTTGCTTTATCCAACGAGTTGAAATAAAGGACATATCGCATGTTTCTAAAGTATGGGACCTTTTACATTTTTTGGCTTCCTTGTGTATCTCATAATTACTTTAACAGTTTAACGGTATAAAAACGGTAATTAGCCATATTGTCAATTTAAATTATAGCCCCGATCGTTTATAAACTCCTTAATTAGATAGCGTGTCACGTGGTACAGTGACGTCACAAGCGACCTTCTTCGAACAGCTGATTGTAAATAAATTGTATAGGATTAGCATTATCTTCTTTAAATTTTGACATTTATTCACCATGTACGTTGTTTTTTACATGTTGACTAAATCAAAAGAATCTTATTATTCAGTCGTACATGTTTGAGCCACTAGTACGGATAAAAAAAGATAATATTGCCATAGAAGCGACGATGAAGTCAGCAACCCCTTACGATCAAATTGATCGACGTGTAAGCAGTTTACTCCATATTACACTGTATAAATATATATTATAAAAGCAGGCAAGAACGTTTTCCTTAATTGTTGTTTTCTCTGTAAGATCCCATCTCCGTATTTTTTTTATCCATTTACGTATATATGTATATCAACAAACTTTTTCTATTTCTCGCGTAAACATTCAATATGGACAACTCGATCCTTGACTTCTCCCACAAAAAAATAAAACTCATAGAAATCTCACCTACCGTACTTATATTATGGTTCTGCAGAGGTGAGCTAAGAATTAAGAAATCATTTATACTAAACCGACGCATACATGAACGTATAGTAAGAAAACATCTAACATGTCTAATGAGGCGAGGTGGTATCCAAAATGGCGTCCTCTCTTGTTATTTTTCTCCGATGAACTTGCCTTTTGTACACAGCCCCCTGTGCATAAACTTCTATTTTTTCTCTTTGAAAAATAAATACGATTTATTTATGAAACTAAAAATATACCATATAATTAATAATATATGTATTGAATGTTTATTTATAAATCCTCTCACCGACAGATAGACCCCTATTTGTCGCAAGATTTCTGCATACTTTTGTATGGTAAGGGAAACTTAAAAAAACAACAGTCAAAATCCCTATTTTTGACGGCTAGAACATCCATAGGGGGCACAAAAAACCATCATGTCCCGTTATCGACAATTTGATAGGTGATAATTAGTTTAATTGTCGTTTAAATCTAATCCAATTACAAAGATGGCTAACAGCACCTTCTCGCTCGAGGTCGCATATGACGTCACACATCATAGCGGATAGATCGAGAGAGAAAATATGCATATCGCGACATTTGAATTCCATCGCTTTCAAACTCACGAAATAGCCAGATTATTTTATGAAAACGATAATAAACTTCATTTATAATGAGTATAGAATGATTTTATTTTTAAAAAATCCGAAAATTGAAAAACATGCGATATGTCCTTAATGTATATATTCGCGAGGCTTGCCAACCCAGACGTACGTAATGAAGTTTTAATTAATCAGCAAAATTATGACATTGCAGTAAAATGAAACACAGAAATGAATTATGTAACATACTGTAGCATTTGCGTTTGACATTTATTTCATTGATCTCAGATAGATTTTTATATCAAGTTTTTCTTGTGGCAGTATATCTATATACCAAGAGCACATGAAACATCGATTGGCATTTGCAGAGTGACGTAGTTTCAACATCATCATGTTAGTGCAATGAAAATATGAACTATGTACCAACATATATACAGAATGAATTTATGTTGCGGATTTATCATAACAATTTATCCACTTCTAATTCTATCGAACCAATTTGAGTATATTTTGAAGAGAGAAGAAGGCAAAAGGCTGAATGCGACATTCAAGATAGTTCCATACTGTGGGATACGCATGTGCATAGACAAATGTCTCCAAAACTCTGGATGTCGGTCAGTGAACTATAATTCGAAGTCTTTGGCGTGCGAGCTGAATTTTGTGGGCCACAGTTCTTATCCATCTCTGTTACAGTCCGCAGTTGAATTTGAATATCTCGATATTGCCACAGAGCACTTGGAAGAAAATGTAAGCATTATCAAAGAGAAGTGAAAAAGAGAATCCGAGATAGAAGGATTGTCTCTCTAAATGTTTTTCAATAACTCCGAAAATATAAAAACTAAATATAATGAGAGAGAGAGAGAGAGAGAGAGAGAGAGAGAGAACGAATTTCATTGTAATATCTTGTTCTAATTCTATCAAGTGTAACTTTTAGTTGATATGGTTATTTCTTTTTTTCATGTGTAACAAAGTGCAGTGTTCAGAATGTTGAATGCGTAGCTTTGCATACAAGTGAGAAAAAATGCATCCGATCCTCATCTAAAATGGGTAGGCTTTAACCAACGGTGACCAATTGATCATTACAACTCTCTCTCTCTCTCTCTCTCTCTCTCTCTCTCTCTCTCTCTCTCTCTCTCTCTCTCTCTCTCTCTCTGTTCCTTGAATACGCCTGATCTAAAGTGGCATTGCAACACCAACCATTAGAATGATATGTCTTTGCTTTTTGTTTATTCCCGAGCATTTTTTTGTCTTCAGTTGCCCCTGAGAACGTTGCATTGAGTAAAACTGTTTACTCTTCTTCCGTCTACGAAGAAAATTATGCAGATCATGATGTAAAGTACATCGTTGATGGGAATTCTGGGAGAGCGTTTGGAATTTGTGGATCAACATATATCGAGATGAAACCATGGATACTGATCGATCTAGGTCAAGTTTACCAAATCAGACAGTTGAACGTCGTTGTCTATAATTTAGGTACAAATATATCTTCTGACTTGAATTCAAATATATTAATATAAAAATTACGTTTTTAAATTCCAATATGGTCTAAAGGTTTGGTTTTTTTTTTTACAAATGTGACGCGCCAAGCAAAAACCACCCTTATGATGAGGTAAGATAAGGGCCTTATCTTAATTATGACGTAACGTTAAAATACGTGTCTATGTATCACAACATCGTAAACGCTGTATATTAAGTATTCTTATCTGCCATGTGTGTTTCACTTCCGTGTTTTAAGAATCAATTACATAGTTATGAAGGAAATTCTTCTATGCCTCAAAAAAGTTTTGCATCATCAATAATTTTCTTTATTAGAAAATAGCGTAATTTAGTAATAAATAGATTAAGGCTAAACAAGTGTTGAAATATTTGTCCGTTTTAAATAGATAAAAAAGAATGTCGTTCTTAGTTTTGCGGAACAAGAAAAATATCGAGGCTTCCAAGCTAAATTTAAATGTTAAAACGATACGTTATTTTCATTTATTTGACCTCAATAAAATATAAATGAATTTACTGAAATACCAAAAATATTTGATGATAAATTAATAAATTACCATAATTCCAATCATCTTTGGTTTCTAAGCAGACGCGATGCTGAACTGACGATCGAATGTAAATGTCGGGCGCTTTCAAGTCTCATTTTTTTCTGTGATCTGAAAACACGATGTAATTTAACACCTTTTGATTTAAAATATCGATTTTCAGATTTACTTTAAACTTTTAGTATCTAATTACTGTTAACAGATGAAGATACATGCATGCTGCATGTATACACTATTGATAAACTGAATTTAAGCACTGAACTAGGCACCTAAAGGCAATACACGCATTTCTAGAAATAACTTTCAACTTTAATTCCCTTATGGTAGTTTATTGCGTCGCTCAACAAAACAGAAAAAAATCATCGCGAGATACACGTGTTGCAGTGTACAGAAGCTAATCATAATCTATGAGTAATCTTTTCTGAAATATTCAATATATTTGCATTTATAACACCCAAAAGAATGCGTTTCAAGACTAAATCCCAAATTTTCATGGTATGGAAAATGTAACTCCTTTTTTATCCTATTGTGACAATGTTAAATTGTTTATTTTATGGTCAGATTCTTTATAAAAATACTTCTGTTATTTTGTATTAGTGCCCCCCCCCCCCTGAAAATAATAAAACATATATTTCTTTAAGAACAAATTGTTCTGTCCTTCCGCTTGGTAGATGCACATGCAGAAAGAAACTACTCTAAATTATTTCGATTCCCATTGTTTAGATTTTTCGTTGAAACTAATGTCTATCCACATGCAAATAAAACAATTTTAATTCATTTATATTCTCATTGATTTGATTGATGTTTCATCGATATTCATTCAAACGATTGTGCATTCCTTTCACACAGGAAAATACATTGTATTATACCTTTATATCTCCGCCATTTTCATTCTCTTGTTTCACATGCCAATGAAACCCATGAAAATTAAAAAACAATTGACTTTAAAATTGTGTAATATGTTCAGTAATTTCACAGTGTAGGAGATAAACTAAATGCATTTTTATAATAAAAAGTCTTTTGTTTCTTTTTTTTTTTTTGCAATTTCCAGGTATTTCTGTCATTGTTAATTTGTTATCCAACATTTAAAAAAATATTAACGGAAAAATATCAAATGAGAGAGAGAGAAAGAGAGAGAGAGAGAGAGAGACTCAAGATATACTATTGTATTCTTTTTGAGACAGTATAATTGTTTCAATCGCAAGGTTATAAAATGTGAACCGTTTTCTAAATGATGATCTCAGCTATATTCTGCCTTTCATTCTGCAACATTGTGTAGAAATAATATGTTTTATAACAAAGAAAAAATATGTTCCTATACAGAGATTCAATTCATTATATATTTTATGAATTTGAATCATTTGTACCATTCCATATGTCAAAAACTATTATTCATTGTTTGAAATACACTGAAGCAAAATAAGATTAAGGGACTGTTATTAAAATATCTGTAGTTAATAATATAGCAACAATCATGTAGCCTTTATTTGTGCGATCGACGTCAAAGCATATACTTTTTCATTTTAATGTTTAATTGCAACACCATAACAATGAATAATATATGTAATGCTGTATATCATTGAAAGAAGAAGAAAAAGTTTTATTAGAATCAATAAAATACTGAAATTGTCAGCATTTTCAGTTAAGGGAGGTTTTTGCTTGGCGCGTCACAAATGATCTTACGAGAACTCTGGCCTTGAACTCTGGAGCCCACTCCCCTAGCAATGAGCGGTCACCGCGTTAACCATTCGGCCATCGAGGCTTGCCATCTATGTCTAGATTGCCGAATGGTTAGCGGCCACGAACGGCCACGAGCGGCCACCACGCTAACCATTCATCCATCTAGGCTTGCCATCTGTGCCTTGATGGTCGAATGTTTAGCGCAATGGCCGCTCATTGCTAGGAGAGTGGGTTCCAGAGGTCACGAGTTCAAGCCCCAGCTGGGGCGGAGGTGGAGCTCTAATATAGGGAAATTCCCTGTGATATATATATATATATATATATATATATATATATATATATATATATATATATATATATATATATATATATATATATATATATATATATAAAGTAAAAAACAACAAGTGATTTAATGAGTTTCGTACTGAATTGCTCTTCTTCTGTAACCAGGTTACCCGGACACTACATGTGCGTTCTATGACATCAGAATTGGTTTGACAACAAACACAAGCGAAATGACTCTCTGCAATACAGACAGCCAATATGTATCCAAGATAGTTGAATGTCAACAATGCATCGTGGGACAATTTGTCCACTTTCAGTTAAATAATAATGTCAACTGCCACCTTCATTTCTGTGAAGTTGAGATATTTGCGGTAAAGCATATGTTGTAGACACATCGCGAATCACATCATTGTTTGTGGGAGATCAATGTTAATAATTTCTTAGATTATTCTGACCCACGAATTTACATTTCAACAAACGTGTTTCCAAATATTTCTTATTTTGCTTGAAATAATAATCTCTATCAGGAGAAAATGTCAGAATTCCTAAATTCAAGACTAAGCTGTTTAAACATGAAGAAGTGACCTTGAAACATCAAATGGAATTTTCTTTTATCTATTAGGTTTAAAAAAAAAAGCCACTTACTCATGTTAGTTATGTGTTTACTATTTGTGATCGCAACCATCTTCATTTTTTATATAAACTTAAAATAATGATCTGTAAACACGTTCATTTCTTGTTTTTAATCTTTCTACACATTATTCATAGGTATTTTTAGTGAGTATTCGGTTAACCGGTTAACCACCGAACGATGCGATTATTCAATAGTGAATCTGGACAATTATCTTAATCGAAGAAAAAAAAACCATGGTAAATTTGTAAAATATTTATCAATGGCATTAAATGAATACAACAATTTCCCTCATCAGAACTGTTCAGCTACAGACTTATTTGAAGATTTTAAAATCTGAACAAATCTGTAGGGGGTTCATTGGTGTCCTCTGTTCAAGAAAAGTTTGAATATTGCACATTTATATTGGGACTTTGCCTCAAAATAGGGTACCCATTTTTATCAGTCGGCATGGGATCTATCTTTAGAACAAAAAAAATCCAGTCTATACTTAGAACACCTGTGTCTATAGAGACACATTGACGTTATATTTTTATAGAAAAAGGTAATGTCAATTCAAATCAATTCGTGTTGAATTTGATACGCAGATCTATACCTGTCCTATGTTTGTTTTATGGTTTTTTTTTCAGAATGATAATTATAGGTTATCATAAATTCTTTTTAGAAGTGGGGTAGGGGTCCAAAAAGTGATTGTCTTAAATTAAAAAAGTATATATTATGTAAATATATTACAATAAAAATATACCTCCATACCTCCAATGTACCTCCATAGACACAGACAAATACATATAAATGGTTTTAGAGAGGACACCAATGAACCACCTTCATATTTTAAACCTTCTGATAAGTGTGTAGCATTGTCTTGTCTTTTCATGCATACTTTTCAAACAAAATGACATGTAGGACTTCATATTTTTGGCCAGTTTCGGACAAAAACAATCCAGTTCAAGAAATGTTTAAATTCTTATCCCTAAATGTTCAAGATGGCCGGACATTCCCCTTACAGGCGTGAAAATATTTTAGAAGATTCTTTCTAAGTTGGTAATTGATTTGTTGTAATCATACGCAAGTAAATTACTTTTTAGAATCTTTCATTAAACTAGATATACATACTAGACTTTGACCCGTGCGTGCACGAGTTGACATTGCATATCGGACATTTATGAAATAGATACATCGGCAAACCGTATATTGTTGACATTTTGTATAACCAAGCTTTAAGCCTACAATAATGCTATTAATTTCACTACACTCTGCTGCGTTGGAATAATCTAACTGTGTCTCGGGAAAGGCCTTCACCACAGATAAAATGCCTCCCAAATTAATAATGTAGCAGAAAATTGCAGAATCGCTCCAAAACGATTTTGGAGAACATAAATAAAGTTTCATTGAAAATAACAGTCAAAATGTTCTTAACAAAACACTTTGAAGCTGTAAATACCTTTCTTCGAAAAGTTTAATTCTGTAATTGCAGATTTCAACATTTTTTTAACAACGTTTTTTTACACCATGTTGACATTCGAAACTCTCCGGTTTTTTTTTTATTGTAAATGCACTGTGTACGAGTTATCTCCCGTATTTTTTGATGAACAGAAAAAAAATTTCAATGAAAATTTATACGCATTTGTTTTATTTTTTCTGAGTTTATCAAATATGATATTGTGGAAACATAAAATAAAGAGCATCCTTTGATTTAGCGTGAATGTAATGCGCATGCGCAAGATTGTAAAATCCCAAAAAATCAGATGATTTCCGGAATTACTTAATGAATTTTCGTTGATTAATAATTAGCGAAGCTTGATTGAGAAAAAATAAAAACAAATTGGTAATCTTCACGTACCAAAGTAGTATAGATATACAGTATTTTGTTTGGTTTTGTATTTTTGTATTTATGTTTGTACATGTACTATTATTAATGAAAAATGTAAGAGAGTAAGGAAAGAGAAGCTAATGGCACATACGATGTCTCTTTCCTTACTTTTTTTTTATAGCATATACATATGTATATTATTCTACGAAAATTGCTCCATCGCTTGTATTTCCCTACTATGACAGTATGCACAGATTTCAAAAACATTTAACTGTAAATCTAGTTCGATCTTTGTCTTTATGTTGTAATTGTAAAGTCAATAATAAACAAAAGTTTTAAAGCTTTCAATAATCTTGACGAATTTGTCATATTATAAAGAGATATTCCCTTTGAAACAGTGTTATATAACTATTTCCATTACCTGGTAGAGATGTTTATTTAGCACATTATCGTAATTTTTTGCTATTCATAAACTCCACAGAGTTCTTGGTTGTAGAGAGGACACCAATGAACCCCTTCATATTTTTAGATCTTTAAAATGAGTCTGTAGGTACGCAGTTCGACAGTTGCTTTAGTTGATTAAAAAGGCATTGTCCTGTTCTTGTTTGCAGTGTTTGCATACAAAACAACATGTAGAATCTCATATGTATTGCTTTTAAATCTGTTGACAACCGTTTTTGGTCAGTTTCGGTCAAAAACAAGCCAGTTCAAAAAAAAAAATAATGTTGACATACTTATCCTCAAACATACAAAATGGCCGCACACCCCCTTAAACACAATAACCAGGTGTCTCAGTTTTCTTTTTTACAATATACGCATTTTTATTTAAAGTATGGTAAGAATATATGTACCTAATATGCTGGATTTCTTTCTCTCAAAAATCTCTTTCTGAGTATGAGTATGAATATGAGCACGTCGAATAATACTACATGTAAAGTCAATAAACCAACACTTGTTCATCACATTTTGCGGGAAGTAATCACAATTCAGAATATCAGCTGAATTTATACATATACGGTTTTACATATTCATTTTTCGATACAGGTTTCCTGATTTTATGACAAGTTACTTGATATTATGAATTCAGTACCTAGGTTTAGAAAATCATATGAAGACAAGTACCTGTGTTTATTTATAGTGAAAGGTACTTTCCTTAAAAATACCCGTGTAAGCGAAATAAAAAAAAATGCATTACACCTCTTTATGATTAATTTTCTAGCATAAATTCGTCTGATTCATAATTAATCAAGTTACAGAAAAGAAAAACAACATGCACATGCATGCGGACGCACACATATATCTGATTTTTTTTGTAATCGATTGAAGATAACTGATGGAAAAAATCCAATTTTTAAATCTTTGTTATGAAAGTTCCTCATTTCATAGATGTACCTGGAAAAAAATAACATTCATTTCTTAAATGAAAGCCAGCAAAATCATACTAAGTAGTAATATTTTTTTTCAATATTACTGTGTTTCCATGTATAATGTTATTTGTGATTTTAATCAAAACCAGTATTATTAAATTCATTTGTGAAAATCAATATCCAGGAGAATTTTCATTTACGATCGATTGAATCTTATTTAGAACTTGCTGGGGACTACTTTTCACTTTAATTATTCAACAAACTCCTTATCAGATATCATGCTCTACCGAAATGACGTTTTTAGCTTTACAAAAACACACCAGACATCCAAAAATGCCGAGTGAATAATAACACAGTCTGAAAATTCTAAATCTGCCATAAACTAAGGTGGCTATTGGTTGATTATGGCCAGAACATGAAAAACTTCAGTAGAACAGATCGAAAACTAACGGCATAGAGGAATTCTTGGAAATAGAACTTGCCCTACTCACATTATCAAAATCAGTAAAGTCCGAATTGCCCAAAGCTACATGTCTGACTAACCTTAGAGGCGATGTTACGCCAAATGCTATGTCTTTAACAAACTTTTTTTTTATGGAAAGACCAGAATCTAATGCAGGAAAAATAATAATAAAGTCCAAGTTATTTGAATCAAAATATTATTTTCAAACACTGAACATAAAATCTAAAGACGTTTTAAGGAAAACCTGAGTGCTAATTCACCAAAGAAAGCTGCCAAACGCATTAAACTTACGACAGATTAACTGTAGACCCAAATGTACAAAACTGGAGACAACAACTGACACAACATTAGAAGACTATCAACAACTTCTCATTGAACTGCAAGTCGATAACGACCAACAGAGAACGACTGCCATTGAGCTTTAAACTGGTTAGGGGAGAAGGGTGATCAGATTGCTATCTCATTGAACAGCTGCAAAAGGGGGGATCACACGAGTCATACTGTAAATTACATATATTACACGAGTACTTACTTCCGCGATCCTGCTGTTTTGTATCAAATCGCGAGAATATAATATCGCGAACACGGATGATTTATCCCTATTTCTTATAGTTCTCAACTCTCAGAAAATAATGGCGAAGTTTTAGAATCTGCGATGTGTGCGATTTTACGCGGATATAAATTCATTGCGTTTAATAAGGAATTTACAGCACATCTAATTTACAAAAAAGATAAAATATTCTCTTCAGAACTCCATATAGGTAGGGGACGTGTATTGCTTATGCAATACTCTCAGAATGATTGTTTATATACCTTGTATAAGTATCTCTGTTTCAGAACAAAATTTACAATATACATTAATTGCATGATAGTGAGAGAAATACATGTATAAAAAATTATTCCCACAAGAAAAATCATATATTCCGAGGGCTTCGCCCGAGAGAAATTTGGTTGTTTTTTTTTTCGAGGGAATAAATCTTCATATTCCCTGAACATTAATGCAATAAACGTTTTATTATACCAAGCAACATATGATTACACAAAATACGTTGATTTTTAATTATGTTTGACTTTTCAACAGTCGCAACATTAACGTCGTGATTGTTTGATTTCTCATGTAACTGTCTCACTTTTCTTTCACAAATCATAGATAGTTAAGTTGGTTCTGGAATATAAAGAGAATCATAATGATTAAATATTTTTTATCGTATGCTCATATCGGCTTTTTCATTCCTATGACATCGCCCTGTCACGTGACTTTCTAGACCAATCAGATATAATAGAATAATCATATTGAGGTATAATAATAAGTGCTGCTGCATACCTGTATCTTCTTGGGCGGCATATTTTCTCGCTTTCAATTATGTCTACTGAATATGGGCGGTGTATATATACCCCCTCTCTAACTCGCACGATCATTCGTACCATGGAACGCATAATCGCACGTCCAATCACATTGGCGCACGTTCAATCGTTCGATCACCTAGTCTCTCGCGCGTTCCTATCGTATTATCTTTCAACAGTTGCTTTCATTGTACAACAGTCGCATACAGACGCAAGATATATCGCAAGATTCAATGCGTTTACATCGCACAACGCTCGCTTAGATCGTGCGAAATTCTTCATATGCAAGTATTTCGGCAACAATTAACTATTCATATTTGATTTTTTCGATAGCACGAATATTTGGTCGCTTCTGCTCGTGCGCCAATTGTGAAAGGGGCTTAAGGTATATACCGTTATGTTTACCAAGGTTGAAGTCAAGCGCAAATCTCGTAAAGAAGATACTTACAAAGAGGAAACCGGGATTAGGCATGCACAATAAACGGAATTGCTGTTCCAGTAAATGAACACTTTTTATTCAGCAACGTGAATCTTGCCAAGGCGAAAACTCCATTACAATAAATGTTAAAATGCCAGCATACATATGATGTATATGAATTATTTCGCAGCACAATAAAAATTCTCCACTTTATGTAGAACATTTTGAATCATATATTCAAAGCCATGACTTGACTTTTTCTTACTTAGTAAATACATGGCTGAATAATTAGAAATATAAAGTACGAACAACAAATCTTTTTCACATTTTCAGACATAAGATTCATATTCCGAACATAAAGTACTAAATGTTACTAATTCAAAATTGTTCTTATAATATAGAAACCTTATTGGTAAGCATCATTTTAGTAATTAAAATAGTAGAAAATACTGTATATTTAAATAAGCATATCGGAGAGGATTAGATATCTATTCCATTTATAGTTTAAAAAAACATACGTGTGTCAAATCAAATTGCATTTTTTATTCAAAAATGTGTTCAAATATTGGTAATTAAAATGTCCAACGTAATGATATGGTATTGCCTAGCGAAAAAAAAAAAATAGGAAAGAAAAATCCGCATAGACAAAATATCCCGAGGGATAACGAAGAGCTGATTATATATAGAGGATATCTATAATTGGGTGATTATATATTTGCTTTATCCAACGAGTTGAAATAAAGGACATATCGCATGTTTCTAAAGTATGGGACCTTTTACATTTTTTGGCTTCCTTGTGTATCTCATAATTACTTTTAACAGTTTAACGGTATAAAAACGGTAATTAGCCATATTGTCAATTTAAAATATAGCCCCGATCGTTTATAAACTCCTTAATTAGATAGCGTGTCACGTGGTACAGTGACGTCACAAGCGACCTTCTTCGAACAGCTGATTGTAAATAAATTGTATAGGATTAGCATTATCTTCTTTAAATTTTGACATTTATTCACCATGTACGTTGTTTTTTACATGTTGACTAAATTAAAAGAATCTTATTATTCAGTCGTACATGTTTGAGCCACTAGTACGGATAAAAAAAGATAATATTGCCATAGAAGCGACGATGAAGTCAGCAACCCCTTACGATCAAATTGATCGACGTGTAAGCAGTTTACTCCATATTACACTGTATAAATATATATTATAAAAGCAGGCAAGAACGTTTTCCTTAATTGTTGTTTTCTCTGTAAGATCCCATCTCCGTATTTTTTTTATCCATTTACGTATATATGTATATCAACAAACTTTTTCTATTTCTCGCGTAAACATTCAATATGGACAACTCGATCCTTGACTTCTCCCACAAAAAAATAAAACTCATAGAAATCTCACCTACCGTACTTATATTATGGTTCTGCAGAGGTGAGCTATGAATTAAGAAATCATTTATACTAAACCGACGCATACATGAACGTATAGTAAGAAAACATCTAACATGTCTAATGAGGCGAGGTGGTATCCAAAATGGCGTCCTCTCTTGTTATTTTTCTCCGATGAACTTGCCTTTTGTACACAGCCCCCTGTGCATAAACTTCTATTTTTTCTCTTTGAAAAATAAATACGATTTATTTATGAAACTATAAAAATACCATATAATTAATAATATATGTATTGAATGTTTATTTATAAATCCTCTCGCCGACAGATAGACCCCTATTTGTCGCAAGATTTCTGCATACTTTTGTATGGCAAGGGAAACTTAAAAAAACAACAGTCAAAATCCCTATTTTTGACGGCTGGAACATCCATAGGGGGCACAAAAAACCATCATGTCCCGTTATCGACAATTTAATAGGTGATAATTAGTTTAATTGTCGTTTAAATCTAATCCAATTACAAAGATGGCTAACAGCACCTTCTCGCTCGAGGTCGCTTATGACGTCACACATCATAGCGGATAGATCGAGAGAGAAAATATGCATATCGCGACATTTGAATTCCATCGCTTTCAAACTCACGAAATAGCCAGATTATTTTATGAAAACGATAATAAACTTCATTTATAATGAGATAGAATGATTTTATTTTAAAAAAATCCGAAAATTGAAAAACATGCGATATGTCCTTAATGTATATATTCGCGAGGCTTGCCAACCCAGACGTACGTAATGAAGTTTTAATTAATCAGCAAAATTATGACATTGCAGTAAAATGAAACACAGAAATGAATTATGTAACATACTGTAGCATTTGCGTTTGACATTTATTTCATTGATCTCAGATAGATTTTTATATCAAGTTTTTCTTGTGGCAGTATATCTATATACCAAGAGCACATGAAACATCGATTGGCATTTGCAGAGTGACGTAGTTTCAACATCATCATGTTAGTGCAATGAAAATATGAACTATGTACCAACATATATACAGAATGAATTTATGTTGCGGATTTATCATAACAATTTATCCACTTCTAATTCTATCGAACCAATTTGAGTATATTTTGAAAAGAGAAGAAGGCAAAAGGCTGAATGCGACATTCAAGATAGTTCCATACTGTGGGATACGCATGTGCATTGACAAATGTCTCCAAAACTCTGGATGTCGGTCAGTGAACTATAATTCGAAGTCTTTGGCGTGCGAGCTGAATTTTGTGGGCCACAGTTCTTATCCATCTCTGTTACAGTCCGCAGTTGAATTTGAATATCTCCATATTGCCACGGAGCACTTGGAAGAAAATGTAAGCATTATCAAAGAGAAGTGAAAAAGAGAATCCGAGATAGAAGGATTGTCTCTCTAAATGTTTTTCAATAACTCCGAAAATATAAAAACTAAATATAATGAGAGAGAGAGAGAGAGAGAGAGAGAGAGAGAGAGAGAGAGAGAGAGAGAGAACGAATTTCATTGTAATATCTTGTTCTAATTCTATCAACTGTAACTTTTAGTTGATATGGTTATTTCTTTTTTTCATGTGTAACAAAGTGCAGTGTTCAGAATGTTGAATGCGTAGCTTTGCATACAAGTGAGAAAAAATGCATCCGATCCTCATCTAAAATGGGTAGGCTTTAACCAACGGTGACCAATTGATCATTACAACTCTCTCTCTCTCTCTCTCTCTCTCTCTCTCTCTCTCTCTCTCTCTCTCTCTCTCTCTCTGTTCCTTGAATACGCCTGATCTAAAGTGGCATTGCAACACCAACCATTAGAATGATATGTCTTTGCTTTTTGTTTATTCCCGAGCATTTTTTTGTCTTCAGTTGCCCCTGAGAACGTTGCATTGAGTAAAACTGTTTACTCTTCTTCCGTCTACGAAGAAAATTATGCAGATCATGATGTAAAGTACATCGTTGATGGGAATTCTGGGAGAGCGTTTGGAATTTGTGGATCAACATATATCGAGATGAAACCATGGATACTGATCGATCTAGGTCAAGTTTACCAAATCAGACAGTTGAACGTCGTTGTCTATAATTTAGGTACAAATATATCTTCTGACTTGAATTCAAATATATTAATATGAAAATTACGTTTTTAAATTCCAATATGGTCTAAAGGTTTGGTTTTTTTTTTTTACAAATGTGACGCGCCAAGCAAAAACCACCCTTATGATGCGGTAAGATAAGGGCCTTATCTTAATTATGACGTAACGTTAAAATACGTGTCTATGTATCACAACATCGTAAACGCTGTATATTAAGTATTCTTATCTGCCATGTGTGTTTCACTTCCGTGTTTTAAGAATCAATTACATAGTTATGAAGGAAATTCTTCTATGCCTCAAAAAAGTTTTGCATCATCAATGATTTTCTTTATTAGAAAATAGCGTAATTTAGTAATAAATAGATTAAGGCTAAACAAGTGTTGAAATATTTGTCCGTTTTAAATAGATAAAAAAGAATGTCGTTCTTAGTTTTGCGGAACAAGAAAAATATCGAGGCTTCCAAGCTAAATTTAAATGTTAAAACGATACGTTATTTTCATTTATTTGACCTCAATACAATATAAATGAATTTACTGAAATACCAAAAATATTTGATGATAAATTAATAAATTACCATAATTCCAATCATCTTTGGTTTCTAAGCAGACGCGATGCTGAACTGACGATCGAATGTAAATGTCGGGCGCTTTCAAGTCTCATTTTTTTCTGTGATCTGAAAACACGATGTAATTTAACACCTTTTGATTTAAAATATCGATTTTCAGATTTACTTTAAACTTTTAGTATCTAATTACTGTTAACAGATGAAGATACATGCATGCTGCATGTATACACTATTGATAAACTGAATTTAAGCACTGAACTACGCACCTAAAGGCAATACACGCATTTCTAGAAATAACTTTCAACTTCAATTCCCGTATGGTAGTTTATTGCGTCGCTCAACAAAACAGAAAAAAATCATCGCGAGATACACGTGTTGCAGTGTACAGAAGCTAATCATAATCTATGAGTAATCTTTTCTGAAATATTCAATATATTTGCATTTATAACACCCAAAAGAATGCGTTTCAAGACTAAATCCCAAATTTTTGATTTTTAGAAAAAATACATGTTTTCATGGTATGGAAAATGTAACTCCTTTTTTATCCTATTGTGACAATGTTAAATTGTTTATTTTATGGTCAGATTCTTTATAAAAATACTTTTGTTATTTTGTATTAGTGCCCCCCCCCTGAAAATAATAAAACATATATTTCTTTAAGAACAAATTGTTCTGTCCTTCCGCTTGGTAGATGCACATGCAGAAAGAAACTACTCTAAATTATTTCGACTCCCATTGTTTAGATTTTTCGTTGAAACTAATGTCTATCCACATGCAAATAAAACAATTTTAATTCATTTATATTCTCAATGATTTGATTAATGTTTCATCGATATTCATTCAAACGATTGTGCATTCCTTTCACACAGGAAAATACATTGTATTATACCTTTATATCTCCGCCATTTTCATTTTCTTGTTTCACATGCCAATGAAACCCATGAAAATTAAATGACAATTGACTTTAAAATTGTGTAATATGTTCAGTAATTTCACAGTGTAGGAGATAAACTAAATGCATTTTTATAATAAAAAGTCTTTTGTTTCTTTTTTTTTTTTGCAATTTCCAGGTATTTCTGTCATTGTTAATTTGTTATCCAACATTTAAAAAAATATTAACGGAAAAATATCAAATGAGAGAGAGAGAGAGAGAGAGAGAGAGAGAGAGAGAGAGAGAGAGAGACTCAAGATATACTATTATATTCTTTTTGAGACAGTATAATTGTTTCAATCGCAAGGTTATAAAATGTGAACCGTTTTCTAAATGATGATCTCAGCTATATTCTGCCTTTCATTCTGCAACATTGTGTAGAAATAATATGTTTTATAACAAAGAAAAAATATGTTCCTATACAGAGATTCAATTCATTATATATTTTATGAATTTGAATCATTTATACCATTCCATATGTCAAAAACTATTATTCATTGTTTGAAATACACTGAAGCAAAATAAGATTAAGGGACTGTTATTAAAATATCTGTAGTTAATAATAATTATAGCAACAATCATGTAGCCTTTATTTGTGCGATCGACGTCAAAGCATATACTTTTTCATTTTAATGTTTAATTGCAACACCATAACAATGAATAATATATGTAATGCTGTATATCATTGAAAGAAGAAGAAAAAGTTTTATTAGAATCAATAAAATACTGAAATTGTCAGCATTTTCAGTTAAGGGAGGTTTTTGCTTGGCGCGTCACAAATGATCTTACGAGAACTCTGGCCTTGAACTCTGGAGCCCACTCCCCTAGCAATGAGCGGTCACCGCGTTAACCATTCGGCCATCGAGGCTTGCCATCTATGTCTAGATTGCCGAATGGTTAGCGGCCACGAACGGCCACGAGCGGCCACCACGCTAACCATTTATCCATCTAGGCTTGCCATCTGTGCCTTGATGGCCGAATGTTTAGCGCAATGGCCGCTCATTGCTAGGAGAGTGGGTTCCAGAGGTCACGAGTTCAAGACCCAGCTGAGGCGGAGGTGGAGCTCTAATATAGGGAAATTCCCTGTGCTATATGTATATGTATATCATTCAATATGGGCACATATATATATATATATATATATATATATATATATATATATATATATATATATATATATATATATATATATATATATATATATATATATAAAGTAAAAAACAACAAGTGATTTAATGAGTTTCGTACTGAATTGCTCTTCTTCTGTATTCAGGTTACCCGGACAATACATGTGCGTTCTATGAAATCAGATTGGTTTGACAACAAACACAAGCGAAATGACTCTCTGCAATACAGACAGCCAATATGTATCCAAGATAGTTGAATGTCAACAATGCATCGTGGGACAATTTGTCCACTTTCAGTTAAATAATAATGTCAACTGCCACCTTCATTTCTGTGAAGTTGAGATATTTGCGGTAAAGCATATGTTGTAGACACATCGCGAATCACATCATTGTTTGTGGGAGATCAATGTTAATAATTTCTTAGGTTATTCTGACCCACGAATTTACATTTCAACAAACGTGTTTCCAAATATTTCTTATTTTGCTTGAAATAATAATCTCTATCAGGAGAAAATGTCAGAACTCCTAAATTCAAGACTGAGCTGTTTAAACATGAAAAAGTGACCTTGAAACATCAAATGGAATTTTCTTTTATCTATTAGGTTAAAAAAAAGCCACTTACTCATGTTAGTTATGTGTTTACTTTTTTGTGATCGCAACCATCTTCATTTTTTATATAAACTTAAAATAATGATCTGTAAACACGTTCATTTCTTGTTTTTAATCTTTCTACACATTATTCATAGGTATTTTTAGTGAGTATTCGGTTAACCGGTTAACCACCGAACGATGCGATTATCGAATAGTGAATCTGGACAATTATCTTAATCGGAGAAAAAAAACCATGGTAAATTTGTAAAATATTTATCAATGGCATTAAATGAATACAACAATTTCCCTCATCAGAACTGTGCAGCTACAGACTTATTTGAAGATTTTAAAATCTGAACAAATCTGTAGGGTGTTCATTGGTGTCCTCTGTTCAGGAAAAGTTTGAATATTGCACATTTATATTGGGACTTTGCCTCAAAATAGGGTACCCATTTTTATCAGTCGGCATGGGATCTATCTTTAGAACAAAAAAATCCAGTCTATACTTAGAACACCTGTGTCTAGAGAGACACATTGACGTTATATTTTTATAGAAAAAAGTAATGTCAATTCAAAACAAATCGTGTTGAATTTGATACGCAGATCTATACCTGTCCTATGTTTGTTTTATGTTGGGTTTTTTTCAGAATGATAATTATAGGTTATCATAAATTCTTTTTAGAAGTGGGGTAGGGGTCCACAAAGTGATTGTCTTAAATTAAAAAAGTATACATTATGTAAATATATTACAATAAAAATATACCTCCATACCTCCAATGTACCTCCATAGACACAGACAAATATATATAAATGGTTTTAGAGAGGACACCAATGAACCACCTTCATATTTTAAACCTTCAAATAAGTGTGTAGCATTGTCTTGTCTTTTCATGCATACTTTTCAAACAAAATGACATGTAGGACTTCATATTTTTGGCCAGTTTCGGACAAAAACAATCCAGTTCAAGAAATGTTTAAATTCTTATCCCTAAATGTACAAGATGGTCGCACATTCCCCTTACAGCCGTGAACATATTTTAGAAGATTCTTTCTAAGTTGGTAATTGATTTGTTGTAATCATACGCAATTCAATGACTTTTTTTAATTTTTCATTAAACTAGTTATACATACTAGACTTTGACCCGTGTGTGTACGGGTTGACATTGCATATCGGAATAGATACATCGGCAATCCGTATATTGTTGACATTTTGTATAACCAAGCTTTAAGCCTACAATAATGCTATTAATTTCACTACACTCTGCTGCGTTGGAATAATCTAACTGTGTATCGGGAAAGGCCTTCACCACAGATAAAATGCCTCCCATATTAATAATGTAGCAGAAAATTGCAGAATCGCTCCAAAACGATTTTGGAGAACATAAATAAAGTTTCATTGAAAATAACAGTCAAAATGTTCTTAACAAACCACATTGAAGCTGTAAATACCTTTCTTCGAAAAGTTTAATTCTGTAATTGCAGAATTCAACATTTATTCAACAACGTTTTTTATACACCATGTTGACATTCGAAACTCTCGGTTTTTTTTTTATTGTAAATGCACTGTGTACGAGTTATCTCCCGTATTTTTTGATGAACAGAAAAAAATTTCCAATGAAAATTTATACGCATTTGTTTTATTGTTTCTGAGTTTTTCAAATATGATATTGTGGAAACATAAAATAAAGAGCCTCCTTTGATTTAGCGTGAATGTAATGCGCATGCGCAAGATTGTAAAATCCCAAAAAATCAGATGATTTCCGGAATTACTTAATGAATTTTCGTTGATTAATCATTAGCGAAGCTTGATTGAGAAAAAATAAAAACAAATTGGTAATCTTCACATACCAATGATGTTTAAAATACATAAAACAAAAGACGGTTCTCTTCCGATTTATCGGTATTAAAGCCCAAAAATTTGAGTCTATTATCTTAATATAGTAGTATAGATATACAGTATTTTGTTTGGTTTTGTATTTTTGTATTTATGTTTGTACATGTACTATTATTAATGAAAAATGTAAGAGAGTAAGGAAAGAGGAGCTAATGGCACATACGATGTGTCTTTTTTTTTTACTTTTTTTTATAGCATATACATATGTATATTATTCTATGAAAATTGCTCCATCGCTTGTATTTCCCTACTATGACAGTATGCACAGATTTCAAAAACATTTAACTGTAAATCTCGTTCGATCTTTGTCTTTATGTTGTAATTGTAAAGTCAATAATAAACAAAAGTTTTAAAGCTTTCAATAATCTTGACGAATTTGTCATATTATAAAGAGATTACCTTTGAAACAGTGTGATATAACTATTTCCATTACCTGGTAGAGATGTTTATTTAGCACATTATCGTAATTTTTTGCTATTCATAAACTCCATAGAGTTCTTAGTTGTAGAGAGGACACCAATGAACCCCTTCATATTTTTAGATCTTTAAAATGAGTCTGTAGGTACGCAGTTCGACAGTTGCTTTAGTTGATTAAAAAGGCATTGTCCTGTTCTTGTTTGCATAGTTTGCATA
This sequence comes from Magallana angulata, assembly GCF_025612915.1. Taxonomy (NCBI): domain Eukaryota; kingdom Metazoa; phylum Mollusca; class Bivalvia; order Ostreida; family Ostreidae; genus Magallana; species Magallana angulata. The sequence continues at coordinate 29,105,542 of NC_069114.1, forward strand.
CAAAACAACATGTAGAATCTCATATGTATTGCTTTTAAATCTGTTGACAACAGTTTTTGGTCAGTTTCGGTCAAAAACAAGCCAGTTCCAAAAAAAATAATGTTGACATACTTAACCTCAAACATACAAAATGGCCGCACATCCCCTTAAACACAATAACCAGGTGTCTCAGTTTTCTTTTTTACAATATACGCATTTTTATTCAAAGTATGATAAGAATATATGTATCTAATATGCTGGATTTCTTTCTCTCAAAAATCTCTTTCTGAGTATGAGTATGAATATGAGCACGTCGAATAATACTACATGTAAAGTCAATAAACCAACACTTGTTCATCACATTTTGCGGGAAGTAATCACAATTCCGAATATCAGCTGAATTTATACATATACGGTTTTACATATTCATTTTTCGATACAGGTTTCCTGATTCTATGACAAGTTACTTGATATTATGAATTCAGTACCTAGGTTAAGAAAATCATATGAAGACAAGTACCTGTGTTTATTTATAGTGAAAGGTACTTTCCTTACAAATACCCCTGTAAGCGAAATAAAAAAAATGTATTATACCTCTTTATGATTAATTTTCTAGCATGAATTCGTCTGATTTATAATTAATCAAGTTACAGAAAAGAAAAACAACATGCACATGCATGCGGACGCACACATATATCTGGGTTTTTTTTGTAAGCGATTGAAGATAACTGATGGAAAAAATCCAATTTTTAAAACTTTGTTATGAAAGTTCCTCATTTCATAGATGTACTTGGAAAAAAATAACATTCATTTCTTAAATGAAAGCCAGCAAAATCATATTAAGTAGTAATATTTTTTTTTCAATATTACTGTGTTTCCATGTATAATGTTATTTGTGATTTTAATAAAAACCAGTATTATTAAATTCATTTGTGAAAATCAATATCCAGGAGAATTTTTATTTACGATCGATTGAATCTTATTTAGAACTTGCTGGGGACTACTTTTCACTTTAATTATTCAACAAACTCCTTATCAGATATCTTGCTCTACCGAAATGACGTTTTTAGCTTTACAAAAACACACCAGACATCCAAAAATGCCGAGTGAATAATAACACAGTCTGAAAATTCTTAATCTGACATAAACTAAGGTGGCTATTGGTTGATTATGGCCAGAACATGAAACTTCAGTAGAACAGATCGAAAACTAACGGCATAGAGGAATTCTTGGAAATAGAACTTGCCCTACTCACATTATCAAAATCAGTAAAGTCCGAATTGCCCAAAGCTACATGTCTGACTAACCTTAGAGGCGATGTCACGCCAAATGCTATGTCTTTAACAAACTTTTTTTTTTTATGGAAAGACCAGAATCTAATGCAGGAAAAATAATAATAAAGTCCAAGTTATTTGAATCAAAATATTATTTTCAAACACTGAACATAAAATCTAAAGACGTTTTAAGGAAAACCTGAGTGCTAATTCACCAAAGAAAGCTGCCAAACGCATTAAACTTACGACAGATTAACTGTAGACCCAAATGTACAAAACTGGAGACAACAACTGACACAACATTAGAAGACTATCAACAACTTCTCATTGAACTGCAAGTCGATAACGACCAACAGAGAACGACTGCCATTGAGCTTTAAACTGGTTAGGGGAGAAGGGTGATCAGATTGCTCTCTCATTGAACAGCTGCAAAAGGGGGGATCACACGAGTCATACTGTAAATTACATATATTACACGAGTACTTACTTCCGCGATCCTGCTGTTTTGTATCAAATCGCGAGAATATAATATCGCGAACACGGATGATTTATCCATATTTCTTATAGTTCTCAACTCTCAGAAAATAATGGCGAAGTTTTAGAATCTGCGATGTGTGCGATTTTACGCGGATATAAATTCATTGCGTTTAATAAGGAATTTACAGCACATCTAATTTACAAAAAAGATAAAATATTCTCTTCAGAACTCCATATAGGTAGGGGACGTGTATTGCTTATGCAATACTCTCAGAATGATTGTTTATATACCTTGTATAAGTATCTCTGTTTCAGAACAAAATTTACAATATACATTAATTGCATGATAGTGAGAGAAATACATGTATAAAAAATTATTTAAATACGTTGATTTTTAATTATGTTTGACTTTTCAACAGTCGCAACATTAACGTCGTGATTGTTTGATTTCTCATGTAACTGTCTCACTTTTCTTTCACAAATCATAGATAGTTAAGTTGGTTCTGGAATATAAAGAGAATCATAATGATTAAATATTTTTTTATCGTATGCTCATATCGGCTTTTTCATTCCTATGACATCGCCCTGTCACGTGACTTTCTAGACCAATCAGATATAATAGAATAATCATATTGAGGTATAATAATAAGTGCTGCTGCATACCTGTATCTTCTTGGGCGGCATATTTTCTCGCTTTCAATTATGTCTACTGAATATGGGCGGTGTATATATACCCCCTCTCTAACTCGCACGATCATTCGTACCATGGAACGCATAATCGCACGTCCAATCACATTGGCGCACGTTCAATCGTTCGATCACCTAGTCTCTCGCGCGTTCCTATCGTATTATCTTTCAACAGTTGCTTTCATTGTACAACAGTCGCATACAGACGCAAGATATATCGCAAGATTCAATGCGTTTACATCGCACAACGCTCGCTTAGATCGTGCGAAATTCTTCATATGCAAGTATTTCGGCAACAATTAACTATTCATATTTGATTTTTTCGATAGCACAAATATTTGGTCGCTTCTGCTCGTGCGCCAATTGTGAAAGGGGCTTAAGGTATATACCGTTATGTTTACCAAGGTTGAAGTCAAGCGCAAATCTCGTAAAGAAGATATTTACAAAGAGGAAACCGGGATTAGGCATGCACAATAAACGGAATTGCTGTTCTAGTAAATGAACACTTTTTATTCAGCAACGTGAATCTTGCCAAGGCGAAAACTCCATTACAATAAATGTTAAAATGCCAGCATACATATGATGTATATGAATTATTTCGCAGCACAATAAAAATTCTCCACTTTATGTAGAACATTTTGAATCATATATTCAAAGCCATGACTTGACTTTTTCTTACTTAGTAAATACATGGCTGAATAATTAGAAATATAAAGTACGAACAACAAATCTTTTTCACATTTTCAGACATAAGATTCATATTCCGAACATAAAGTACTAAATGTTACTAATTCAAATTTGTTCTTATAATATAGAAACCTTATTGGTAAGCATCATTTTAGTAATTAATATAGTAGAAAATACTGTATATTTAAATAAGCATATCGGAGAGGATTAGATATCTATTCCATTTATAGTTTAAAAAAACATACGTGTGTCAAATCAAATTGCATTTGTTATTCAAAAATGTGTTCAAATATTGGTAATTAAAATGTTCAACGTAATGATATGGTATTGTCTAGCGAAAAAAAAAAATAGAAAAGAAAAATCCGCATAGACAAAATATCCCGAGGGATAACGAAGAGCTGATTATATATAGAGGATATCTATAATTGGGTGATTATATATTTGCTTTATCCAACGAGTTGAAATAAAGGACATATCGCATGTTTCTAAAGTATGGGACCTTTTACATTTTTTGGCTTCCTTGTGTATCTCATAATTACTTTAACAGTTTAACGGTATAAAAACGGTAATTAGCCATATTGTCAATTTAAATTATAGCCCCGATCGTTTATAAACTCCTTAATTAGATAGCGTGTCACGTGGTACAGTGACGTCACAAGCGACCTTCTTCGAACAGCTGATTGTAAATAAATTGTATAGGATTAGCATTATCTTCTTTAAATTTTGACATTTATTCACCATGTACGTTGTTTTTTACATGTTGACTAAATCAAAAGAATCTTATTATTCAGTCGTACATGTTTGAGCCACTAGTACGGATAAAAAAAGATAATATTGCCATAGAAGCGACGATGAAGTCAGCAACCCCTTACGATCAAATTGATCGACGTGTAAGCAGTTTACTCCATATTACACTGTATAAATATATATTATAAAAGCAGGCAAGAACGTTTTCCTTAATTGTTGTTTTCTCTGTAAGATCCCATCTCCGTATTTTTTTTATCCATTTACGTATATATGTATATCAACAAACTTTTTCTATTTCTCGCGTAAACATTCAATATGGACAACTCGATCCTTGACTTCTCCCACAAAAAAATAAAACTCATAGAAATCTCACCTACCGTACTTATATTATGGTTCTGCAGAGGTGAGCTAAGAATTAAGAAATCATTTATACTAAACCGACGCATACATGAACGTATAGTAAGAAAACATCTAACATGTCTAATGAGGCGAGGTGGTATCCAAAATGGCGTCCTCTCTTGTTATTTTTCTCCGATGAACTTGCCTTTTGTACACAGCCCCCTGTGCATAAACTTCTATTTTTTCTCTTTGAAAAATAAATACGATTTATTTATGAAACTAAAAATATACCATATAATTAATAATATATGTATTGAATGTTTATTTATAAATCCTCTCACCGACAGATAGACCCCTATTTGTCGCAAGATTTCTGCATACTTTTGTATGGTAAGGGAAACTTAAAAAAACAACAGTCAAAATCCCTATTTTTGACGGCTAGAACATCCATAGGGGGCACAAAAAACCATCATGTCCCGTTATCGACAATTTGATAGGTGATAATTAGTTTAATTGTCGTTTAAATCTAATCCAATTACAAAGATGGCTAACAGCACCTTCTCGCTCGAGGTCGCATATGACGTCACACATCATAGCGGATAGATCGAGAGAGAAAATATGCATATCGCGACATTTGAATTCCATCGCTTTCAAACTCACGAAATAGCCAGATTATTTTATGAAAACGATAATAAACTTCATTTATAATGAGTATAGAATGATTTTATTTTTAAAAAATCCGAAAATTGAAAAACATGCGATATGTCCTTAATGTATATATTCGCGAGGCTTGCCAACCCAGACGTACGTAATGAAGTTTTAATTAATCAGCAAAATTATGACATTGCAGTAAAATGAAACACAGAAATGAATTATGTAACATACTGTAGCATTTGCGTTTGACATTTATTTCATTGATCTCAGATAGATTTTTATATCAAGTTTTTCTTGTGGCAGTATATCTATATACCAAGAGCACATGAAACATCGATTGGCATTTGCAGAGTGACGTAGTTTCAACATCATCATGTTAGTGCAATGAAAATATGAACTATGTACCAACATATATACAGAATGAATTTATGTTGCGGATTTATCATAACAATTTATCCACTTCTAATTCTATCGAACCAATTTGAGTATATTTTGAAGAGAGAAGAAGGCAAAAGGCTGAATGCGACATTCAAGATAGTTCCATACTGTGGGATACGCATGTGCATAGACAAATGTCTCCAAAACTCTGGATGTCGGTCAGTGAACTATAATTCGAAGTCTTTGGCGTGCGAGCTGAATTTTGTGGGCCACAGTTCTTATCCATCTCTGTTACAGTCCGCAGTTGAATTTGAATATCTCGATATTGCCACAGAGCACTTGGAAGAAAATGTAAGCATTATCAAAGAGAAGTGAAAAAGAGAATCCGAGATAGAAGGATTGTCTCTCTAAATGTTTTTCAATAACTCCGAAAATATAAAAACTAAATATAATGAGAGAGAGAGAGAGAGAGAGAGAGAGAGAGAGAGAGAGAACGAATTTCATTGTAATATCTTGTTCTAATTCTATCAAGTGTAACTTTTAGTTGATATGGTTATTTCTTTTTTTCATGTGTAACAAAGTGCAGTGTTCAGAATGTTGAATGCGTAGCTTTGCATACAAGTGAGAAAAAATGCATCCGATCCTCATCTAAAATGGGTAGGCTTTAACCAACGGTGACCAATTGATCATTACAACTCTCTCTCTCTCTCTCTCTCTCTCTCTCTCTCTCTCTCTCTCTCTCTCTCTCTCTCTGTTCCTTGAATACGCCTGATCTAAAGTGGCATTGCAACACCAACCATTAGAATGATATGTCTTTGCTTTTTGTTTATTCCCGAGCATTTTTTTGTCTTCAGTTGCCCCTGAGAACGTTGCATTGAGTAAAACTGTTTACTCTTCTTCCGTCTACGAAGAAAATTATGCAGATCATGATGTAAAGTACATCGTTGATGGGAATTCTGGGAGAGCGTTTGGAATTTGTGGATCAACATATATCGAGATGAAACCATGGATACTGATCGATCTAGGTCAAGTTTACCAAATCAGACAGTTGAACGTCGTTGTCTATAATTTAGGTACAAATATATCTTCTGACTTGAATTCAAATATATTAATATAAAAATTACGTTTTTAAATTCCAATATGGTCTAAAGGTTTGGTTTTTTTTTTTACAAATGTGACGCGCCAAGCAAAAACCACCCTTATGATGAGGTAAGATAAGGGCCTTATCTTAATTATGACGTAACGTTAAAATACGTGTCTATGTATCACAACATCGTAAACGCTGTATATTAAGTATTCTTATCTGCCATGTGTGTTTCACTTCCGTGTTTTAAGAATCAATTACATAGTTATGAAGGAAATTCTTCTATGCCTCAAAAAAGTTTTGCATCATCAATAATTTTCTTTATTAGAAAATAGCGTAATTTAGTAATAAATAGATTAAGGCTAAACAAGTGTTGAAATATTTGTCCGTTTTAAATAGATAAAAAAGAATGTCGTTCTTAGTTTTGCGGAACAAGAAAAATATCGAGGCTTCCAAGCTAAATTTAAATGTTAAAACGATACGTTATTTTCATTTATTTGACCTCAATAAAATATAAATGAATTTACTGAAATACCAAAAATATTTGATGATAAATTAATAAATTACCATAATTCCAATCATCTTTGGTTTCTAAGCAGACGCGATGCTGAACTGACGATCGAATGTAAATGTCGGGCGCTTTCAAGTCTCATTTTTTTCTGTGATCTGAAAACACGATGTAATTTAACACCTTTTGATTTAAAATATCGATTTTCAGATTTACTTTAAACTTTTAGTATCTAATTACTGTTAACAGATGAAGATACATGCATGCTGCATGTATACACTATTGATAAACTGAATTTAAGCACTGAACTAGGCACCTAAAGGCAATACACGCATTTCTAGAAATAACTTTCAACTTTAATTCCCTTATGGTAGTTTATTGCGTCGCTCAACAAAACAGAAAAAAATCATCGCGAGATACACGTGTTGCAGTGTACAGAAGCTAATCATAATCTATGAGTAATCTTTTCTGAAATATTCAATATATTTGCATTTATAACACCCAAAAGAATGCGTTTCAAGACTAAATCCCAAATTTTCATGGTATGGAAAATGTAACTCCTTTTTTATCCTATTGTGACAATGTTAAATTGTTTATTTTATGGTCAGATTCTTTATAAAAATACTTCTGTTATTTTGTATTAGTGCCCCCCCCCCCCTGAAAATAATAAAACATATATTTCTTTAAGAACAAATTGTTCTGTCCTTCCGCTTGGTAGATGCACATGCAGAAAGAAACTACTCTAAATTATTTCGATTCCCATTGTTTAGATTTTTCGTTGAAACTAATGTCTATCCACATGCAAATAAAACAATTTTAATTCATTTATATTCTCATTGATTTGATTGATGTTTCATCGATATTCATTCAAACGATTGTGCATTCCTTTCACACAGGAAAATACATTGTATTATACCTTTATATCTCCGCCATTTTCATTCTCTTGTTTCACATGCCAATGAAACCCATGAAAATTAAATAACAATTGACTTTAAAATTGTGTAATATGTTCAGTAATTTCACAGTGTAGGAGATAAACTAAATGCATTTTTATAATAAAAAGTCTTTTGTTTCTTTTTTTTTTTTTGCAATTTCCAGGTATTTCTGTCATTGTTAATTTGTTATCCAACATTTAAAAAAATATTAACGGAAAAATATCAAATGAGAGAGAGAGAAAGAGAGAGAGAGAGAGAGAGACTCAAGATATACTATTGTATTCTTTTTGAGACAGTATAATTGTTTCAATCGCAAGGTTATAAAATGTGAACCGTTTTCTAAATGATGATCTCAGCTATATTCTGCCTTTCATTCTGCAACATTGTGTAGAAATAATATGTTTTATAACAAAGAAAAAATATGTTCCTATACAGAGATTCAATTCATTATATATTTTATGAATTTGAATCATTTGTACCATTCCATATGTCAAAAACTATTATTCATTGTTTGAAATACACTGAAGCAAAATAAGATTAAGGGACTGTTATTAAAATATCTGTAGTTAATAATATAGCAACAATCATGTAGCCTTTATTTGTGCGATCGACGTCAAAGCATATACTTTTTCATTTTAATGTTTAATTGCAACACCATAACAATGAATAATATATGTAATGCTGTATATCATTGAAAGAAGAAGAAAAAGTTTTATTAGAATCAATAAAATACTGAAATTGTCAGCATTTTCAGTTAAGGGAGGTTTTTGCTTGGCGCGTCACAAATGATCTTACGAGAACTCTGGCCTTGAACTCTGGAGCCCACTCCCCTAGCAATGAGCGGTCACCGCGTTAACCATTCGGCCATCGAGGCTTGCCATCTATGTCTAGATTGCCGAATGGTTAGCGGCCACGAACGGCCACGAGCGGCCACCACGCTAACCATTCATCCATCTAGGCTTGCCATCTGTGCCTTGATGGTCGAATGTTTAGCGCAATGGCCGCTCATTGCTAGGAGAGTGGGTTCCAGAGGTCACGAGTTCAAGCCCCAGCTGGGGCGGAGGTGGAGCTCTAATATAGGGAAATTCCCTGTGATATATATATATATATATATATATATATATATATATATATATATATATATATATATATATATATATATATATATATATATATATATATATATATATATATATAAAGTAAAAAACAACAAGTGATTTAATGAGTTTCGTACTGAATTGCTCTTCTTCTGTAACCAGGTTACCCGGACACTACATGTGCGTTCTATGACATCAGAATTGGTTTGACAACAAACACAAGCGAAATGACTCTCTGCAATACAGACAGCCAATATGTATCCAAGATAGTTGAATGTCAACAATGCATCGTGGGACAATTTGTCCACTTTCAGTTAAATAATAATGTCAACTGCCACCTTCATTTCTGTGAAGTTGAGATATTTGCGGTAAAGCATATGTTGTAGACACATCGCGAATCACATCATTGTTTGTGGGAGATCAATGTTAATAATTTCTTAGATTATTCTGACCCACGAATTTACATTTCAACAAACGTGTTTCCAAATATTTCTTATTTTGCTTGAAATAATAATCTCTATCAGGAGAAAATGTCAGAATTCCTAAATTCAAGACTAAGCTGTTTAAACATGAAGAAGTGACCTTGAAACATCAAATGGAATTTTCTTTTATCTATTAGGTTTAAAAAAAAAAAGCCACTTACTCATGTTAGTTATGTGTTTACTATTTGTGATCGCAACCATCTTCATTTTTTATATAAACTTAAAATAATGATCTGTAAACACGTTCATTTCTTGTTTTTAATCTTTCTACACATTATTCATAGGTATTTTTAGTGAGTATTCGGTTAACCGGTTAACCACCGAACGATGCGATTATTCAATAGTGAATCTGGACAATTATCTTAATCGAAGAAAAAAAAACCATGGTAAATTTGTAAAATATTTATCAATGGCATTAAATGAATACAACAATTTCCCTCATCAGAACTGTTCAGCTACAGACTTATTTGAAGATTTTAAAATCTGAACAAATCTGTAGGGGGTTCATTGGTGTCCTCTGTTCAAGAAAAGTTTGAATATTGCACATTTATATTGGGACTTTGCCTCAAAATAGGGTACCCATTTTTATCAGTCGGCATGGGATCTATCTTTAGAACAAAAAAAATCCAGTCTATACTTAGAACACCTGTGTCTATAGAGACACATTGACGTTATATTTTTATAGAAAAAGGTAATGTCAATTCAAATCAATTCGTGTTGAATTTGATACGCAGATCTATACCTGTCCTATGTTTGTTTTATGGTTTTTTTTTCAGAATGATAATTATAGGTTATCATAAATTCTTTTTAGAAGTGGGGTAGGGGTCCAAAAAGTGATTGTCTTAAATTAAAAAAGTATATATTATGTAAATATATTACAATAAAAATATACCTCCATACCTCCAATGTACCTCCATAGACACAGACAAATACATATAAATGGTTTTAGAGAGGACACCAATGAACCACCTTCATATTTTAAACCTTCTGATAAGTGTGTAGCATTGTCTTGTCTTTTCATGCATACTTTTCAAACAAAATGACATGTAGGACTTCATATTTTTGGCCAGTTTCGGACAAAAACAATCCAGTTCAAGAAATGTTTAAATTCTTATCCCTAAATGTTCAAGATGGCCGGACATTCCCCTTACAGGCGTGAAAATATTTTAGAAGATTCTTTCTAAGTTGGTAATTGATTTGTTGTAATCATACGCAAGTAAATTACTTTTTAGAATCTTTCATTAAACTAGATATACATACTAGACTTTGACCCGTGCGTGCACGAGTTGACATTGCATATCGGACATTTATGAAATAGATACATCGGCAAACCGTATATTGTTGACATTTTGTATAACCAAGCTTTAAGCCTACAATAATGCTATTAATTTCACTACACTCTGCTGCGTTGGAATAATCTAACTGTGTCTCGGGAAAGGCCTTCACCACAGATAAAATGCCTCCCAAATTAATAATGTAGCAGAAAATTGCAGAATCGCTCCAAAACGATTTTGGAGAACATAAATAAAGTTTCATTGAAAATAACAGTCAAAATGTTCTTAACAAAACACTTTGAAGCTGTAAATACCTTTCTTCGAAAAGTTTAATTCTGTAATTGCAGATTTCAACATTTTTTTAACAACGTTTTTTTACACCATGTTGACATTCGAAACTCTCCGGTTTTTTTTTTATTGTAAATGCACTGTGTACGAGTTATCTCCCGTATTTTTTGATGAACAGAAAAAAAATTTCAATGAAAATTTATACGCATTTGTTTTATTTTTTCTGAGTTTATCAAATATGATATTGTGGAAACATAAAATAAAGAGCATCCTTTGATTTAGCGTGAATGTAATGCGCATGCGCAAGATTGTAAAATCCCAAAAAATCAGATGATTTCCGGAATTACTTAATGAATTTTCGTTGATTAATAATTAGCGAAGCTTGATTGAGAAAAAATAAAAACAAATTGGTAATCTTCACGTACCAAAGTAGTATAGATATACAGTATTTTGTTTGGTTTTGTATTTTTGTATTTATGTTTGTACATGTACTATTATTAATGAAAAATGTAAGAGAGTAAGGAAAGAGAAGCTAATGGCACATACGATGTCTCTTTCCTTACTTTTTTTTTATAGCATATACATATGTATATTATTCTACGAAAATTGCTCCATCGCTTGTATTTCCCTACTATGACAGTATGCACAGATTTCAAAAACATTTAACTGTAAATCTAGTTCGATCTTTGTCTTTATGTTGTAATTGTAAAGTCAATAATAAACAAAAGTTTTAAAGCTTTCAATAATCTTGACGAATTTGTCATATTATAAAGAGATATTCCCTTTGAAACAGTGTTATATAACTATTTCCATTACCTGGTAGAGATGTTTATTTAGCACATTATCGTAATTTTTTGCTATTCATAAACTCCACAGAGTTCTTGGTTGTAGAGAGGACACCAATGAACCCCTTCATATTTTTAGATCTTTAAAATGAGTCTGTAGGTACGCAGTTCGACAGTTGCTTTAGTTGATTAAAAAGGCATTGTCCTGTTCTTGTTTGCAGTGTTTGCATACAAAACAACATGTAGAATCTCATATGTATTGCTTTTAAATCTGTTGACAACCGTTTTTGGTCAGTTTCGGTCAAAAACAAGCCAGTTCAAAAAAAAAAATAATGTTGACATACTTATCCTCAAACATACAAAATGGCCGCACACCCCCTTAAACACAATAACCAGGTGTCTCAGTTTTCTTTTTTACAATATACGCATTTTTATTTAAAGTATGGTAAGAATATATGTACCTAATATGCTGGATTTCTTTCTCTCAAAAATCTCTTTCTGAGTATGAGTATGAATATGAGCACGTCGAATAATACTACATGTAAAGTCAATAAACCAACACTTGTTCATCACATTTTGCGGGAAGTAATCACAATTCAGAATATCAGCTGAATTTATACATATACGGTTTTACATATTCATTTTTCGATACAGGTTTCCTGATTTTATGACAAGTTACTTGATATTATGAATTCAGTACCTAGGTTTAGAAAATCATATGAAGACAAGTACCTGTGTTTATTTATAGTGAAAGGTACTTTCCTTAAAAATACCCGTGTAAGCGAAATAAAAAAAAATGCATTACACCTCTTTATGATTAATTTTCTAGCATAAATTCGTCTGATTCATAATTAATCAAGTTACAGAAAAGAAAAACAACATGCACATGCATGCGGACGCACACATATATCTGATTTTTTTTGTAATCGATTGAAGATAACTGATGGAAAAAATCCAATTTTTAAATCTTTGTTATGAAAGTTCCTCATTTCATAGATGTACCTGGAAAAAAATAACATTCATTTCTTAAATGAAAGCCAGCAAAATCATACTAAGTAGTAATATTTTTTTTCAATATTACTGTGTTTCCATGTATAATGTTATTTGTGATTTTAATCAAAACCAGTATTATTAAATTCATTTGTGAAAATCAATATCCAGGAGAATTTTCATTTACGATCGATTGAATCTTATTTAGAACTTGCTGGGGACTACTTTTCACTTTAATTATTCAACAAACTCCTTATCAGATATCATGCTCTACCGAAATGACGTTTTTAGCTTTACAAAAACACACCAGACATCCAAAAATGCCGAGTGAATAATAACACAGTCTGAAAATTCTAAATCTGCCATAAACTAAGGTGGCTATTGGTTGATTATGGCCAGAACATGAAAAACTTCAGTAGAACAGATCGAAAACTAACGGCATAGAGGAATTCTTGGAAATAGAACTTGCCCTACTCACATTATCAAAATCAGTAAAGTCCGAATTGCCCAAAGCTACATGTCTGACTAACCTTAGAGGCGATGTTACGCCAAATGCTATGTCTTTAACAAACTTTTTTTTTATGGAAAGACCAGAATCTAATGCAGGAAAAATAATAATAAAGTCCAAGTTATTTGAATCAAAATATTATTTTCAAACACTGAACATAAAATCTAAAGACGTTTTAAGGAAAACCTGAGTGCTAATTCACCAAAGAAAGCTGCCAAACGCATTAAACTTACGACAGATTAACTGTAGACCCAAATGTACAAAACTGGAGACAACAACTGACACAACATTAGAAGACTATCAACAACTTCTCATTGAACTGCAAGTCGATAACGACCAACAGAGAACGACTGCCATTGAGCTTTAAACTGGTTAGGGGAGAAGGGTGATCAGATTGCTATCTCATTGAACAGCTGCAAAAGGGGGGATCACACGAGTCATACTGTAAATTACATATATTACACGAGTACTTACTTCCGCGATCCTGCTGTTTTGTATCAAATCGCGAGAATATAATATCGCGAACACGGATGATTTATCCCTATTTCTTATAGTTCTCAACTCTCAGAAAATAATGGCGAAGTTTTAGAATCTGCGATGTGTGCGATTTTACGCGGATATAAATTCATTGCGTTTAATAAGGAATTTACAGCACATCTAATTTACAAAAAAGATAAAATATTCTCTTCAGAACTCCATATAGGTAGGGGACGTGTATTGCTTATGCAATACTCTCAGAATGATTGTTTATATACCTTGTATAAGTATCTCTGTTTCAGAACAAAATTTACAATATACATTAATTGCATGATAGTGAGAGAAATACATGTATAAAAAATTATTCCCACAAGAAAAATCATATATTCCGAGGGCTTCGCCCGAGAGAAATTTGGTTGTTTTTTTTTTCGAGGGAATAAATCTTCATATTCCCTGAACATTAATGCAATAAACGTTTTATTATACCAAGCAACATATGATTACACAAAATACGTTGATTTTTAATTATGTTTGACTTTTCAACAGTCGCAACATTAACGTCGTGATTGTTTGATTTCTCATGTAACTGTCTCACTTTTCTTTCACAAATCATAGATAGTTAAGTTGGTTCTGGAATATAAAGAGAATCATAATGATTAAATATTTTTTATCGTATGCTCATATCGGCTTTTTCATTCCTATGACATCGCCCTGTCACGTGACTTTCTAGACCAATCAGATATAATAGAATAATCATATTGAGGTATAATAATAAGTGCTGCTGCATACCTGTATCTTCTTGGGCGGCATATTTTCTCGCTTTCAATTATGTCTACTGAATATGGGCGGTGTATATATACCCCCTCTCTAACTCGCACGATCATTCGTACCATGGAACGCATAATCGCACGTCCAATCACATTGGCGCACGTTCAATCGTTCGATCACCTAGTCTCTCGCGCGTTCCTATCGTATTATCTTTCAACAGTTGCTTTCATTGTACAACAGTCGCATACAGACGCAAGATATATCGCAAGATTCAATGCGTTTACATCGCACAACGCTCGCTTAGATCGTGCGAAATTCTTCATATGCAAGTATTTCGGCAACAATTAACTATTCATATTTGATTTTTTCGATAGCACGAATATTTGGTCGCTTCTGCTCGTGCGCCAATTGTGAAAGGGGCTTAAGGTATATACCGTTATGTTTACCAAGGTTGAAGTCAAGCGCAAATCTCGTAAAGAAGATACTTACAAAGAGGAAACCGGGATTAGGCATGCACAATAAACGGAATTGCTGTTCCAGTAAATGAACACTTTTTATTCAGCAACGTGAATCTTGCCAAGGCGAAAACTCCATTACAATAAATGTTAAAATGCCAGCATACATATGATGTATATGAATTATTTCGCAGCACAATAAAAATTCTCCACTTTATGTAGAACATTTTGAATCATATATTCAAAGCCATGACTTGACTTTTTCTTACTTAGTAAATACATGGCTGAATAATTAGAAATATAAAGTACGAACAACAAATCTTTTTCACATTTTCAGACATAAGATTCATATTCCGAACATAAAGTACTAAATGTTACTAATTCAAAATTGTTCTTATAATATAGAAACCTTATTGGTAAGCATCATTTTAGTAATTAAAATAGTAGAAAATACTGTATATTTAAATAAGCATATCGGAGAGGATTAGATATCTATTCCATTTATAGTTTAAAAAAACATACGTGTGTCAAATCAAATTGCATTTTTTATTCAAAAATGTGTTCAAATATTGGTAATTAAAATGTCCAACGTAATGATATGGTATTGCCTAGCGAAAAAAAAAAAATAGGAAAGAAAAATCCGCATAGACAAAATATCCCGAGGGATAACGAAGAGCTGATTATATATAGAGGATATCTATAATTGGGTGATTATATATTTGCTTTATCCAACGAGTTGAAATAAAGGACATATCGCATGTTTCTAAAGTATGGGACCTTTTACATTTTTTGGCTTCCTTGTGTATCTCATAATTACTTTTAACAGTTTAACGGTATAAAAACGGTAATTAGCCATATTGTCAATTTAAAATATAGCCCCGATCGTTTATAAACTCCTTAATTAGATAGCGTGTCACGTGGTACAGTGACGTCACAAGCGACCTTCTTCGAACAGCTGATTGTAAATAAATTGTATAGGATTAGCATTATCTTCTTTAAATTTTGACATTTATTCACCATGTACGTTGTTTTTTACATGTTGACTAAATTAAAAGAATCTTATTATTCAGTCGTACATGTTTGAGCCACTAGTACGGATAAAAAAAGATAATATTGCCATAGAAGCGACGATGAAGTCAGCAACCCCTTACGATCAAATTGATCGACGTGTAAGCAGTTTACTCCATATTACACTGTATAAATATATATTATAAAAGCAGGCAAGAACGTTTTCCTTAATTGTTGTTTTCTCTGTAAGATCCCATCTCCGTATTTTTTTTATCCATTTACGTATATATGTATATCAACAAACTTTTTCTATTTCTCGCGTAAACATTCAATATGGACAACTCGATCCTTGACTTCTCCCACAAAAAAATAAAACTCATAGAAATCTCACCTACCGTACTTATATTATGGTTCTGCAGAGGTGAGCTATGAATTAAGAAATCATTTATACTAAACCGACGCATACATGAACGTATAGTAAGAAAACATCTAACATGTCTAATGAGGCGAGGTGGTATCCAAAATGGCGTCCTCTCTTGTTATTTTTCTCCGATGAACTTGCCTTTTGTACACAGCCCCCTGTGCATAAACTTCTATTTTTTCTCTTTGAAAAATAAATACGATTTATTTATGAAACTATAAAAATACCATATAATTAATAATATATGTATTGAATGTTTATTTATAAATCCTCTCGCCGACAGATAGACCCCTATTTGTCGCAAGATTTCTGCATACTTTTGTATGGCAAGGGAAACTTAAAAAAACAACAGTCAAAATCCCTATTTTTGACGGCTGGAACATCCATAGGGGGCACAAAAAACCATCATGTCCCGTTATCGACAATTTAATAGGTGATAATTAGTTTAATTGTCGTTTAAATCTAATCCAATTACAAAGATGGCTAACAGCACCTTCTCGCTCGAGGTCGCTTATGACGTCACACATCATAGCGGATAGATCGAGAGAGAAAATATGCATATCGCGACATTTGAATTCCATCGCTTTCAAACTCACGAAATAGCCAGATTATTTTATGAAAACGATAATAAACTTCATTTATAATGAGATAGAATGATTTTATTTTAAAAAAATCCGAAAATTGAAAAACATGCGATATGTCCTTAATGTATATATTCGCGAGGCTTGCCAACCCAGACGTACGTAATGAAGTTTTAATTAATCAGCAAAATTATGACATTGCAGTAAAATGAAACACAGAAATGAATTATGTAACATACTGTAGCATTTGCGTTTGACATTTATTTCATTGATCTCAGATAGATTTTTATATCAAGTTTTTCTTGTGGCAGTATATCTATATACCAAGAGCACATGAAACATCGATTGGCATTTGCAGAGTGACGTAGTTTCAACATCATCATGTTAGTGCAATGAAAATATGTACTATGTACCAACATATATACAGAATGAATTTATGTTGCGGATTTATCATAACAATTTATCCACTTCTAATTCTATCGAACCAATTTGAGTATATTTTGAAGAGAGAAGAAGGCAAAAGGCTGAATGCGACATTCAAGATAGTTCCATACTGTGGGATACGCATGTGCATAGACAAATGTCTCCAAAACTCTGGATGTCGGTCAGTGAACTATAATTCGAAGTCTTTGGCGTGCGAGCTGAATTTTGTGGGCCACAGTTCTTATCCATCTCTGTTACAGACCGCAGTGGAATTTGAATATCTCGATATTGCCACGGAGCACTTGGAAGAAAATGTAAGCATTATCAAAGAGAAGTGAAAATGAGAATCCGAGATAGAAGGATTGTCTCTCTAAATGTTTTTCAATAACTCCGAAAATATAAAAACTAAATATAATGAGAGAGAGAGAGAGAGAGAGAGAGACAGAATTTCATTGTAATATCTTGTTCTAATTCTATCAACTGTAACTTTTAGTTGATATGGTTATTTCTTTTTTTCATGTGTAACAAAGTGCAGTGTTCAGAATGTTGAATGCGTAGCTTTGCATACAAGTGAGAAAAAATGCATCCGATCCTCATCTAAAATGGGTAGGCTTTAACCAACGGTGACCAATTGATCATTACAACTCTCTCTCTCTCTCTCTCTCTCTCTCTCTCTCTCTCTCTCTCTCTCTCTCTCTCTCTCTCTCTCTCTCTCTCTCTCTCTCTCTCTCTCTCTCTGTTCCTTGAATACGCCTGATCTAAAGTGGCATTGCAACACCAACCATTAGAATGATATGTCTTTGCTTTTTGTTTATTCCCGAGCATTTTTTTGTCTTCAGTTGCCCCTGAGAACGTTGCATTGAGTAAAACTGTTTACTCTTCTTCCGTCTACGAAGAAAATTATGCAGATCATGATGTAAAGTACATCGTTGATGGGAATTCTGGGAGAGCGTTTGGAATTTGTGGATCAACATATATCGAGATGAAACCATGGATACTGATCGATCTAGGTCAAGTTTACCAAATCAGACAGTTGAACGTCGTTGTCTATAATTTAGGTACAAATATATCTTCTGACTTGAATTCAAATATATTAATATGAAAATTACGTTTTTAAATTCCAATATGGTCTAAAGGTTTGGTTTTTTTTTTTTTTACAAATGTGACGCGCCAAGCAAAAACCACCCTTATGATGAGGTAAGATAAGGGCCTTATCTTAATTATGACGTAACGTTAAAATACGTGTCTATGTATCACAACATCGTAAACGCTGTATATTAAGTATTCTTATCTGCCATGTGTGTTTCACTTCCGTGTTTTAAGAATCAATTACATAGTTATGAAGGAAATTCTGCTATGCCTCAAAAAAGTTTTGCATCATCAATGATTTTCTTTATTAGAAAATAGCGTAATTTAGTAATAAATAGATTAAGGCTAAACAAGTGTTGAAATATTTGTCCTTTTTAAATAGATAAAAAAGAATGTCGTTCTAAGTTTTGCGGAACAAGAAAAATATCGAGGCTTCCAAGCTAAATTTAAATGTTAAAACGATACGTTATTTTCATTTATTTGACCTCAATAAAATATAAAGGAATTTACTGAAATACCAAAAATATGTGATGATAAATTAATAAATTACCATAATTCCAATCATCTTTGGTTTCTAAGCAGACGCGATGCTGAACTGACGATCGAATGTAAATGTCGGGCGCTTTCAAGTCTCATTTTTTTTCTGTGATCTGAAAACACGATGTAATTTAACACCTTTTGATTTAAAATATCGATTTTCAGATTTACTTTAAACTTTTAGTATCTAATTAATGTTAACAGATGAAGATACATGCATGCTGCATGTATACACTATTGATAAACTGAATTCAAGCACTGAACTAGGCACCTAAAGGCAATACACGCATTTCTAGAAATAACTTTTAACTTCAATTCGCGTATGGTAGTTTATGGCGTCGCTCAACAAAACAGAAAAAAATCATCGCGAGATACATGTGTTGCAGTGTACAGAAGCTAATCATAATCTATGAGAAATCTTTTCTGAAATATTCAATATATTTGCATTTATAACACCCAAAAGATTGCGTTTCAAGACTAAATCCCAAATTTTTGATTTTTAGAAAAATACATGTTTTCATGGTATGGAAAATGTAACTCCTTTTTTATCCTATTGTGACAATGTTAAATTGTTTATTTTATGGTCAGATTCTTTATAAAAATACTTTTGTTATTTTGTATTATTGCCCCCCCCCCCAATGAAAATAATAAAACATATATTTCTTTAAGAACAAATTGTTCTGTCCTTCCGCTTGGCAGATGCACATGCAGAAAGAAACTACTCTAAATTATTTCGACTCCCATTGTTTAGATTTTTCGTTGAAACTAATGTCTATCCACATGCAAATAAAACAATTTTAATTCATTTATATTCTCATTGATTTGATTAATGTTTCATCGATATTCATTCAAACGATTGTGCATTCCTTTCACACAGGAAAATACATTGTATTATACCTTTATATCTCCGCCATTTTCATTCTCCTGTTTCACATGCCAATGAAACCCATGAAAATTAAATAACAATTGACTTTAAAATTGTGTAATATGTTCAGTAATTTCACAGTGTAGGAGATAAACTAAATGCATTTTTATAATAAAAAGTCTTTTGTTTCTTTTTTTTTTTTGCAATTTCCGGGTATTTCCGTCATTGTTAATTTGTTATCCAACATTTAAAAAAATATTAACAGAAAAATATCAAATGAGAGAGAGAGAGAGAGAGAGAGAGAGAGAGAGAGAGAGACTAAAGATATACTATTGTATTCTTTTTGAGACAGTATAATTGTTTCAATCGCAAGGTTATAAAATGTGAACCGTTTTCTAAATGATGATTTCAGCTATATTCTGCCTTTCATTCTACAACATTGTGTAGAAAAATATGTTTTATAACAAAGAAAAAATATGTTCCTATACAGAGATTCAATTTATTATATATTTTATGAATTTGAATCATTTGTACCATTCCATATGTCAAAAACTATTATTCATTGTTTGAAATACACTGAAGCAATATAAGATTAAGGGACTGTTATTAAAATATCTGTAGTTAATAATATAGAAACAATTATGTAGCCTTTATTTGTGCGATCGACGTCAAAGCATATACTTCTTCATTTGAATGCGTTCTTGCAACACCCTAACAATGAGAAATATATGTAATGCTGTATATCATTGGAAGAAGAAGAAAAAGCTTTATTAGAATCAATAAGATGCTGAAATTGTCAATATTTTCAGTTAAGGGAGGTTTTTGCTTGGCGCGTCACAAATGACCTTACGAGATCTCTAGCCTTGAACTCTGGAGGCCACTCCCCTAGCAATGAGCGGTCACCGCGCTAACCATTCGGCCATTTAGGCTTGCCATACATGTCTAGATGGCCGAATGGTTAGCGGCCACGAACGGCCACCACGTTAACCATTCATCCATCTAGGCTAGCCATCTGTGCCCAGATGGCCGAATGGTTAGCGCAGTGGCCACTCATTGCTAGGAGAGTGGGTTCCAGAGGTCACGAGTTCAAGCCCCAGCCGGGGCGGAGGTGGAGCTCTAATATAGGGAATTTCCCTGTGCTATATGTATATGTATATCATTCACTATGGGCATATATATATATATATATATATATATATATATATATATATATATATATATATATATATATATAGTCAAAAACAACAAGTGATTTAATGAGTTTCGTACTGAATTGCTCTTCTTCTGTTTTCAGGTTACCCGGACACTACATGTGCGTTCTATGACATCAGAATTGGTTTGACAACAAACACAAGCGAAATGACTCTCTGCAATACAGACAGCCAATATGTATCCAAGATAGCTGAATGTCAACAATGCATCGTGGGACAATTTGTCCACTTTCAGCTAAATAATAATGTCAACTGCCACCTTCATTTCTGTGAAGTTGAGATATTTGCAGTAAAGCATATGTTGTAGACACATCGCGAATCACATCATTGTTTGTGGGAGATCAATCTTAAATAATTTCTTAGGTTATTCTGACCCACAAATTTACATTTCAACAAACGTGTTTCCAAATATTTCTTATTTTGCTTGAAATAATAGTCTCTATCAGGAGAACATGTCAAAACTCCTAGATTTAATATAAGACTAAGTTGTTTAAACATTAAAAAGTAACCATGAAACATCAAATGGAGTTTTTTTTATTTATTAGGTTTTAAAAAAACCCACTTACTCATGTAAGTTATGTGTTTACTTTTTTGTGATCGCAACCATCTTCATTTTTTATATAATCTTAAAATAATGATCTGTAAACACGTTCATTTCTTGTTTTTAATCTTTCTACACATTGAATATATAGGTATTTTTAGTGAGTACTCGGTTAACCGGTTAATCACCGAACGTTGCGATCATCGAATGGTGAATCTGGACAATTATATTATTCGAAGAAGAAAACATTGTAAAGGACTAAGTGCGGTTTTATGCAATTTTTGCCCCCCTAAATCAGAGTTTTAGAAAGAGCTTTAAAAGAAGGTGAAAGATAGTTAAAATAATATTGGAAATAAAGGTGTAAAAGGTTATCACCACAGTGACGTCATAATGTAGAAATGACGTCATGAATATTGCATTATTTTGATAAATTGATGTTTTGAAGCAAAATATGGGTGTTTTCCGATGGTTTTTCGACTGGGAAACATCGAGCGCAGGCTTGCTCAAGTACCATATTTTAGTATAATGTGTATAAATATCTGAAGAAAAACATATGTTAAAATCACACTTGAGCAGACCTGCGCTCTATACTTCCGAATGCAAAATATAGAGCAAAAATGAGAATATTTTCATTTGTTTGCAAATTTGCGGGAATTGGGCCATTTAGGTGACGTCATAGATACACAGCGAATGAGCAATGATGACTAAAATCATTATTAAAGCTATAGACATCCTCTATACAATGATTTGTGAAGATTTTATTTTCATACGATACTATTTAAAAATTGGTTGAAATCGGGGGCAGATATTTGACCATACCGCACATAGTCCTTTGTAGAAAATATTTATCAATGGATTAAATGAATACAGCAATTTCCCTATTCAGAACTGAGCAGCTACAAACTTATTTTGAAGATTTAAAAATCTAAAATAAAATCTGTAGGGGGTTCATTGGTGTCCTCTGTTCAGGAAAAGTTTGAATATTGCACATTTATATTGTGACTTTGCCTCAAAATTGAGTGCCCATTTTTATCAGTCGGCATGGGATCTATTTTAAGAACAAGAAAAATCCAGTCTATACTTAGAACACCTGTATCGACGTTATATTTTATAGAAAAAAGTAATGTCAATTCAAAACAATCCGTGTTGAATTTGATACACAAATCTATACCTTTCCTATGTTTGTTTTATGGGTGTTTTTTTTTCAGAACTATGACTATAGATTATAATATAATAATAAGTTGGTAATTGATTTGTTGTAATCATACACAAGTAAATTACTTTTTTAATCTTTGATTAAACTAGTTATATACGGTATTTTGTTTGGTTTTGTTTTTTTGTATTTGTGTTTGTACATGCACTTTTATTAATGACAAATGTAAGAGAGTTAGGAAAGAGAGGCTAATGACACATTCGATGTCTCTTTCATTACTTTTTTTGTAGCATATACATAAGTATATTATTCGATTAAAATTGCTCCATCGTTTGTATTCCCTACTATGACAGTATGCACAGATTTCAAATACATTTAACTCATCCTATAAATCTTGTTCTATCTTTGTCTTTATGTTGTAATTGCAAAGTCAATAATAAACAAAAGTTTTAAAGCTTTCAATAATCTTGATGAATTTTTCATATTTTAAAGAGAAATTCCCATTGAAACAGTGTTATATAATATAAATATTTCCATTACCTGGTAGAGATGTTTATCTAGCACACTGTCGTAATTTTTTGCTATTCATAAACTCCACAGAGTTCTTTGTTGTAGAGAGGACAATGAACCCCCTTTATATTTTTAGATCTTCAAAATGAGTCTGTAGATGCGCAGTTCGACAGTTGCTTTAATTGATTAAAAAGACATTGTCCTGATATTAATGCATAATTTGCATACAAAACAACATGTAGAATTTCATATGTTTTGCTTTTAAATCTTTTGACAACAGTTTTGTCAATTGCGGTCAAAAACAAGCCAGTTAAAAAAAAATTAATGTTGACATACTTATCCTCAAATATACAAGATGGCCGCACACCCCCTTAAACACAATAACCAGGTGTCTCAGTTATATTTCTTACAATATATATGCATATCAATTTTTATTCAAAGTATGATAAGAATATATGTATCTAATATGCTGGATTTCTTTTTCTCAAAAATCTCTTGTTAAATTCTAAGTATGAGTATGAATATGAGCACGTTGAATAATACTACATGTACAGTCAATTAACCAATTCTTGTTCATCACATTTTGCGGGAAGTAATCACAATTCAGAATATCAGCTGAATTTATACATAAGGTTTAACATATTCAGTTCTTGATGCAGGTTCCCTGATTTTATGACAAATTAATTGATAGATACATCATTCAAAATTCAGTATCTAGGTGTAAAAAATCATATGACGACAAGTACCTGTGTTTATCTATAATAAAAGGTAATCTCCTTACAAATACCTGTGTAAGCGAAATAAAAGGAAAAAGCATTACACCTCTTTATGATTAATTTTCTAGCATAAATTTGTCTAATTTAATCAAGTTACAGAGAAGAAAAACCTCAAGCTCACGCATGCACATGCATGCGCACGTACACACATATCTGATTTTTTTGTAATCGATTGAAAATAACTGATGGAAAAAATCCAATTTTAAAAACTTTGTTTTGAAAGTTCCTCATTTCATAGATGTACCTGAAAATTTTTTTTATTTATTTCTTAAATGAAAGCCAGCAAAAACAAACTAAGTAAGAATAATTATATTTCAATATTACTGTGTTTCTAGTATAATGTTATTTGTGATTTTAATAAAAACCGGTATTATTAAATTCATTTTTGAAATATATATATATTATATAATATATTATCAATATCCAGGAGAATTTTCATTTACGATCGATTGATTTCTATTTAGAACTTGTTGGAGACTACTTACCACTTTAATTATTCAACAAACTCTTCCTCAGATGTCTTGCTCTACTGAAATGATGTTATTAGCTCTACAATAGCACGCTAGACACCCAAAAAAGCCGAATGAATAATAACACAGTCTGAAAATTGTAATCTGACATAAACTAAGGTAGCTATTGGTTGATTATGGTCAGAACATGAAAAACTTTAATAGAACAAATCGAAAACTAACGGCATAGATAGTTTACGGAATTCTTGGAAATAGAACGTGCTCTACTTATATTATCAAAAGCAGTTAAGTCCGAAATGCCCAAAGCTACATATCTGACTAACTTTAGAGGCGATGCCACGCCAAATGCTATGTCTTTAACAAACTTTTTTTTTTTATGGAAAACCATCTCCTTCGTCTGTGACCAATATGAACATTCAACTACACCACACAAGAGTCAGAATGGTTTGAAGCTATATACCTTTGTAAATGTAAATAATTATGCAAATTAATTTTCAAAACTAAGTGAAGCAATACGCAGCTGTATCATAATAATACAATTCACCTTTTTTACATTCAATTTCGTTATTTACAACTGGACATCATATGGGTATTCAATTCAAATAACAAGATTTAAATACACCCAACATATTACACCCTTCCTCTAAAAAATCAACACAGACAAAATATACCAAAGAAAGAACCTTATTAAATATAGATAAACAGTATATTTTGATTCGAGGATATCAAAGAAACACACTTTTAATAGATCTTTCATTTTTTTTGCTCCTTAACAAAAAATCCAGATGGAAGTTCTATAGGAGACATACCGTGTGATTGATTATTAGCCATTTTCAAAGGAATTACAAATCTGAAATTCAAAATAATGGCAATAATTAGCGATTGGTCTTTATTAATGCTTTCATCGATCTTAAAATCAATTGTGATGAAACATGATTATTTAATAGAAAATATCTTTTTGTAGCAGTAGATTATAGCATATTAGTCCTTCCTATGGCTTACAACACTGTAGTTTCAACATCATTATGTCGTTGAAATATGTACCTGTACCATGGATCAACAAATCCTAAAAATAGATTTATTGAATTACGGAATAATCTTATCAATTTATCCATTTCTAATTCTATCGAACCAATTCAAGTATATTTTGAAGAGAGAAGAAGGCAAAAGACTAAATGTGACATTTAAGATTGTTCAATACGGTGGGATACGCATGTGCATAGACAAATGTCTCCAAAACTCTGGATGTCGGTTATTGAACTATAATTCAAAGTCTTTGGCGTGCAAGCTGAATTTTGTGGGCCACAGTTCTTATCCATCTCTGTTACAGTCCGCAGTTGAATTTGAATATTTCCATATTGCCACCGAGCACTTGGAAGAAAATGTAAGCATTTTTAAAGAGAAGTGAGAGAGAGAATACGAAATAGATGGATTGTCTCTCGAAATGTTTTTTCAATATCTGAGACAGTATGAAAACTTAATATAATGACAGTTAGATAGATAGATTGATAGATAATTTCATTGTAATATCTTGTTTTAATTCTATCAAATGTAACAATTACTTGATATGGTTATTTCTTTCTTATCATGTGTGACGTAGTGCAGTGTACAGAATGTTGAATGCGTAACTTGGCATACAAGTGAGAAGAAATGCATCCGATCCTCATCTAAAATGGGTAGGCTTTAACCAACGGTGACCAATTCATCATTACAAATCTCTCTCTCTCTCCTCTCTCTCTCTCTTTCTCTCTCTAGACTTGAACTTAAATTCAACTGAATAAATATGAAAATTACGTATTAAAATTCATATATGGAGTTAAGGTATGTTATACAAAAGATCTTACGAGAAAGTGTTATAGTATATATATATATATATATATATATATATATATATATATATATATATATATATATATATATATATATATATATATATATATATATATAAATGCAAGTCAAAAACAGCAAGTGATATAATGAGTTTCGTACGGAATTGCTCTTCTTCTCTATTCAGATCACGTGGAAAATACTACATGTGCGTTCTATGACATCAGAATTGGTTTGACCACAAACACAAGCGAAATGATCTCTGCAATACAGACAACCAATATGTATCGAAGATAGTTGAATGTCAACAATGCATTGTGGGACAATCTGTCCACTTTCAGTTAAATAATACTATCAATTGTCACATTCACTTTTGTGAAGTTGAGATATGTGCGGTAAAGCATACCAGGGGTATGTTGTAGATCTGATACACTTTTGAAATACTTTTGGATCTTCATTGTTCATGGGCGAGCAATGTTAATTAATTTCTTGGGTTACTCTGACCCACGAATTTACATGATATGGGAGTCGTGTATAATCTGTTCTAAAAATCTGTTTAAATTAATCTCCTGCAAATCATGTGTGAACTCTTACTTTTGTTATTCAGATAGATCATGCATTTTAGTGTCTATAGTACTGGATATGTAAAATGTTTATAAAAATCGTATGAAGTAATTAAAGGACAACACTTATCGCCAGGCACATAAAAAAGTAAATATTTAGGATATTTGAAATCTTTTGATCATCCAAATTCAATCGAAGCAAACTTATTGCAAACAATTGAAGTGCTTTATCAGAATTACAAATGTGTTTATTTGTTGACTTTTTGACGTCTTTTTTTAAGCGTGGCGTTGGCGTAGTAATTCGCTTTAGTGTGAGATGCGATGTGGTATAGAACTAAAGTTATCAATGAAAATTTTTAAAAAAGTATGGTTAAAGAAAGTTTAAATTACAATCATACATTACATTTTAGTTTTGTATATTCTTGTATATGCCGATTATTAAGATAATTGTATCACCCAAAAAAGTACGGAATCTTCTTTTTGCGATCTGGTTTCAGTAAGAGTGAATGATCAGAGAACCTCAAAATGTCATTTTGTTTAAAAATAAATTCTGTATGCTTTAATTAAAATGATATAATACACTTATGGAAAATGTCTAATAAAAGTTTTGACTCGTTAAAGTGTAATGATAATATGGTTGAATTTATTATTACCTCACTACACAAGAGTCGGAATTATGTGAAGCAATATAGCTTTGTAAATGTAAATAATTATTTAAATTAATTTTCAAAACTAAGTAATGCAATATGCAGCTTTATTATTATGATTTTTAAAAAAAAACCCACCGTTAAACAATAAATTTCGCGTTTTACAACTGGACATCATATGGATATTTAATTCCAATAACAAGATTTAAAAAAATATATATTACACCCTCCCTCCAAAAAAACCCCCAACAAATCAACGCAGCAAAGAAAGAGTCTCGTCACAGATAGATATAATAATACTTTGATTCTAGGATAACAAACTAACGCTCTTTGAAACGTTCATTTATTATGCTCTTTAATATGAAATCCGGACGAAAGTTCTATCGGAGAGATGCACGTGATTAATAATTTAGCAAAAGTGTTAGAAAGGAATCACAAATCTGAAATTCGAAATCATATGGTATAAAGTAGCACTTAGTCTCTATCAATGCTTTTTTTTTTTTATCTAAAAATCAATTATGCTAATATCTAGTTATTGATATGAAATACCTGGTATCTTTTCCGTGGTTGTAGATCACGATGTGTTAGTTATTCCGATTGCTTAAAGTACTGTAGTTTCAACATTAGCATACCGGTGGAATATATACATGCACCATCCATCAACAAATGTGGAAAATGAATCTATGTTGCGGATTTATCATAACAATTTATCCACTTCTAATTCTTTCGAACCAATTCGAGTATATTTTGAAGATAAAAGAAGGCAAACGACTAAATGCTACCTTCAAGATTGTTCCATATTGTGGGATACGCATGTGCATAGACAAATGTCTCCAAAACTCTGGATGTCGGTCAGTGAACTATAATTCCAAGTCTTTGGCGTGCGAGCTGAATTTTGTGGACGATGGTGTTCACCCATCTATTTTACGATCTGCGGAGGAATTTGATTATCTCCATATTAACACCGAACACTACGCAGGAAATGTAAGCTTTAAGAAAGAGAAAAAATTAATATTGAGATTGACATTGATTCTTTTATATTCCGTATTTAAATCGATAAAATATATGAAACATTAAAAGATAGATAGATAGATAGATAGATAGATAGATAGATAGATAGATAGATAGATAGATAGATAGATAGATACTGTAAATTCCTAATTAAACGCGAGGAATTAATATTCGCGTAAAATCGCTAGAGGCACGTCTCGCGAATTTTAAAAACTCGCTTTTTATTTTCGGACATATGTAAACACCATGGAACTATGATAATATTTAGACATTCGAGATTTTAGTTTCTCGCGATTTGATGGAAAACCTTTGAATCGTCGAATTAAGTACTCGCATAAAATAAGGAATTTACAGAGATAGATAGATAGATAGATAGATAGATAGATAGATAGATAGATAGATAGATAGATAGATAGATAGATAGATAGATAGATAGATAGATGACGAAATTTCCTAACATTGGAATTTACTCTTTATCATGTAAAATTTTATTAATTTCATATTATCTTTATTCCAATGAAAAAAGTGCAGTGTTCAGAATGTTGAATGCGTAACTTTGCATACGGGTGAGAGGAGATGCATAAGATCCTCATCTGAAATAGGTAGGCTTTCACCAGCAGTGATCAATTAATAAGTATACAACTTTTCTTTATCTCTCTTTCTTTCTCTCTCTTTTGTTCTTCTTTGTTGAGAATGTAAGTCTGGGACAAAATAACATTACAGCTTGAGATCGAATCCTCAACCACGAAATACTAGTTAAGTCCTTGTTAATATCTAACATCTTTTTGCTTTCAGTTGCCCCTGAGAACGTTGCTTTGGGCAAAACTGTTTACTCTTCTTCTGTCTACAATGGAAATTATGTTAATCATAATGTAACATACATTGTCGATGGTAATTTGGGGAGTGCATTCGGAGTTTGCGGAGCAACACATCTAGAAATAAAACCTTGGATCCTGATTGATCTTGGTCAAGCTTACCAAATCAGAAAATTGAAAGTCTTTTTCTATAATTGTAGGTACAAAGAGTTTCACTGTCTTGAGTTCAAATGCATGCATTGAAAAACCAATTCAAATTGAAATTAAGAATTCATCTTGCAATCTTATTATAAATGGTACATCGGTGCGTTTATAAAGAAAATATTACCAGAAAGTTTTTATTATATGTAGTCTCATGGTATGAAACTCAAAGCTGATAATTTAATTCCTACACTTTCGTATCAAAGAGTTTGTGCTTAATGTCTTATTTATAAACTTATTAAGTATTAAAGTTAAAACATTTGATAGGTAATAAATAATGATCATTTTTATGCATCAAATTGGTCTTAATGAAAGGGGTATGCATGCTCAAAATTTTGGTCAAAACATAATGTTTTTATTTTATTGTTCACAGTGTTTAAGAGATGCATATCTAATGATCAACAAATATTTTAGTGTCAGACGTAGAGATATAAGCATAATACAGAGCTTACAATTATTTGTTATCTAAAAAAAATCGTGACCATGCCCCATTAAGTTGTTGGCTCTTTTGCTTATATCCTTTGATTTTAAAAATCGCGTTGAAAGAAAACCTCACAAAGTACATCTTGTTCTTTTAGCACATTACAATGCACATACGTAATAAAGTCACTGAAAAACATTGCTATTATATGTTTCGTTTTCGTTCTGAATTGCTCTTGTTTTATTTTCAGGTTGCCATGTAAATGCATGTGCGTTCTATGACGTCAGAATTGGTTTGACCAAAAACACAAGCGAGATGATATTCTGCAATACAGGGAACCAAAATCTATCACAGGAAATTGAATGTCAGCAATGTATTGTAGGACGGTTTGTCCATTTTCAGATAAATAATAATGCCGCCTGTCACATTCATTTCTGTGAAGTTGAGATATTTGCAGTTAGGCATTTGTTGTAGACACATCGCACATTACTTTTGGATCATTATTGTTCATTGGGGAGGGGGTTATCCCCGAAACTGTGTTTTCATACGCCTTTCCTTTTTTTGGTCACGTCTAATAAAATTTTAGATTGGGCTGTTGATTTTTTTTTTTTACCTCTATAAATTTTTTCACATTATTAAAATTGCATTGTTCTTAGCAAATGATCTTATAATAAGTTTTTGGCTATAGTAAAAAAAAGTTACAAAGCCCAAGTTAGTTGGTAAAGGGAAGCCATACTCTGAAAAAAAGTAACGAGTTTTGCAAAGTTTTACTCCTTGTCATACTGGGCACATGCTGTATTACTAGTACTTTCATGTTGTAAATTAAATATTATATTTACAGCTGCCATCCGGTAAATTCAAAATTCATAACATAGCAGTATCGTTATAAACATCAATCGGGTTTGTGAAAGAACCATCTGTTGTCTTTTTCTCTATATTTTTTTTTATATTTTATACATTTCATTTCTATGATAGTATTCAATGTTCTCAAATTCTTTTTCCCCTCATAGAACACACACATGTATATATGATCATATGTTTTGCACGTATAGTGGTTATTCAGTACGTAAAAAACTTCTCTCTTTTATGTATGAACTAAATGGTTTAATAATCACTAATAAGTACTTATGAAATTAAATTTAAAAGGACCTAGACACGATTTGAGCTCAAAATTTTTTTTTCATTTTTAATATCTAGAAAAGTTAAAAAGAAGTGTTTTATGCCTTATCAAAATATTAAAAGTTAATTATCGGGTTACAAGCAAAATACAAAGTAAAAAATTCTTCGTTTTTCTTAAACTTTCAAACAACGCCCGCGTTTTGTTGATGTTTACATGTGTGCTTAATTGGTAAATATAAGTTACATTCAAATGTTGCTTTCTTTCGTTGAATACATTATTCATAAACGCATTGGATTATTTTATCTTGTTTACCAGGAGTCATTTTGTCAAAGAAATGGATTCTTTAATTAATTATCTTATATCTGTACTTTGCTTGTAACTTGACGTCTTACATTCAAATTTCGGTTATTCATTCAAAATGCACAAGAAAACAATTTAACTCGTAAAAAGTAAAAAAAAAAATTAAATAAGAACTCAAACCCTGTCTAGGTCCCTTTAAATGAAGTCTATTTCTTTATGTTTTATTTGCTGAATTTATTAAATTTATGATAAACAAACCTTTTTTGTCTTGTTAGTCGATATACGGTATATTTTTCTTTAATTTTCTCTTAAGAATGGAAATAAGGATTATTTACATTTCCTTTTGAGAATACTTAAAACATAGTATAGAAATTGGGTCTAAATTGGATTGTTTTAAAAGTAATGATAAATACAAGGACCGGAAGTGTTTCGAATATGTACAACAACAAAGAAAAACATCTATCTGTACTTTTCACAGGAGTTATGTATTTGGTTTTTAAATTGTTTGATTTTTTACATTTGTTTTATGATTTATCTTAATGAAGTGGAAAAAGAAAGAAAAGAGATCGTATAGCATTTTACAGCCCACTAACCTGGCATTTACTGTGTTATCCATCATTCAAACTGTAAATACAGAGAACGCCTTTTAGGGAGGCGGGGGTTATGGCTTATTGACAATTATAATTACATGAATGCATGGTTTCGATAGAGTCCGAAAGAAACCTCAGAGTTATTCAAAGAACCCGATCTTAAGCTTCGGCAATAGTTTGGTCTAGATCTTCTTTAAACTGAACGTATTTACCTTGCAATGCAGTTTCCGTTCGATGGCTGGCGGTGGCTGCAAGCCTTTTTGTTTTTACGAAATCACAAAGTCAAGGCTTCGTTGAAGATTATTTAGAATGTTAATCAAATAGTGCGTCCCCCGCCCAGGCACATGTCGTATTATTTTCTGTAAACTATAGAATGATAGATATCACGTATTATAAAAGGAATGGACAATCATGAAGGATCACTGGGACACTATCATGCAGAAGCAACAGCTTTGCCGCAAGTCCAACTTACTGTTGACCGTATAAAAACACAATGATATCTCAAATCTCTTGATCAGTATCGAACTGGTTGGTGATATCTTAAATCTATGCAAATCTTTAAATTGTAGATTTGTAAAACAAAAACGCCACACTGTCTTATTCAAATACTTAGTTTCTAATCAGAAAGATAACAAATGAATGCAGAAAATATCCCTGCACATTGTGAAGGATATATATATATATATACATAAAGCACAGGAGAAATTCATTGTATTGGAGCTCCACCTTCACCCCCATCCGGGGCTTGAACTGACGACCTCTGGAACCCACTCTCGTAGCAATGAGCTGCCACCGCGCTAACCACTCGGCTATCTAGCTATCTAGGCAAGACAAAAAAAACTCGCTTTCAATGACGAACGGAACCTAGCGCACTGGTAGCCCCGTTGCAACCACTATTGAAATAAAACCACTATTGAAATAAATTATCTCAATAGTTGTTGGGGATGTATTTCATTATGAGAATCACTTTGCAACCACTATTGAAGTACAAACATGTTGAAATAAATTGTTTCAATACACCCAACTTCTATTAAAATAATTTGTTTCTGTAATGATTAATGAAAGTGTTACACACAAACAGAATAATTAATAGACGGAAGACGATCAGATGGATGATCAAACCCAATTTCATATCCCCCACTCTGATTAAAAGTACACGATAATATTTATTTCTATAGTATTAAACATATTTTATTGTATATTTGATAATTTTTATACAGGGGGAGTTTGATCGACGTTTTGGCAACTTACTAGGTGTTCACCCTTGAACTAAAAATTAAACAATTTTCATAAAACATGATATATCTAATGAAAGAGAACAGTAAAGAAAAAATATGAAAATATGTACATCTGAATTAATCTGCGACAATTTTTTATTCATTTCTGCACAGCAGTAAAAATCCTAACATAGTACATTAATTTCATAGTCTCAATTATTATTACCGTATAATATGCAATTCTATTAATTCTAAATTGTGTTTTTGAAATTGTTCGTTAGATAAAGTGTTTCTTGCATTTAAAAATAGTTTGCAAAAATAATATATAACTTTTTTCTTCCTAAATGTGTTTCAAATGTGAAAACAATGTAATATTTATAAAGAAATTCATTCCTAACTACGACTGAAAAAAATAATTTCAATAGTAGTTGTATTTAAATAGTGGTTGCAAAGCAATTCTTCTAATAAAATACATTTCCAACCACTGTTGATATAATTAATTTAAATAGAGGTTTTATTTCAATAGTGGTTATAAAGTGATTCTTCTAATGAAATACATTCCAAACCAATATTGAAATAATTTACTTCAAAAGTGGTTTTATTTCAATAATTCAAAGAACCTGATCTTAAGCTTAGATAATATTCTGGTCTGAATCTTCCATTATCTGATCGTTTAGTCTTGCCGTGTAGTACTATTTACTGTGAACCATAGACTAATAGATATCGCTCATTATGGTCAATAATTACCTATCATATCAAACTTAAAACATATGATTTATGGCGCCATAAATTAGTATAATAAATCCAAAAAATTTAGCTCTAAAATTTGAATATTTATAAGCTTTGCTTCAGAGTCTATAGAGGGTTAATATTGTCTTAAGGTATCTCACTCCTCATGTTTTGATTTCATTGCGCAGATGATCATAATTATATTTAAAATGAATATGATTTTATTTATTTAATCATCCCAGATAGATTATTATTTCATAATTACACAACATTCATAAAGAAAATCCATTTGAATTCAAGAAACAAACAAGTTTTTGGGGAACTATTTTTTCGTGCGGAAGGTTTTTTAGACGAAAATGACAGAAACAAGCAATTTTATGAATTTTCAATATACTTTTCTTTTTATTATACTTTATTCATTATTCACATTTTTAACATTTGATAGGTTTGTAACATATTTTATAGGTTCTGTGTGACATGTACAAAATCAAATTCTGAGAATGTGATAGCCGTTTAGCATAAAATTATGCAAATATATAGAACATGTCTGAATTTTTTAAGCCAAATGTTGCGATAATTTTACCTTTAAAGCCCTATATCTAAAATTTGACATCACTGACCCCCATGTTATATTATGTCAAAATGATACTGAATACATATCTAGGCAAACTGGATTAATCTTATAAAATTCTTGATATTCAAAAAGTTTTTATTTCAAATCAAATTGTAACTATTATAGAAATTGTCTATTTTAAGTGCAAAAAGGTCACAAAAAAATTTATGCAGCTTCGTACAAATTTTTTTCGTAATCCCTTTATTCAGTGTGACCATTGTGCATAATTAAAAACAATATTTGAAGAAATAAGTTTGCTTAATCAAAAATACTAACAACAAATCCTAATCAGGATGAAATTGCATTTTAGGTGCGAAAAGGTCAAATTAAATAGGCCATAACTCAGAGGAATGGATACTGACCCCCCCCCCCCCCCCCCCCGCCCATTATCTTTGTATTTTTAAGTATGTTTTGTCTACAGATATCAATGATATACTTCTCAAGAAAATCTTGATACAACAACATTGAGTAGTGGGATACCTTAAATAGTCGCGACCATACACCTCTCTTGAGTAAAACAACGGTGTGCCTACACTTAAGTTATTAAACATGATTGGAATGAGTAATATTTTTCTGGATTTTAGATTTGCGTTGGATATGAATGCGAATAATATATATATATATATATATATATATATATATATATATATATATATATATATATATATATATATATATATATATTGTTTTTAAACTCTGAAACGAAAGGAAATTGATTAAAAGGAAAATATCAGATGAAAACCATTTTATCGTTTATTTTATTTTAACAGCAAATAAAGTATGCGTTTTATTGTTCCTCTATTGTTCCTCTATATTCAGCTGAACACCATAATGGTCCGAGGGCGGAAAGTTTTCTCCTGGGATAGAGTTTCGAAACACTCTCTGAAAAAAGGTGCATTGAATAACCACGTATGCATCGTCTAAGCATGATGTAAATTTGCATTGAACTACGTATTGCATGGCTTCTCCACGTGAAACATTGTTTGTTAGCATGTTGTGAAAATGCAATTGTTAATAAACATAATGTAAATATGCATTGTTCTACGTAGTACAAGGTATAATCATGCTGTGCATTGTCTTAGAATGTTGTAAATTTGCATTATACTACGGAATGAATTGTATAATCACGCGGTACATCGTCCTATATAGCATGTTTTAGATATAAGTTGTACTACATAATCCATGGTATAACCACGCGGTGCATTGTCTTAGCATGTTGTAAATCAGCAATTTACAACGTATGTAACATGTTGACAATTTGCAATAATGTGATATAGAGGATACTTAAAACCTCTTCCTATTTTGCTTCAGAAGCCCGAATCATACCTCTGCACTATATATCTTGTTTTCGTTGGCTGGAGGTCGAACAAGAATATGGTCGATGATAGAATTGACGTCATCTATACTAAGTGGATTTTCTATACAATAGGTGCATTCGGAGTCCAAAGAAGGCAGAAATCCCTGATCGAGGTAGTATTTGTATGAATCTGTAAAAATAAATGCGACTTTTATATAAGTATAACTAGCAGTAATAAAGCGATAAACTAAAATAAATGAGCTCCTTCATTTATGTATCATGCGTTATCATATGTGTGTGTGTGTGTGTGTGTGTTAAATATTTCAATGTTGTATACTACAAAGGAAAGATGGGCGTAACTATTCTCAAAACGAAAAAGGAACTTACCCATATGATATCCCTCGTCCCCTTGGATAGGAGTAAAAGGCCCTGCGTTTAGATCTCCCATGATTATTGCACTACCTCCATTGTTTGGAAAACTGTTGGCTAGTTTCTTCGTTTCATCCAAATTTTGCTTTTCCCAACTTCCATATTTTTCCACAAGATTCTCTGAAAAAAAATATTCTGAAGCTTTTCTGTTTCTATTGTTTGGTAATCAGAGCAGATAGGTTGTAATAATGGAAAAAGAAATGCATTGTTTTTTTCCTAAACAAGAGAGGCATCAAACTCAAGATTTTAAAAGTGCTCGATGATCGTAACTATTTTTTAGACTGTTCATCTTTATATAAATATAGGAGAATAACCAAATTTAAAATGTAAAATATATCGATTTTTTTTTTTGGGGGGGGGGGGGGGGCTTAATAATAGTTAATAGCTTAACACAACATATCTTAAAATGTACGCAGATCAGATGGTTAATTTGTTGACTATCCAGCCGTCTGAATTGACTAACATTAATTACCTTTTTTACGTGTGTGAAACAACTGTACTCAATGCATGTTTGTATTTATAGAATCTTGATACTAGAAGTACATGTATGATGTTCCACAGACTCATTACAGAAAGATCGTTGGAGATAAAATGTTAAAAAAAATGCATTTTTGGAAAGTCCACGGTCTGTTCGTATATTAAAATTACATATACTTATATCTGTAACAAAATCCCTTTGTTAGGTATTTTAAAAATCATTGGCCGTTACTTTTTTACCCAGGATTTTATAATTTGAATTTGTGTGTTTGTTTTATTTTGTGTGTGTGTTTTTGTTTTGTTTGAGGCTTTTGTAGTGGTATTTTTTAAAACCGTGACATGATCTTGGACTCGATAAATGCAGTGCACTAACTTTCAAAGTATGCATCCCCCGTCGTCGCTAGTGTCGGTGAGGATTGGTGAGTACATCTGATGTCTCCTACAGACTCATCCTACGTCGGCGAAAGCGTGAGTAAAAACATGGAATTTTAAGCAGTTTGAAAACATTACAGAAATTTCTAGTATTTACTTATGTCGATATTAATGTGAGAATACTACTTCATCATCAAAATTGATTTGACATTTACAAACCATGCGATAGAATGAATCAAAAAGTCGTGTGTTTTCCTTTATGTCAGTGATTTATAATGTAAGTAAGTTGATTATCGAAAAACGTGTACCTCGAAAGAAATGTAAGCTCTGTTGAATACGGTTTTTTCAGGATCAAAATATGTCAGACTTGGTCCACTAAGTTTTCTCTTGCTCAAAACTAGTAGACCAGGAAGATTGCTTCTAGTTCTTTTGACAAAACAGTTTTTTAGAAGAGTTCCGTAGTCAAATCCGGTCAATGACACGCACGAGATGCATGAACGAGACATGTCAGAGTATCCAGCCTTCTCATACAAGCATTGTAACCTCAAAATCTCGCTGCCTTCGTTAAGACATCCTGTTAAATGAAGTCATACATAACACACCGTACAACCGCTTTGAATCATTTCATTCAAGTGCCGTGTGATACATTCAAAACTAGTTGTTTACCTAGACAGCAGACGTTCACTTAGATAAGAAATATTCTTTATTGTCAATCTTAAACAAATACGAATCACATAATATTTGGTCAAAATAGAGTTATATAGTTGCTCTTTTATCATCAGTCTCGTTTTTTAACAGACATTGTCACATGACGAATTTTGAGCCATTTTTATCCAATTTTAAGAATATAATGTTTTAAGAAAATAATGCAAACTTTGAGCCTATTATCTAAGGTTTAATTTGATGTTTGCATAAAATTCTATAATTTACTCCTGTAGCGGCTATTTCAATTTTAACACGTGGGGGGATGTGGCCCTTCAGCAAATCTGAACTCCTTTTTAAGAATATTTTTATTTCATTTCAACTTAAATCGGTCAATTTATATTCCGATAAATTAAATTCTTAAAAGAAGGTTTTGAAGTTTATGCATTTATTTTAACGAGCACACAATGTTTTTTCTAAGCGTATTTCTGAATGTGTTCATCGGATAGAATGAACGAATGTTAATTCTACGATATAATGAATTAAGGATACAGTGTTCTAATTTCACGTGTTTCAAGGACCAACTCTAACTGTATCGATTTCACAAATTCATGCATGTTATTGTACTTGAATATTACACTTAACAGTTTCCATATCTTCTTTTTTTCCATTAGATTTTGATGAAAGCAACCTTTTTCTTTGATTTACCTTACAATAGTTAAAGATGTATCCAACAAATATAAAAACATACCATTGGCCAATGCTTTGAAAAGCAATTTGAAAGCTTGGGGCTCCAGGCAGCGAGGGCGTAAGGGGCGGGAAACGTCCAAGTCTTGTGTGTTACTATGGAGACCACTGAAGGTGAACGGGTATTTCTCCTTGTTAGCATTCACTATTGCTTTGACCTCAGTTTCATCCCAGACCTAGAGGTAATAAGAAGAGTAGAAACGAAATCAAATTTTATTATTATGAATATACTGTATACAAGGTTATTTTCGCTCCGTGTTATTTTCGCCCTTCTACACTTGCAAATGGTTTCGCCCCGTCTTAAATTCGCCCAGACACGATTGTGTACAAAAGCGAAACCTTGGGACATTAATATCTGCCCAGTCTTAAATTCGCCCGCTGCCAACGAGGGCAAAAGGGGTGAAAATAAAAAAGGAGCGAATATTTCCCTGTTTACAGTATGTATTGATGGTGGCATACTTCTTACCCTTGTGTGTAAGTTATACTTACACTAAATGAATAATTTTATTAAAGGAGCTCATTTATTATATTTAGTCAAGGTGAGACTAAGGTTAAAAAATATCAAAACCATTGTCAGTGCCATGGCCCATGAGTCTTGATCTCGGTCAGAACAATACAGATAAGGGTGGTTTCATCACCAGTATGGATCAACGTATAGTGAAGAAGATAATTAAGTTACAAACAAACATGTAGAACTATTTTATCAAGAACTTGGACTTTTGGTAGTTGTGTCAACCAGCAATGTTACGTAGGCTGGTCTTTTTTATTAGCTCACCTGAGCCAAAGGCTCAAGTGAGCTTTTCTGATCACAATTTGTCCGTTGTCTGTCGTTGTCGTCGTTGTCGTTGTCGTCGTTGTCGTCGTTGTCGTTAACTTTTCACATTTTCATCTTCTTCTCAAGAACCACTGGACAGATTTCAACCACATTTGGCACAAAGCACCACTAGGTGAAGGGGATTCAAGTTTGTTCAAATGAAGTGCCACGCCCTTTTGAAAGGGGAGATAATTGAGAATTATTAAAAATTTGTTGGTATTTTTCAAAAATCTTCTTCTCAAAAACTATTCAGCCGGAAAAGCTTAAACTTGTGTGGAGGCATCCTCAGGTAGTGTAGATTCACGTTTATTCAAATCATGGTCCCCGGGGGTAGGAAGGGGCCACAAGAGGGGGATCAAGTTTTACATAGGAATATATAGAGAAAATCTTTAAAAATCTTCTTCTCAAAAACTATCAGGCCAGAAAAGCTCAAATTAAAATGGGAGCATCCTCAGGTAGTGTAGATTCAAGTTTGTTCAAATCATGGTTCCTGGGGGTAGGGTGGGGCCACAATTGGGGGATCAAGTTGTATATAGGAATATATGGAGAAAATCTTTAAAAATCTTCTTCTCAAAAACTATTAGGCTAAAAAAGGTTAAATTTAAATGGAAGCATCCTCAGGTAGTGTAGATTCACGTTTGTTCAAATCATGGTCCCCGGGGGTAGGGTGGGGCCACAATTGGGGGATCAAGTTTTACATAGGAATATATAGAGAAAATCTTTAAGAATCTTCTTCTCAAAAACTATTAGGCCAGAAAAGCTCAAATTAAATTGGAAGCATGCTCAGGAAATGTAGATTTAAGTTTGTTCAAATCATGGTCCCCGTGGGTAGGATGGGGCCACAATTGGGGGATCAAGTTTTACATAGGAATATATAGAGAAAATATTTAAAAATCTTCTTCTCAAAAACTACTAGGCCAGGAAAGCTCAACTTTGAGTGGAAGCATTCGCAGGTAGTGTAGATTCAAGTTTGTTTAAATCATGGTCCCCTGGGGTAGGTTGGGGCCACAATAGGGGGATCATCTTTTAAATAGGAATATATAGAGAAAATCTTTATAAATCCTCTTCTCAAAAACTATTTGGCCAGATAAGCTCAAATTAAAATGGAAGCATCCTCAGGTAGTGTTGATTTAAGTCTGTTCAAATCATGATCCCCAGGGGTAGGATGGAGCCACAAGAGGGGGATCAAGTTTAACATAGGAATACATGTATATATAGAGAAAATCTTTAAAAATCTTATTCTCAAAATCTATTAGGCCAGATAAGCTCAAATTAAAATGGAAGCATCCTCAGGTAGTGTAGATTCACGTTTCTTCAAATCATAGTCCCCGGGGGTAGGGTGGGGCCACAATTGGGGGATCAATTTTTACATAAGAGTATATAGAGAAAATCTTTTAAAAAAAATTCTTTTAATAACTATTTGGCCAAGAAATCTCAAATTGGCATGTAACCATCCTCAGATAATGTAGATTCAAGTTTGTTCAAATCATGGTCCCTGGGGGTAGGGCGGGGCCACAATGGGGGATACCTTTTTATATAGAGAGAAAATCTTTAAAAGTCTTTTTCTCAAAAGTATTAGGCCAGGAAAGCCCAAATTTGAGTGGAGGCATCCCCAGATCATATAGATTCAAGTTTGTTTAAATAATAGTCCAGGGGTAGGGTGAGGCCACAATAGGGGATGAAATTTGACTTAGTAATATATAGAGAAATTCTTTCAAAATCTTCTTTTTAAAGACTATTTGGCCAGAAAAGCTTAAATTTGTGTAGAGGCATCCTCGGGTAGTGTAAATTCAAGTTTGCAAAATCACTAGTGGAAGGGCGGGACCATGATGGCGGTTTGAATTTTTACATAGGAATATATAGAGAAAATCTTTAAAAATATTCTGGGAAAGTTTTTGGTCCAAAACTCAGTACTTAGTGTGAAAGCACAGGTTATGAGATTAAAGGTAGATTTAAGTTTGATGAAACCATGATTCCCTAGAGAATAGTGGGGCCACGAAATGGGGGGGGGGGATATATAGAGGATAACTATATTGTGTGAATTTATATTTGCTTTATCCAACGAGTTGAAATGGTGTATATATTCGCGAGGCTTGCCGAGCGAATATTACCATTTCAACGAGTTGGATAAAGCAAATATAAAATCACACAATCATAGATGTTCTATTTATCTCATACAATTTGATTTATATTATGAAGCTTTTGAG
The DNA here is from genome assembly GCF_025612915.1 of Magallana angulata. Taxonomy (NCBI): domain Eukaryota; kingdom Metazoa; phylum Mollusca; class Bivalvia; order Ostreida; family Ostreidae; genus Magallana; species Magallana angulata. Next base: position 29,147,039 of record NC_069114.1, read on the forward strand.
ACAGTCCCTTATGTGACCCGAATTGTTTTTCTTTTTTTTTTTCAAAGATTAAAAACGATGATGCAACGTTGTGTTATGCGGCTATTGTGACCTTGCGCAATACAATTTAGTACGTCATTCCTGAGATAAATCTAACCGTTTAAATGTAAAGTTTCACTGAAATAAACCTTAAAATAATTTTTTAGCTCTAAATAATTTTTCTTAGAGCTTATTCACTTGATTAAATGGAAATTCCGAAGAGAAGACTTGAATAATCAAGTTTGTTAACATAACGTTACACGAAGTTGCGAATGCTCGTTAGTTTGAATTGACTCGAACGAGGAACAGTTGTTGATGTTCTATTAAAAAGACACTAGCCTTATGATTCGAAATTAAAGTGAATAAAGATGCTTACTGGTGGTGGAATAAACTTCTTATGAAACATTATTTCGGTAAGTTCTTGTAGGGGGCCTATATAAACACAACCAGAGCGCTCTGTTTTCGTCGCGTCGTCAGGATGAACTCCTTGATAGTTAACGTAGTTTGCAGTTTTATAAAAATCACAAAGCAAATTGAAAGTTGGAAGGGGGCTAAACTCATCAAAAATCTGTGGTTACGGTTGTGTATAACTTTCAAAATTGTGGTTACGGTTATGTATAAGCCCCCCCCCCCTTAATTCACAATACCCCCCCCCCCCCCATTTCCGACGCCTATGCGACGCAGTTATGGGTTTTCCTTCATATTTGTAATTTAAATCTTTGACAAAATCCCTTTTATATCAATTTTTGTAGTAAATATAGTTATGTTGAAAGTACTAGATCTTTGTCACTGAAGCGTTGAAGCGAGGGGCTGTGTCAAAAATAGTTCGGACCGGAAGTATTTGATATAGCATCACCCGTTTGATATAGCAAAGGTTTATCACACGGGTAAAATACACCACACATATGAGATAAATAGGAATAGAGAAAAATATTAGAGGTACAACAACAAAAGGGGCTTGGTATTTACCAAAAAATAAGAGGTGGATAAAAATTGGCAGATTTTCAATTTTTTTTTAGCAAGATCTACTGTACTCAGTTGTCAAGATATTTTGATACTGTAATGCTAATTTGATCAGAATTAAGGCAATTGTTGCTCAGGTGAGCGATGTGGCCCCTGGGCCTCTTGTTACTGGTTACTCACAGCCCAGAGTCTTTGATCAACAAGATTAGTGTGGCTTTTGAGATAAGACTATACGCAATCTATGCATATTTCACTCAAAACCAGTGTCATTTTCAACATGATTTGATGCCAGATATATTTAGGTCCTTGCAAAGGTTTTTGTATTTATCTTGTAAACCTCTATGATATTTTGTTTTGTTCATACCTCTTGTAAACCTATGATATTTTGTTTTGTTCATACCTCTTGTAAACATATGATATCAGCGTTTGTCGAGTCGATGTTGTTAGCGATGTAAGTGGCCCTCTTGTCAAACTCTGGTTCAGAGTTCATGAGAAATGTGTTATATGTCAGAAGCCTCGAGGCTTGGATTTCACCACAGAGTAACAGTAGCACACCCAAAAGAAAAACTTCCCTCAAAGGCATCTACAATAATACACATATCTGTCCTATATTTTAACAGACATAATATTTTCAATTTAACATTTTAAGATTTTTTTAATGTTTGTTTTCCTGGTTTTAAGATAAAAATTAAAAATTGTTTAAATAAATCCTATTGAATATACATAAGGGAATGTATTCCATTATAGTAATCATTTTCCTTTTGCTTCCTAAAATCAGTTTCATGAGCAGCAAACAAATATAATTTAAAAGAAAACTGTAACACACACACACACACACACACACACACACACATATATATATATATATATATATATATATATATATATATATATATATATATATATATATATATATATATATATATATATATATATATATATATCACAGAAAAAAATCACTTTTTATTGGAGCTCCACCTCTGCCCCGAGCGAGGCTTGAACTCACGACCTCTGGAACCCATCCTCCTAGACGGTTTGAGAGGATCGGACCGGTACACATTGCATATAATATATTTATATATCTATGCAATATATATATATATATGTAGGTTTTTTAAACTGAAAAAATTGTATAAATATTTAAGATTACACAAACACTTTTCCATGAATTACCTCAGAATAGTATACTAGTCCGTGTGTTTTGTTGTTATTTCCCATGAATACTTATGAAAAATGTTACACAGAGATAAAGTATAAAAATACAGATATCATTTTATCAAAAGATCCTTAATCTGTTTTTTTTTTTTTTTCAATGCATCGCTTATTTCATCTGTTGCTAAGTCTTCATTGGAAAATACCGAGTTTCTCTTATATATGTAAAATGCATGTTAAGAAAAAACAGTATCATATAGCTGTGTTATTGCTTTGAAGATATATGAATTTTGGATAAATATCTTTAACTATCTTTAAATATGAAGGATTTGTAATTTTTAAAAATTCGATTTAAAATATACTCCAATTAATGAGTATTTTCCTGTGAATCAGAATCATTGTTAAAAAATGAAAGTAAGTAATCATCGGAATATATTACAAAAGTCATCTGTTCATAGAACCTTTCCTACCCTGGTTGAGATCCGCGTGGATGGGATGTATCTGGATTGACTGGTTTATACAATATATGTGTGCATATTTTCTATAATCAGATGCTTATGAATAAGGTAAAAATAGAACAAACAAGGTTAAGATCCGCGTGGATGGAGTGTATTTCGATTGACTGGTTGATACTTACAATATATATGTACACTCCTTTTTATAAGCAAATGCTCATAAATGACGTTAAAACTGAACAAACAAGGTTAATTAATCACCTAAATTTGGGACCAAATCAACGTACTTTGAAAAAATAATTTTCAAGGTGCGTTATGAATGTACATCAACATTTTTAGTATCGAGACTCATAACACTTTGAAAAAATATGCATAAATCACAAATTCTGGAGTTGAATTTTTAATTTGATAATAATATGATGATTTGTTAACACTAGTAAAAACAGAACAAACAAGGTTAATTAATCACATCTGTGGCAACGCACTTAAAAAAAAAATTCAAAGTGCGTTAAATTTTGGACAAAGTTAACCCACTTGGAAAAACATTTTCAAAATGCGTTATGAATGTACACCAACATTTTTAGCATGGGCTCTAAACCCTCTTTGAAAATATATCCATAAATCGCAAATTCTGTAATTGAATTTCTAATTTGTTAATTGTATAATGGTTTGTAATGAAGACATATATAAAACATCTGGATAGAGAGTACAGGACCCGATGTATTCAGGTATGCGGGGACACCTGGGGTCACAAAAAAAAAACACTGTATGCAGGTACACATGAGGGTACACGAAGTAAATAAGACCATTGCTTTTTTGATTATATGTAGGCTTTCTATGTAATCCAAGTATAGAGTGCTCTTTTATACAAATAGCTGTTGTAAGCCCTTTAGGTATCAGTTGGTCAAATCACAGTCAAAATTAATGAAGACTAATTTACCGGTTCCTTAATAATAGCCAATAAAAACCTGATATTGTAGATAAACAACGATTTATTATATCAATAAATAAGTAGCGTTTTTACATACATGAAAAAGATACATTTAGTCAATACAAACGAGAGAATTTGTTATGTCAGAATTACGGGAATAAGAGGAGCCTTTAGAATAAGAAAAATCAGACAGCGAACTAATACTGGAATCATCAAAGTCACTAATGTCCCAGTCACACATTCACGGATTAAATGCCGGATTAGCCACTGAAGCAATTCGGAATCATTTGTGGCGATATGTATTGACCCGTGGCTTTTCCGTCTTGTATAGCTGCGACAATTTTTGAACATGTTCAAAATTCCACTACGGATGAAACCACCGTAGTACTTCCTTAGAAAAACTTACTAAACCGTTTTAGAACGTAGAAGTCCGTTTTAGCTCCGTATAAATCCGTAGTAATTCGTATGTATCAATTTGTATCCATTCCGTAGTGCATCCGTTCTAACTCCGTATCATTAGATTTTCCGGTGTCAACCGTGGAAAATATTCCGTAGTATAACCTAGGAGTTGATTTGTGAATGTGTGACTGGGGCATTAACGATTATATGATTTTCCGGTGTCAACCGTGAAAAATATTCCGTAGTAGAACCGTGGAGTTGATCCGTGAATGTGTGACTGGGGCATTACGAAAAGAGATTTCTCCTGATCGGTGTTTGAAGAACCTTTGAAAGCTTTCCTTTTGGGGACTGGTATATTGTTGTCAAAGGAATCCTTGAGGTTTAGGATAGGTTTGGAAGGAGTATTTACAACTACATACACTGTTTTACTTTAAGTATTTGAAAAACCTTTATCAATATAAGTGGACTTTTAAAACCCCCTCGCCAAGTCACATCCTATCCTAAACAAAAAGCCAAAAGAAGAATAAGAATAAGATGTTTTCCCATCTCCGACAAACACTGCTTAAATTATAACTCCCTGCTTTCCTTGGTGTTGGAATGTTTGTAAGGCTCCACTCTGCACGCATTTGTACCAAAGTCCCATTGAGCAAACAGACAGGCTACATCCGAGGTCCCCCTGTTTTGGAACCTTAAACACTTTTATAGTTCTTGGTAACTCTCTGCTTTTTTGTACTGCTAACTTTCTACCATTTACTGCTTTTCTTTGCCCGTATATATCGCCCCATGGATATGTTTTACCAAATGACCAGACTGAGACCTCGAGGTTTAACTGTCACACACGTGCACTATAAAATCAAAACTAGTGAGAGTTAGAAGGTACTCGTAAATGTGTAACCGGGACTTGATGCGGGATGACGTTCGTACATTAAAAATGTGCAAAATATTGTACGGTTCTAACTCATTTTACAAAAATCGTTCTTCGGATAAGTTGATTAATTTTAAAACGAAAATTCTTGTACTACATAACTGCATATAAAGCTTTAAAAAAATTTCATGTCCAAAATATTTATACAAAAAAAACAACAAAAATCAACAAGAGAAAAGCTGTGAATGTGACAGCAAACCGGGTTTTCTTTTGTATGAACAGTATCTATAATCCATTTGTCAACCTTGAATTGATGAACACTACATGTACCTATCATAAGAAATGGGGTACTCTATATGCAATACTTTGCCAAAAAATGACCAAGTTCAACAGTTTGTATTTTTAAATCAGCAGAATTTTTTTAGCAATATTAAACACACCTCTGATATATGTCCAATTGATCTGCTAAAGAACAACTTCCTACCTTGAAAACTGTAGGAGGATTTATCCGCACAAAACGGATACCCTATATGCAAAATTTTGCCAAAAAAATGACAAAGTTCAACAGCTGGTATTCTTTTCCTAAATCATCAGAAATCAAAACCCTAGCAATATGCATATCTCTGATATATGTCCAATGAATCTGCTTAAGAACAACTTCCTATCTTGAAAACCTCAGGAGGAGTTATCCGTACAATAAGAGTGCCCTTTTGCCCGCCATTTTCACTATTTCAGTACCCGGATTTTTTCTTTGGAAACACCCAGTTAAAAACAAAGAACAAAACAAAAACTTTAGCATACATTACATCGAATTTATCAATTATTTTCAAGAACTAAGTCTTGTCAGCAGCAATTAATTATGTGTGCTGAGGTCAAAACACTGTTTCACTTTCGGTTTGTCTGAGTAACTGCATAGGAGAGTTGATTAAAATCAACTCCCAACAAAGCACGAAAAATTAGTTTGTCTCGTACTCGTTATACTCATAGTAGTGCAAAACACGTTTTTCTAATATATTTTCCTTTAAGTTAAACTTTGTAATATTTATTTCTGTTGTAACAACAACACAGAAGTTATTCATTTATGCATAACAGTTCTTAAATGATGATAAATTTGATTGATTTGTCGTAAACCAGAACCAATGCGGGTGTTTCAACATTGAACATTCTACATTAATCATCTTAAATACCAAGTACATGCATTTGTTTATCACAAACGTCGCTGTTAAGAATTACATGTAAATGCGATCTTAATTACTACTTATAATCACGTATTGAGAAATAATGAGAGAGAGAGAGAGAGAGAGAGAGAGATCGAGATCAAACACATCTGTAAATTGTCTCCAATGTACGTGTAATTTATTCTTATTTTCTTTTGAAATTACATAATCCATCCTAACCATGGCATTAAAGCGTACTAAAAGAAAAAGAAAGAAAGAAAAGTCATATCAATTTAGCTAATCAAAATCTGAGTTTGTATCATTCAAGAAATACTTTATCATTCTTCTGTATAATATTTTATTTATTCACGTTTTGTTAACATACTACTTCATCATAATTGTGTGAATTAATAAATAAAATGAAATTCTAAATTACTTTTGAATATTCAACTTATACATGTATATTATAAACCCTCCTTTCAATGGTTATAGCAAGCGACAAATATAATTAAACAACAAAAGTGCTTTCATTTTTTAAAATATTAAAAGAAGATGTAGAATCGAATTACATTAGTATCAAGTAATATTTATGCATTACTTAGTATACAAATTGTCTAAATACTAAACGTTACATTGAAATCAACATCCACCTGAAAATTGCTGTTTTTATTGACAACAGTTGACTGGACGCCATAATGATCCGATGGTGGGATTAACAACCCAGGTACATTTTCCGTGAAGACTCGCTTTGAAAAGAGAAAAAAAAAGTTATTATAGAACACAATGCAACTGATGTACCTTGTTCATTGAATGCGTTCAGTAGAAACATTCAAAATAAGGTTTATCTCATCACATGCAATCAGTATTTTATATGTGATCGTTAGATAAGAGAGTTTTATTGCAGAAAGATTGACGTAAAACGTCAACATTCCCCAAGATATATAAACTGAATATTAACTGAATATCAAAAATGCATGCTTACTATGTGGTTTGGATTTATAATTAAATTGTGTCATAGATTCTACCATATATAGAACTATAAATACATAGCAAAATTTTATATAATTAAAAATTATTTGAAGATAAAATCCAGATTAAAAAAATTATTTCCAGTTCAAGGTTGCATAACATGTTAATATGGATAAATGAGATAATTTATCTAAACGTGCGCGGATCCAGATTTTTTTCAAAATTTGGTTGGGGTGGGGGTGGGGATGGGCCCGAGGCCCATTTCATTTCAGTAATTTTACTATTAGCATGTAAATTAATATATATTAAATTTTCCGGGGGGGGGGGGGGGGGGGGGGCAAGGATTCGGATTTCTCGACCCCTTTAGTTTTGCACATGGCCTATTGACTACGTTCATGGTGATTTATAAAATAGGTTTGAAATAACTTTAATAGTATAACAGTTTTGCGTGCGGCTTCAGCAAACCCAGCCAATGAGCATGGCGGTTTTGATATTTACCTGTGTGAAAGAAACATGGACTCCTCGAACTAGAATGTGGTCCAGAATGGTGTTTTCTGGTGGGCTCGATGTCAATTCGTTTTGGGCGAGCGTCAAAGGATTTCCTCGGCAGTACGTACATAGCCCAACTTTCTTTATATAGGGGTTATTGTACCCGGACATGATAAAATGATAGTATGATGCTGCAATGTAAAAACACGAGACCCAGAAATTATCACTTCAAGTTACATATTTCCTACGTACAGTATCTTAATATCAAATACAGTAAATACAATATTGAATTTCAAAATATTAATAACAAGAAATTATAATTTTACCAACTCCGAGTTAAATTTTCATAGTTTAGGTGTGAACATGTTATTTATTAGAATTATAATATCCTTATTGTATCAATATATTTCATTCTTTTATTTTTCAACTATGTAACATTGAACTAGAATTAAGATATCACATCCTATAATAATCCCTTGACCAAATAAATAAATATATAATCAGGTTACAAGGAAAGTAATTGCTATTGATTATTTCTAATGATAGTTTGTTAAATGTCATTGGCGTGTCTCAATTTCTTTCATATGCAAAGTAAACTTTGTATATACTTTCAAATTCCTCTTGGATATTCCTCCCAGGCAGACTTGGTCCACAGTTGAGATCCCCCATTATGACAACACGTGATGCAGACGACAAATCGGTTACCATGGTGATAATTTCGTAAAGTTGCTGATCAGCATAATTTGAAAATATTCCTGATAGGTTTGCTAAAATGGAGGGGAAACATACTAGTAAACTTTTACATTATAAACTAGTTCTTTTAACCTTTTGTATCATAAGAAACGTATTTTATGAAATTGATATTTAACGAAAACAAAGATACTGTACCGACCAGACCCTACCTAACAAACCCCATAACTTGTTATTCACACCGCCGCCCTGGGTTACTTTCTGGGGGATCCGGGTTTACTGGAGTGGACCCAGAGTAAACCCATAGTTAACCCAAAGTAAACCCAGAGTAGACACAGAGAGTAAACCCGGTCAGAAGTATACTCCTGAAAGCATTTGCTAATCGTGTATTCGGAATATACAAGGGGTAGGAATTACAGGCAGTAGGATGGTAAGATAAAAGACGTGTCTACTTCACACTTCAGTGCGTATAGTTGACCTCAACAGCAATTTCCAAGTAAAGCCAAAGTAACCCCCGAGTAAGGCCAAAGTAAACCCCTAGTGAACCCAAATTTTCAAAAAGTAAACCCAGAGTAAACCCCAAAAGTAAACCCGGGGTTTAGTTGGGGTTTACTCTGGTGTTAGGTTGGGTCTGATCGGTACTGTAACTCCAAATTTTAAGTTGAATTATACTTGTAATGATACACAAACTGCTACTATGTAGTTTAAAATCGAAATATAGCATTCAATTTTAAGATTTCATCAGATGAAAAATTAATACGCTTGTCGAAACACAGTGTATTATTTTAATACCATATATTGTAAATTTATACATATACACATGGTTACATTAATAAATTTTACGAAAATGAGTTCAAAGACACGTGCTTATATTGAACGTTCAATTGTATGGAACTTATTTTATTGTATAAAACACATTTTTTTTTAAATCTTACGTTCCACATAGTTTGGTCCTAAGTCAGGTGTCAGGTGGGTGCACGCTATGTCCCCAACCTCCTCATCCTGAAAAGATTGCAATATTTTTGTTGTTACACGATATTCCACTTAAAAGCATAAATCTGTCCTCACATTCCAAGGTACATGTATAAGACGTTGCAAAAAAGAGCATGTTTCGGCAAAGTATCTGTAGGAGCGAGATTGTGTCTTTAATGATTTCGACCAATCGATAAAAAAATAAAAACAGATTACATACAATGTAGATAGGAATTACGTGTACCTGAAAATGTATATATCCCCTTCGAACAGTTGTCCTTGTAACTGGCAAGAAATATTTCACAACGGGGTTGATCAAAGGTCGTTTGCTGAGAACTAGTAGCCCAGGGAGATTTACCTCCCCTTGGGAAGTTAGTACACAATCCTTCAGTATCCGTTTGGGACTAAAGCCGCCCGTGGCTGATATGGCTAGACATGATATACAGATCTGGGGCAGATTCATGACCCCCGTTTTCTCTAAAACACACTGGGCTTTTTCATCTGAAGTGTTCTTTCTTGTACAGCCTGTAAATTACAATTTAAAAAAATAATTATGTTATCATTTTGGGTATCCTGGATCACGAGTATTCTACACTTGGCCAAAGAGTGTTTGGTAATTTCAGAACAGTGACAATATCTCCAATGTAAATTAAATCCAATATCATTCACATCATATTTACATTTTAAGTTAAGTAGTCCAATACCACTTTTATATAAATGTTACAAATTATACAAGGCGCCGGTGGTTATTTCTTGATATGATTTAATTTCTTGCACATCAGATTGTTTTCTAAAGGTGTTCCATACAATTTTAACTTAAAAAAAATCAAGATAAAAAAAACCTTACCGTTAGCCAGTATCTTAAACATGACCCCTGCCAGAGAGACGTTGGCACACGGAGGGAGGGAGTCGATGAGGGTCTCCCCCTGCCCGTGACTGGCGCTGAAGGAGAAGGGGTAGGTCAAAACATTGCCTGATGATATCATGTCAGCGTCCCTAGCCAGCCAAACCTGTACGCAGTATTGAAAAAAAAAAGCGTGAAAATAAGACACAGAGGGAGGGTCCCAATTTTGATCAAAATCTTACTTTAAATTAATTCATGTAAAGTGGAAAAAGTGGAACTGATATAAAATCTAGCTTGTCTAAGTTCTGTGGCCCCGGAGCCGGAAAAGCGTGTAGGGGGTTAAGATTTTTTTTATTTGTGTACATGTATCGAATTTCATTTGGCACAGCCTTATTGTCATTTATGAAAAAATGTTATGAAGGAAGAAACTCATTTCTTGCCAAACAATACTCTATGATCAGGATTCTTTTCATCGCAATTTAACTTTTTTTTATTGAAGTAATTCTGAACATTTATTTTTTTTAGATTTATTATTCTTTAATGTTAAATTTTGATGTTAAAATGTTGTTTTGTTTTGTTATCTTTATGGAATTTATTTTACTTAGGCAGTTAGAGGACGATGGTCAAGGTGCTCGTACCACCAACTCTTGACCGCACGAAAGATTATTTTTAGGTTGTGGGTTTTTAAAAAAAAAATCTAATACATGTAAAACTGATATCGACCTCTGTATTTTCCGTGCGTCACTGTGCCGTCAGATGAAAATATGATAAAAAATATTCACTGAATCAAGATCTAGTTGTCTTTACCATCTGGCCAAAACGGTCTAATGAAGTTTTGTTCAGAGCGTAGTCTGCTGATCGCAATTAAAATAATGAAAACTAAATTAACATGTGTTACACATTCGAGACATAGATAAGAATGTGAAAACCTTTTTTTCTAAGAAAAGCTAACTTAACCATGAGAAATCGACTGTCCGGAAATGATGTAAATAACATGGTAAGTTTTCTATCTTTTTAAGTTTATGTTTTTAAAAATGTGTAAGTTTCATTGCCTAGATACATGTATGTGTCAGCTGATGAATTCGCTCTGGTAAAAAAAACAAATCCTTAATTTAGAGGGTTACTCTCTCTCTCTCTCTCTCTCTCTCTCTCTCTCTCTCTCTCTCTCTCTCTCTCTCTCTCCGCTCACCTCCTGTAGACACACAATATCCGGATCAGTAGCCCTTAGATTAGCCAAAATGTAGTCTCCCCTCTCCTGTTTATTCGGAATGGTCTGCAGTAGTCCAGCATTGTAGGTCAGTAGCTTTGTTTGGGAAAGACATTGATCCACTCCCCAAAACAGGATCAGCCACCCCAAAGCCGATCCTATCATCTTTTTTCTCCTGAAACTGATAACGTTAACCAACAATACAGTCTACTTTCCTGCGAGTTCATGTATAGATCTAAATAATTTATATAAAATAAATGTTAAGAATCAATATTTTTCATGTTTTTGTGGGAATTATATATTGTGCATAATTCGTATCATAACGTCCAAGAGAATTTTGAATTCACTTTGAAGTTTATCACTCTCAAATATTAATAATTAGATCCATTTATATATTTGAAATGAACATAATCATATTAAACATTAATTGTAATATACTGCCGTTCACCTAATGTAGAAAGTCATTAGATACTGGACCATAATCATATTCAAATCACTTATTAACCGGTAATTAATCATTTACTCACTTCTGTCTTTTCTTGGATGTGATTATAAACACCTCGCTGGGTCAATCGCAACAATATTACACGTTATGATACAAGTAAGTAATAACGGAATAAAAAACTAGTATAAAAGTACACTTCGGAAACTTCTGCACATTAAATAATGATATATACACACATTTTGCTTACCTCGTCATGTTGTCCTCCCCGGGTTACAATACAACCAAACAGGCCATCTCTGAATCAGAATCTGTCTCTGTATGTAAAAATATACTAATTAAAGCTTCCTAACTTAACTTATAGATATCCTATTTATTTTTCAATACAAAAATTAATTGTAACAAAAATTAGATGTGATCCCAAAGACCTAAAAATAGTTACAAGTAAATGTGATGTAATAAAATATAACGGTGATTTAGGAAGTTGAGTGCATATGAAATAAGTCGTAATACACGTCAATACAATGTATATCCCCAAGGGACCAGAGGTGGGAGAAGTGTACCACATCCAGATCACGTGACAGGTGTTACACCCGTTTACATTATACACCTATATCAGATGTCAAATACATAACCATTAACCTTTATTGACAGTCACAAACTTTCGATCGATGGTTTTTATATTTTGCAGAAAAACAAAACAATTTCTATTTACTTGGTTTATATATCGTTAATGTCATATCAGAGACCTAATGTTGTTTATGTTTCTGGTTATCATGGTTATATATAATGATAATAAGTATATAGCCTATATTTACATCTAACATTAATTTACGTACATGTACATTAATTGTTGAGTATTTTTGGGAAGTGGGTGGTTATATCTAAGGTCATGCCACGTGTTTTTTTTAGTTGAATTGTATTATCAAAGACATTTATTTCCATGATTTCAGTGGCATCGGAAGCAAATTTAAAAGTGTGTCTGGTGGGGGGCTAGATCTTGACAATCAGAAAAAAGGGGGTGATGGTTATGTACATGTATTTATGTATAAGTTTGCAAAAATGTGAGGGGGTTGCCCCCCCCCCCCCCCCGGTTCCGACGCCTGCAGCTAGATGCATTTTCCTAAACATAAAAATGATATAGAGTATACTATCTGATATTAGCAGGTGATCGACCAAGTTATTTTCCCTAAGGAGAGATCAACAGTTACTATAGAAAATCTGTAAAAACAGTTTTTGTAGAGTGGACATAAAGAACTTTATATGGAAAAAAAAAATCCAGTTCGAAGATTAAATCATTACTGGAAAAACTCTACATCGGAGTACATCAATGAAAGAAGGTTTACGGAAATAAAAATAGTGAGCGAGAGGTGTTTATATTTAGACACATTTTGTTGTTTTCCGCCACGTGTTGTTAAAAAAAATTTAAAAGCTGTCTGAAGCATAACTTTGTGATTTCATGCATTTTTAGGGATATTTTATCTGCGGTAAGAATGGGTCAAACTTGAATAGGGTTATTTTTGTAATAAAACAATATTGCTCAAGTGAAAATTGTATTTCAAGTGGTTATACAGACGTAATTGATATGATCACTTGGTCACATGAACATGTCCCTGGCTTAAAAGACCTAGCTCTATGGTTCTATTGTTATAATACTATAGTTCTATTAATTGTACATGTTCGAAATCTAATTTTTATGGTTTTTAATGGAAATTTCAAGTTAGGAACAAACTAATTTTAATCCGGCCTTTTTATTTCTACAATCTGACAATTACAATTCAGATGGTTTTCTTCTCATGCAATGCCTGCGGTGATTCACTGAAGAAAAATCAAGTGGAGAAGCATTATGCTACAAAATGTCGACAGGGGAAGTCCTTGTCTTGCATTGATTGTAGCAAAGAGTTCTGGTATGTATGAAAATTGAATTAAACTTGATCTTCAAAAGTGCGCTCTTCTATAATCTCTTTAGAGATTTAGCTTGGCTTGGTATTTCGACTGATGCCTTCACAAAAGAATGTGTCAGTCAAAATATCAAGCAAAGTCGAGCCTCTAAAGAGATAATTGTACCATTCTTAGTGAAAAAATGACAATAACAAAAATCCATAAAACAAAATACAAATTCAAAGCAGAGCAACACGGACCTCCAAATAGATAGATCGAGGTATTATGCATTCCCTGTAGAGACAATATATGCCCGGATCACCATATATATATGACATTCTTCGGTATGAAATATTAAATAAGTCACACTTAAGGGATCAAGTTTTCTCTCTGTACAAAAATCTCTCAATCTGAAATTCATATTGAAAACAGTAATTAGTAAACATTCTATGAAAACAGTGTATCATACCCTAGTTTTTGTCTAAATTTTATGCCAGTAATTATCTTGTTAATAGGTTGGACATATATTATTATATAGTACATGTATTTTGGAAATAAGACACACTTGCAAAATAGTACATTTGCTTTGATTTTCCTGTAAACAGGAAGTGTTTGAATATGGACTGGAATATAAATGTGGACACACAGTATACATGAAATTACAGGCATGCTGCAGCATGATCAAATTCCATGTACATATATTTGTAGCAGAAGAATTATTGCTCTCTCTAAAAATGTTGTATACAGACTGGAAGCATACTTTTCGTGTTAAGAGTTATTTCTCTTTGACAGCTAATTGAATGATTTAACACATTTCTGCTGAAAATTTATATTGCAATATGTTTTGGATAACATTTTAAAAGTTTTTATGGTGAAAATATTGGTAATTTCAAATAAAATATAATGTTAATTCTAAAGAAAGAAGAAGTTCTTATGACCAAATGCAACATACATGCATGTATAATATATATGTAGAATAAATACTGGAGATTATGAAAAATAAATGAAATTTAATTTTTAATAGAAATAAAATGCTTACTGTTTAGCTTTTCAAATGGTGATCGAGGTAAATTTAAGAGTACACATGATCCGATGAGGATAAAAAAGATGTATAAATTAATTGCTAAAAACTAAAACATAGTATCTTAACTATCTTTTCATTTAAAAATATCAATTTATAAACATACAGGTTTGATAATCTTATTGCAGTTCTGATATTTGTGTAATTTGACAGCCTTGGTACATGTTTTTTTGCTTGTATAACTTTAAAAAATAATTTCTTGCATTCATATAACTTCATTAACATACAGTTTGATTATCTTATTGCAGTGCCGATATACATGTAATCTGACAGTCTTAGTCCATGTTCATTTGTTTGTATAACTTTTGGGTTTTTTGGGTTTTGTTTTTTTTTTTCGCCAACAGGGGAGAAGAGTACAACCAGCACACCAAGTGTATATCTGAGGAGGAGAAATACTCAGGCAAAAACTATGTTCCAAAAGCCGGGGCCAACAAAGGGGAACAGAAACAAAACCAGTGGGTAGAGGTACGTGAAAGCATCCATGCCATTATCAGTTTTATATTTGTACATGTAGGTCAGTAATATACATTTGTACATGTAGGTTAGTAATATACATTTGTACATGTAGGTTAGTAATATACATTTGTACATGTAGGTTAGTAATATACATTTGTACATGTAGGTTAGTAATATACATTTGTACATGTAGGTCAGTAATATACATTTGTACATGTAGGTTAGTAATATACATTTGTACATGTAGGTTAGTAATATACATTTGTACATGTAGGTTAGTAATATACATTTGTACATGTAGGGCAGTAATATACATTTGTACATGTAGGTTAGTAATATACATTTGTTCATGTAGGTTAGTAATATACATTTGTACATGTAGGGCAGTAATATACATTTGTACATGTAGGGCAGTAATATACATTTGTACATGTAGGTTAGTAATATACATTTGTTCATGTAGGTTAGTAATATACATTTGTACATGTAGGGCAGTAATATACATTTGTACATGTAGGGCAGTAATATACATTTGTACATGTAGGTTAGTAATATACATTTGTACATGTAGGTTAGTAATATACATTTGTACATGTAGGTTAGTAATATACATTTGTACATGTAGGTTAGTAATATACATTTGTACATGTAGGTTAGTAATATACATTTGTACATGTAGGTTAGTAATATACATGTACTGGTACAATACACATTTCAGTTTTTTTCTGAATTATGAATCCAGCAGAGTTGCATATTATACCTGCATAAACTGCATGAGCTGGACAATTATATTTTCTTTAAGTTTAAGATAGATGATACATGTATATCTATGTTTTTGATGCTTGTCAGAAGATTAGATCCAAACTTTTAATAAGTGTAACTTTTCCTTTTCCTTTGTTAAAGCAAGTACAAGCTGCCATTGATGGTGCAAAGTCAGACAAGAACATTCATCAGTTATTGCAGAAAATCAAGGATTGCCCCAATATCCCAAGGAAGCAGGCTAAATTTAAGGTTATAGTCTCAATATAGTTTTTGATCCTGTTTTGTATGTTTAATATTGGTGTGTATTGTGTACGTCATGAACATTAACATAAAAGATCGTTTTCATTATACATGTATTAAGTCAGCAGTTCTTGTGTCTGAAGCATAGTTAACCATAAATGCCTTAAAACAAGAGCTCATCAACTTGTTTTCAGTTTAGAGCCCAGCACCTAATTCATATACACTGTAGTCTTATTCTTTTTTCTTGATAGTTGTGTCAAAAGAGAATTTTATTAAGGTGAAATAACACACGTGGAAAAAGTCACTCAACAGTAATTTATTTGATTGTGAAAGTTATAATGATAGATAACCTGTACATATGTCAAATAAGTGAAAAATATGCGATGTAGGGATACAAAATGAATATCCAAAAAATTCAATTTAGTAAGTAACAACAAAAGCCTCAGGGAGATTTGAAATCAGGATGCACGGATCACAAGGCCGACACTTTATAAATTGGCTATGGAGTAAATTACATGTTGCCGTAAAAAAAAAACTTTTAATAAAACATAATGATCAGAGGTCAGCCATTTTGTGATGAACTGTTATTCCACCTTAATGCTATTTAGGTACTGATCATTTGCATTCAAACCAAACCAAAATGTTGCATATCATTATTTTGGAGACTTTCCTGATCAGCCTAACTATAATGAGGTCTATTTAGATGTACACACTCAAACTCACGTTGAAATATACTTTAATTTAAACAGAATTTTGTGAAGAATTCTCTGCGTGTGCACCAGGAGCGCTGGATTGACCAGGCATGGGACCTGATTATGAAGCATGCCGGACAGGTGAGTATCTGTAGTGCTTTGTGGAAATCTCTCTTAATCCAACTCACTCTGTATAATAAAGATCTGTAAAAAAAATTCTGATATACCAGTCAAGCCCCAAGGTAAAACAAATATGATTCCTTATAAACATTATTTGTTATATCCAATAAGTTTTTAATACCACTCTTTGTAGATCTCTGTGTCCCAAGTACAAAAAGTTAAAAAATGATAAATAGTAAAACACAGTTAAAACAAAGCCACAAGGAGGAAAAAAATTTTTTTTAGCTCACCTGTGCCGAAGGCTAAGGTGTGTCTTCTGATCAAAATATTTCCATTGTTTGAGGTTGTTGTCATTGTCATTGTTGCAAACTTTTCACATCTTCATCTTCTCAAGAACCATTTCGCCAATTTTAATCAAACTTGGCAGCACTAGGTTAAGGGGATTCAAGTTTGTTCAAATGAAGAGCCACACCCTCTTTAGATAAAGGGGGATAATTAGTATTATTGAAAATTTTTGATATTTTTTCAAAAATCTTCTCAAAAACAATATGGATTAAAAAGCTGGAACTTGTATGAAAACATCCTTAGGTAGTATATATTCATGTTTGTTCAAATCATTGTACCCAGGGGTAGGGTGGGGTCAAAAAGGGGGATCTAATTTTACATTAGAGTATATTGAAAAAAATCTTTAAAATATTCTTAAAAACTGCTAGGCCTGAAAAGCTTAAACTTTTATGGAAGTATCCTTAGGTAGAGTAGATTCAAGTTTATTCAAGTTATGGTCCTTGTGGGTAGGTTAGGGCCACAATGGGGGGGGGGGGGTGTCAAGTTTTCCATAAGAATATTTAGAGAAAAACTTTAAAAATCTTTTTCTCAAAAACCATTTGGCTAGAAAATCTTAAACTTGGGTTGAAGCATCCTCATACAGTGTAGATTCAAGTTTGTTTAAATCATGATCCCTGGGGTATGGTGGGACTACAATGGGGGGGGGGGGGGGCTTCAAATTTTTACATAGGATGATCTCAGGGGAAAATCTTTGAAAATCTTCTGGTAAAGCATTCAGCCTTAAAAGCTTAAAGTTGTGTAAAAGCACAGTTTGTACAGATTAAAGCTTGACCAAAACATGATTCTCTGGAGAAAAGTGAGACAACAAAGGAGGGATTTTTATTTTGGAATAGAAATAGAGGAATAGATAAAATTTTATCACAAATACTAAAACAGCAAAATAGGGGTTTTGGTGTTTACCTTAAAAATATGTTAATAACATTTGGCAGATTTTGTTTTCTTTTTTGTGCAATTTCTACTGTACCTAATTGTCAAGATATTTTGATGTTGATACTGTATTGCTGATTTGATCAGAATTATGACTATTGTTGCTCAGGTGAGTGATGTGGCCCCTGGGCCTCTTGTTTATAAGATTAATTAATTAGGGTATTATAAGTTATGTGGTTTAAGTTTTTAATCCAATTTAAAGACAGAGGAATGGAAGTAACTTTGCTATAAGCACGGAATCATTATCATTATCATTATCACTATAAATGTGCTCAATGTTCTTATGTAACTCTGAAGTATACATCTTTTGCTGTTTGTACAAGGTATTTTTACTAGTATCTGTATCCATCAAAAATAGATTTAATGTGGCCACAAAATATATCTTTGTGTTTTATTCTACAAGGCAAATGCTGTAAATGAGCCACCTCCAGAGAAACCGGTGAATGGGGCCCATGAGGGGCAGTCCAAGGCAGAGAAAAAGAAAGAACAGAAAGAACAAACAAAAAAAGAAAGAAAAGAAGAAAGAAAGAGGAAGAGACAAACAGAGGTAAATGGAGATGCCAAAGAGGAGGAGGAGGAGGGACAGCTGGACAAACCCAAGAAGAAGAAGAAGAGGAAGAGAGAAGAGGAAGAAGGGGAAGAGGAGACTAATGGAGAGACAGAGGCGAAAAGGCCAGCAATGGATACTAGTCAGGGTTGGTTTTCTATTGTCAATACTATGTGATATATTTAGCTTTTTTGGTAACAAACAAGCTTGGACACGTTGGTCACTTTGCAGATCAGATTATCTCATCTGTACTTGCATTCCTTAAGTAGTATTGTCTTAAGTTCTGTGTTTGACATGTAGAATTGCAATCAAACAACTAATCAACAAGTGATTGAAACATTTTAAAAATATCGAACACCTGGTCAAAAAATGAACACCCTGTTGATGGAATGATAGTGATCATTGTTTATGGTGTTGCATTATCTGTCTTTGTTCAATTTCTGTTATTATTTTTTGGCTGATAGAGAAACTGAATGGTGTAGAGGTGAATGAAGAGGACAGCAAATCGACCGAGAAGTTTGATTGGGAGGAAGTCATCACCGCAGTCTTAGAGAAGAAGGGGGAACTGCCAATCAAAAAACTACGGAAGAAGGTCAGTTGATTCAAAAGTGATGCAAGGGCCTGCAACCCGGGCAATCCTTGTAACCTTCTTTAATAAGAGATGTACAGAAGTATTGTTAAAGATATAAACAGGTATAATGAGAAACTGAGCACAGATAGTCTAGTGTTTAACCTTTGTATCTGGGTACCGGTATGATAACAAACTTACTGTGGTTTCATCAATATTCATAAAATACCAATTTTCATGAGTTTCGTTGAGTTGATCCACAAAATTAAATGTTCAATGAAGTGAAATGTCTACTAACATTTTGTATTGATAGGATCATTGGCCAAAAATTTACATATCTTTAAAGGTGTGATTTTCATTAAATCCACCAGAATTAATATCCACGAATATTAATAAACCACAGTACCAAATTGGCCAAGTAACCTTCGTAGCTGGGTACTTGTATGATAATAAACTTATCACATTAGGCTAATAACATTCGTAGCTTGGTACTTGTATGATAATAAACTTATCACATTTGCCTAGTAACCTTTCAAACTGGGTACTTCTATGATAATAAACTTACCAAATTAGCTTGCAACCTTTTTTAACTAGGTACTAGCTGGTATGATAATAAACTTATCAAATAAGTGTAGCAACCTTTTTGAAACTGGGTTATAGATTTGTAGCAGTGGGAAACTGTTCTGGTTTTTTTTTTTTTGTTCATTGTAGAAAAATACTTTTGGGCTAAAGGAATATTAAATTCAGAAATATCTTGATGGATGGCCACTGGCCAGGGTCTGTTTGGTAATTGGTTGATCACCCAGCAGCATTCCTGAACAAAGCAGTATATTTTGTACTACATGAAAACTTTCATTTCATTAGTATGAATATTGAAAGACAAAAATAAGAATTCATAAAAAGATGATATTTGGAGAAAACTTTCATTTGATTTATTAGGATATACACAGTGAGACAAAAATAAGAATTCTTTAAAAAGATGAAATTTGAAGAAAATTTTCATTTGGTTCTGAAGGATTTATAGAGTCAGACAAAAATAAGGATTCTTTAAAAAGATGAAATTTGGAGAAAACCTTCATTTTGTCTATAATTTTAAAAGGATATATACAGACAAAAATAAGAAATGGTATTTGAAAAATTGGAAAAACCTACAGAAATTTCAGAATTTTGTTGATTATTGGAATTGCAAAGTAATGAATAAGCTAGAATATGAATGCCTTAGGAATTGTGCACCGAAAATGATTGGTTTTCTAAACAATTCTGGACTTTGCAAATTGACAGAATGACGCAGTAACTTGATTTAGTATTGTATAAAGTAGTACAATACTGTAGAAAAGTTTTAATGTAGATATAGTAGTAGTTTGAAAGTAAGGATTTTTAGGTCAGTTGTGTGGTCCATTAGGGCCCCGCTTTGCGGGCACCCTAAAGTTTTTAGTCTTTCTGTCCATCTGTCCATCCATCTTTCTATCCTTTCATCTGTTTGTCCATCCGAGATTGCTTGTCTGGAGCATATCCTCACTTCCCTTGGCCCAATCTGGCTCATACCTCACCAACAAAGTGCCTTTGAGTAAAGGGTGTGCAGTCACCTTGAGCCATGTTTCAATTACATATAAAATCCTTGTTGAGGGCATATCTTCTCTCCCCTTGGTCCAATCTGGCTCATAATTTACTCATAGAGTGTTGTGAAGTGACCTTGAATAAAGTTTGTTAGTCAAGGGTCAAGGTCATACAGGTCCAAGAAAAAACCCTTTTCCCAGAGCATATATACTCTCCACTTAGATGCAGGTCTGTAGCTCCCGGTCTGAAAAAAATCTGATTGACAACCTGGGAGCTACAATGCATTTCATAGTAAAAGAACTGCAATTTACGGCACACAAAAAATTGCGCTAGTTTTGAACTGATTATCCTTAATTACGAACACATTCTATACAAATATTTGATTCCAAAATATCCTCGGACATTTTACTGCAGATATTTTTACTTGCCTTACTTGCCTCTGATATTCTTTTAAACACTATCACTAGCCCCTAAAAGTGAAGTGGTGCAGTTTGTTTACATGTAAAAATGGCGACTCTTGATCTCAATGTAAATTTAACATACTTTAATTTCCGTGGGTCGGTAGTGTGTTTAAGAGAAAGCTTGCGGCAAGTAAAAAACAAATATCAATAGTAAATTGAATGAAGAATTTAATAATACTCATTTTTTCCACAGAATATGTTCCAAAATAAGGTTAGTAAGTCCAAAGCTAGCACACTTTTTTGTGCACCGTAAATTGCATTTTTTTGCTATTTGAGGCACTATAGCTCCCAGGTCATCCATCTGAATTTTTTCAGACCTGGAGCTACAGACCTGCTGCTACTCTCCACTTAACCCTATTTGGCTCATACTTCACATAAACAGAGCTTTTATTGAGTAAAGGGTGTGCAGTGACTTTGAACCAATTTTTCAAAGTCAAATGTGAAGGTCATAGCAGATTTATATGAAAAATCCTTGTACGTAGCGTATCTTCTCTTTCTTTGCTCCAGTCAGACTCATACTTCACCCACATGGTGCCTTTGATCAAAGGGTATGCAGTGACCTTGAGTGATGTTTGTAGGTCAAGTGTCAAAGTCATATCGGATCCACACAAAAAATCCTTTTTTCTAGAGCATATACATTTTTTCCACTGAGCTCTATTCGGCTAATACTTTACGCAAACAGAGCTCTTTGGTAAATGCCATGCAGTGACCTTGAACCAAGTCAGTGTGAAGGTCATAGCAGATTTGTGTATAATCAGTTTTAGACCATAGATTATTTCCCATTTGATCAATCTTGCTCATATTGAAAACAAAAATGCCAGTATGTAAGGGGTAATGAGATTTATTAGAAGTTCTATGCCAGATGGAAAATTTCTAAGTTATAGGTCAAGGTCAAATTAAAATTCTCTGATATTTTTTTTATCCTATTTTCACTATTTTAAGTGCAGCCCTTTGAGATGGTCACCATTTCAATTAAGTCTAGTTTGTCCCATTCCTACCGGTTTTTGTGTCGTGGTGTAGATGGACTGTCTGGAAATATTTGAACAGTTCATGATTCCAGGGTTGGTTGTATTGTAAATATGGATTAATTCTTTAAGAATCTCTTTTCTACACTATTTGGCATTTAGCAAACAAACTGAGTATATGGCAAGGGCCTGAATTAAAATTGTGAAATCCACCACTACATGAATTACGAAAGGATGCTTGGTCATTTAAGATATACTGACTGCTCGACTGTTTAGAAAAAATCATAATAATTAAAGCACTGTTTGTTATTTTTCCCCTTTCATTGATGGGTTATACATTGTACTTACAACATGTCAGTGAGAATGCCATTATTTTACGGTCATATAGTTTACACAAGGGGGTTCATTTATACAATGAAATGCTTTCTTTGGTGATTCATGCTGGATGTGAAGGTAGTGGCATTACAGAAAAATAACGTAGGTTATATAAACTTTTTTCTGCAGTGATGGCTGGGTCTTGTAAATTTCAGTCCCGACAATTTCTATAGAGCTGTGAATTGCAATTACCAGTTATTTTTATAAGAAATAAAGGGAATCATACTTTGATTGTGATTGCAAATATAATATTGTGTTATCAATCTTTTAATGCATATACCAGTATGTACATGTGTTTATTTTGAAAACTTCCGTAGATCATCTTTGCATATAGAGTTAACTAGTTTGATGATCTCCAATTACCCCATGAATCTAGTTGAAAAGCAACACAACTCATTTTACTTTAAAGTATAATAACAAAATGATAATTTTGTTTAATCTTAGATAAAGATTTATGTAATACATCTCATATTGTACTTTTGAGAGATGATGTGTACATGTATGGCTTCAGGGTCTCTTCTATATTGAAACCTTTACAAACACAGCAGTTTCTAAAATGTGATGATAATTGTACTGACATTGCACTTAAACAATATGATGCTTTCTTTTAGAGATTCATGCAGGATAGGAAGGAAGTGACATTGCAGAAAAAATACATAACCTTTTTTTTGCAATGATTGATACCTTCATAACCTGCATGAAGGTACAACCCGCACAGCCAATTTGCCTTACATGGGAATTTGAGTCTGACATCATTATAATTATTTCATGCAGTCCGTGATTATCCTTAGGTTGCTGAACATTTCGACCAATCAATATACTGGATAGATTTTGATCATTTGGAAAAAATCCTGTCGATTTCCATAGAAATATGATTCACAATCGGGTTACTTAAGAAGTAGAGAAGTTACTAAGAAAATATAAATATACGTATATGAAATTCAACGGCAGTCTCAAAATGTGGTGTGAAGCCGGCTATAGTGTTCTAAAAAGTATCACAAGTATCGTGGGTTCCACTACACTTAATATCAAGTAATTGTACTGGGAAAATGCGAATCCATCTTTGTATGATCCATGTAATGAATGTGTGATTCTATTTTTAGGTATTGGCTGAATATAAATCCAGAAAAGGAGAACCAAGATCAGAAGAGAAAATTCTGGCCAAGTTCAGCAAAAAAGTGAACAAGAACCCCAAGTTCAAAGTTCACAAAGAGAGAGTCAAACTAAAGAAGTGATCATAAATTTTTAAAGTGATCATTACATATTCTTTTATGTTTTATGATATTGAAGATACATTATTTTGAATGAATGATTGTTGAGAAGAAGATGTATTTAAATGTTGTTATGAAGTTTCATATTGCTTACTTGTTTTAAAACTTATAATAAACATTGATAAAGGTGGATTGAGTAAAATTTGTTAATTACAATTTTGAGGATGCCCAAATTCACAGACAGTTTTTCCAATATCAATTTTTCATACATGTACCTCAATGAACCTTTGATTATTGGATCAACTTAACATCAAAGTCCATGAAAAATTGGTGTTCAGAGAATATTTATGAAGTCCCTGTGTACAATTAGTGCATGAATTATTTTATGCTTTTTGAAATAATAAGCTTGATGAAATATATACCTGCTGTCAGTTTAAGTTGAGGTTGTACAATTTCTGAACAAACCTCATAGTTATTCAGTTTGACAGGAATTTAGACCTTCAGTTAATAAAAAAATACTCATTATTTCTATTTCAAAAAACCCTCCAAAATCCTTGCAATAATTCAATATCATATGAGGAATAGAAAACTAATTTAAAAACACTTTCCTTTGTATTTTGTGCAGTTATGAAGTTAACGGTATCTAGACGGAGCCATTGCAAAAGCCCCACAGCAAGATGAGACGGAAAGCTGCCGAACAATCTCCACACGACTTGCCATTGGGCTAACTTAACACAACTCGCCAACGTGCTAATACAACTTTTTAAATACACAACAAGCTAACGCAACTTTACTCAGCGCGCCGCCATTCGAACACGATTCACACGACTCGCCTTCCGCTTTCATGGACACGATGTGCTGTGCGACGGCGTGTTAACGTTGTGCTAAATGTAAGTCGCGACGGGACGTTATGTGAAGTTGTGCATGTGAGTGCGGCTTATCATTGTATGAAAGCACTACAGCGTTTTGTTTGCTAGCTTGTCAAATTAAGTTGTACCACCAAAACGGATTGACAGCGCGATTGCGAGTTTGTGAAGTTGCGTTAGCATGAGGACGCGTTGTACGAAATGAGTTAGCACGACCAGAGACATAATTGATAGAGATTGGCAGCTGAAATAAATCTCGCGAAATCTCGCGGTCCCTATTGTAAAGTATTCCCAGTTTAAATCAGTATATCTTTTTAATAAACAATTAAATCGAAATATAAACAACTAAACGCTATAACTACCAAAATATTCAAAATATACTTCCATTAGTTTATGTCTTATAATTATAAACAATATAAAAAGAGGAGTTTTAGGGGTAGTTGGCTACCCGTCGTCCGAGATTTTGCCGATGTTTTATAGCTGGCCAGTATATTTTCTACATATTAATCTTTTTTTTCAATTTTTTGTTTCAAAAAACGTCTTTGCACCTTTTCATATAAACAATATACTTTTGGTTTAAGATCATCATCTCAGTTTACTAATATGTAGTTCTCAAAGTAAGGTTTGTCCTGTAACATTTTCAACAACAAAACACGCTAATTGCGGAGTTGCCAATCTCTGTTATTTATGTCTCTTAGCGCGAGGGCGTGGTGCTTTTCCCTTACATATTGTACGAGCACTTGGCGACATTGCGTATCGCATGCCAGCGCGACGACAAGTATTGCGAATATGCGTTAGCGCGACGGCGTGTTATACAAAGTTCTTAAGCGCAACGGCGTGTCGTGTAACGATCCATTTTTGGGAGTTGATTTTAATCAACTCTCCTATGCATTTACTCTGGCAAACCGAAAGTGAAACAATGTGTGGACCTAAGCAAAAATCGTCACCGCTGACAAGTCTTGAATATAATAGAAAAATTCAATGTAATGTATGCTGAAGCATTGTTTATTCAAGAAAACTTATCTATAAACTCTTTGAAAATAGAAAGATTTTATATAATACGAACAATTTAGATATTTATGTAGACTCATGTATTCCTACGCCAGGGTCTAATATAGGCTCGTTCAACCAAAAGCTCGACTGTCTCCGTAAATGCTTGTCGGAGATTAGTTCTTAAGCGCAACGGCGTGTCGTGTAACGATCCATTTTTGGGAGTTGATTTCAATCAACTCTCCTATGCATTTACTCTGGCAAGCCGAAAGTGAAACAATGTTTGGACCTAAGCAAAAATCATCACCGCTGACAAGTCTTGAATATAATAGAAAAATTCAATGTAATGTATGCTGAAGCATTGTTTATTCAAGGAAACTTATCTATAAACACTTTGAAAATAGTAAGATTTTATATAATACGAACAATTTAGATATTTATGTAGACTCATGTATTCCTACGTCAGAGTCTAATATAGGCTCGTTCAACCAAAAG
This sequence comes from Magallana angulata, assembly GCF_025612915.1. Taxonomy (NCBI): domain Eukaryota; kingdom Metazoa; phylum Mollusca; class Bivalvia; order Ostreida; family Ostreidae; genus Magallana; species Magallana angulata. The sequence continues at coordinate 29,173,131 of NC_069114.1, forward strand.
CTCGGTTGTCTCCGTAAATGCTTGTCGGAGATTAACGGAGACAGCTGAGCGTCTGGTTGAACGAGACTGGAGTTCAATATCAATTAAACAATAAAATGCTTTCTTTGATGATTCATTCGGGATGTGAAGGTAGTGACATTGTAGAAAAAATACATAAATAACGCGGGTTATGTAAATTTTTTCTGCGATGATCACTACCTTCATAACCCGAATGAATCATCAAAGAAAACATTTTATTGTTTATATTAACATCTTTCGTTAAGCTAATCGATAAATTGATTAGGAAAAGCAAGTAAAATTCACTAAATTACTGTTGATGTACGTAAGTAAGTTAACTAAAAGAAACAGCCAAATTGTCTCCTGTGAGACTGAGAGTCTGACATCGTCGTGATTATTTCGTGCAGTCTGTGATTTTTCCTAGGTCGCTATAGGTTTGGACCAATCGATAAACGTGACGTGTCGATATCTGTCCTGTCATTTTCTTGTCAGTTTCAGCCGCTGTAGATTTCGACCAATCGATTAATGGGGCGTGTAGATTTCAGTCTAGCTGTTTCTATAGAGCTATGAATTAACTACAGTGTATAAGTTTCCGTAAGAAATAGAGGGAATAATACTGGGGAGATGTAAATATTAGTGCTTGGATCCATTTAAGCATTGAATCATTATTTTTTGAAAGATGTGGACTCATAACTGCAACGGTGTGTGCAAACAAATTAAATAACGCACGCTGGCGCGTTATGAAAATTTGTTTGCACACACCGTTGCAGTTATGAGACCACATCTTTAAAAAAATAACGATTCAATGCTTATATTTACGTTTTTTAACATTTATTATCTTTCCAAAAACATGATTTATTTTTTAAAAATCTCTTGCTTATTCAACGAGTAATGTGCAATTAACGGAAGAGCCATTGGAACAGCCGAATCATGCTGACAAAAATAGTGCAAAGAGATTTGATAACTTATAAGAGAATTTTATTTTTCATTATGTAACTTGACGAATTTACTTTTGGTATACTAAGAAATTAATCAATTGAATTCATTTTACTGTAAAATATGTTAACATCAAGAAATATTAATCAGCGTAAGAATAATATCAGGTCGTGATCTGGCTTGAAGTCGCGAGGAGAGTCGGTCATGTTCTTCGAGAACTGTATTCATTCGCATCAGATTAAGTGATTGGGTCTTCTTATCTGTGTTATACGTAAATATCACTCAAATAAATCAATGCAATTTGATAGGGGAAAGAAAGTAAATGTAACTAGAGCAGAGCTCGTGGCAAAGCCACGAGTAGGTCTTCCGTTGTTGCTGCGAGTTGAAAATGTATGTGTATATGGTGTCAATAATTTATAATGACTAAACTTTCAGTTCTGCTTTTGTTATAAAAATGTGTTGTGATTGAAAGCCTGTATATAAAACGTGTTTTGAAAAAGAAAGAAAGAAAATGTTTTAGGAAAACTATCTGTCGAACACAGTTTATGTAATCGTTTCAAACATTCTTTAAAAAATGAGATGTTTAATGGCGAGTTAAATTTTCAGAGGGTAGCAAGCATTGTTACATATACTCATGATTCATGTGAGAAATTGTGTTTTTTGGGAGTTGATTTTAATCAACTCTCCTATGCAGTTACTCTAGCATACCGAAACTGAAACTGTGTTTGCACCTAAGCACAAATCATCGCCGCTGACAAGACTTAGTTCTTGAAAATAATGAAGCATTTTTTTAAAGGAAACTTTTTTATAAATACCTTGGAAATAATCAGATTTTAAATGGTACGAACAATTTGAAGTTTTTTTTAGTCGTATGTATTCCTACGCCAGAGTTCAATATATAGACTCGTTCAACCATCGGCTGTCTCCTTACATCTCCGGCAAGTAGGGAGTCAGTCTATATTTAGAGGTCGCATCATCAAGCTATCACGTGACCTGGTATCTCTTACTTGTCGGAGATTAACGGAGACAGCCAAGTATCTGGTTGAACGAGACTAGAGTTCATTATTGGTTGGATCCATACAATTTTTGAAATATCTGGAATATCAAAACATAGTTTGATGAAATCAGTTCTATTTTAAAATATTACACAACATGATTCATTAGAGAATTCATATTATAAAAATGTGCATAATTCAAATGCAGATTATAAACTACTTGCCAAGCAAACTAGCATATCGTTGATTTTAAAATAAATAACATTGGATAAAATCAACTCTCGTCAGTACATCAGAACTTTGATTTAAAAACCGAACCCGCCTACAAAACACGTAACCTTTTCTCTAAAAGGGAACTTCTTTATTTAAAAATATTTACTATGTGCAAGTTTAGAATTGTTGCGTGATGACAAAATTTACAGACCCTGCAACGTACTACTACACCAAAAAACGTGCGACTTACGTGCGAGAAACGTTTCGTGTAAACCGTTTAGCGTTTCGTGTGATTGTGAAGCGTTTCGTGTAAACCGTTTAGCGTTTCGGGCAAAGCGTGCGAGAACCGCGTGAAACATTCATCAGATTTCATTCGGAACTCACTGACACTTCAATTTACTTTCAATTGATGAAAGGGAATATATCCAAGATATCTTCATTGAACAATTTTCACTCATAAAATTTCACAGGAACGAAAACAATTTTCTTACGGAGATTTATAATAGGAAATGTTTACATCTTTTCTCCATTCGGAAGTACTCGGGTTACCTCGCGCAATTTTTAAACGTTATCATCCGGGCTTATTAATGGCTGATTCAATGCAAAATCCCCGTAGACTTTCAATATTGGGATGTGTATTGAAACCTGAAGCGGTAGAGGGGGCGTTTCAACACATATAATCTGGACATTTTTCATATAAGTGGATGAACGTAGTTTGAGCACAAAGGTATTTACTATTATTGAAATATCAAGCAAAAAGTGGTGGAAGAAAAAACTCGGGACATAGTATATCTTATAAATTTATGAAACTTTGAAGTGTTTTGAAATTCTTTAACCAGGAAACAACGATGTCTATATATAGATCAGTAATAGGATAAGGTAATGTCAAACATCGAAGACTGTACGAAAATTTAAGAAACTGTTTTTATTACAAGTATTACCGTTAATAATTAAATCAAAGTTTGCCGAATCTTCCTGGAATTAAACATAAGCTGTAAATTTACTTTGTTTAAAAACTTTCATGGTTACTCAGTTTGAAACATTCTTTACCTAAGACGTTTTACTTTTCCTCTAAGCATCCGCCTTCGTAGCCTTTCCTTTACACTACATCTAATTTCATCATGTTCACAAGTGATTATTCGTTCGCATTTTAAAATATTTAATGTCCGTATTCTCGGACTCCATGCTAGTAAATTTAGTTGAATATAAGCTACGTCATTCTTATCCATGTGCATGTTGTCGACGGCGCGCGGCCAAAGAAATTTTCACAATCGTTCTTTAAAACGCTTTAAAGTAATACAATATAGGATATACATGTAATTTTTATATACAGACCTTAATTAATTTGTTTGCAAGTTTATAACTAATGATTATTCCTTTATCGGCACCACTTATAATTTATTCATCTCTCTCTCTCTTTTCTTTCTCTCATTCAAGTCACGAGCGGCAATGTCTTAACTCCGCCCAGCTACGATCTGATTGGACAAAGGTCAGTGAAAACATTAGGTAGAAACTTTTCTGGAGTAAACCCGCTTCAATGTACTTCGCTGTTCATGTTTTGATAAGCATATATATTTTTTTATTTATTTACATCGATAACTCTTACTGAGACCATTCGACTTTATACAAGCAGCACGCATAACCTCGGACATCGGGTGTCTCCTGCACCTGGCTGAACCTGTCAATCAACCTCTGTGTATTTGTTTTCATTGGATGGTCAAGCGTCTCTTTTTTTGTCAATAGCCAATGGAAAATTAATGACTTCAAGGTAATCGGAATCAGTATTTGATGAAGCATACAATTCAAATGACAAAATTTTTATTAATTATCTGAAAATTATTTAAACCACTATTAATGGAAAACAAAGAGTCTTAGAAGTAATTAACACACAGGGATTTGCCTACAATGTACACAGTCATGCAATTACTAGTAATTATTATGGGAATCTTTACGCATGGTACTTGATTCGAACAGATTATAATAATCTATACACTGTACGCCGTTACACATGTACGAAGCGCCGGTAATATATACGAATATTGAGTCAAAAATTTAAATCATTTTTATTTCTTGTTCTTTTCAATACAATGTGAAATTACTTTCAGAAAAAAATTCCGAAATACTAATTACAACTTTCTTTTTTGTGTAATCATTTGAATTTTTTCTGGGTTCATGTATATATATGTTCAGAACATACTTATTTACGTGCGAATGATACGACATAGGAAAAAAATAATCGGTTGTTCGTAGAACATTTTTATCTTACGAATGTGACTAATTTTATTTTAAATATTTTTTAACATTATCAATGTAAATAATATCAGGTGTATTTACTGTTTGTGTTTTTACATCGTAATCTCTGAAACCAATAAAAATACTAATGTTAGCAGAAAAATCAAATCCCGCCGAATACTGAAAAACCGATTTCAGTTAGCAATCATACGGATTTTATTTTCGGTATTGACTATTGAGTTACGGTAACTTTTTTTCTGGATGATTTTATTATTTATTATTTTATGTAAAAGCACCACTCCAACAGTTACTCAATTATATAACAAATGATGACCTGGGGCTATATATGTTCCGAGCTGTGTGCGCTGAAGCGACACAAGATTCTCGGTCGCATGTGGCGATTGAATTTACACAATGACAATGACAATTTCTTTATTCTCTGAACTGCATAAATTACAGTGTTGAGAAAAATCACAAAAAAATTTTGAACAATAATACATATAGTATATACATTGCATGCATTGGAGTGACAATACAAAAGTGAAAAAAAAAATGAAAAAGGGAAAAAAGTATGATAAACAATTAACCTAGAGAGCTAACTCTCTCAATTATAACTTTAATGAATTTACACAGATTAATCAACAATTTTTTATTACTAGTATTAAAGAGTTGTTGAAATTTGTAAACATTTGGTTGTGTGTAGAAGTATGAAGGTATGTATAAAAATCTCTTATCTTTAATTGTTACATCTGTACAATGAAATAAATAATGAAATTCATCTCCTATCTCAATACAGTTACATATGGTACATATACGGTTTTCACGAGGTATATCATACCATCTACCTTGTTCTATAGGCAATTTAGCATTACTTGTTCTAAACATACAAAAAGATTTCTGATATTTGTATGGCAGATCTAATAAGTATTTTCCAAAGATAATGTAGTTTTAAAAATTCTATAGTTAATACCTTTTGATGAATTATACATTTCACTATTCCATGACTGCTTGAATTGGTCTAGAAGTATATGAAAAACTGTTTTCTTAAGCCACTGGATATTTACATTTTGTTGATACAAAATAATAGATAGACCACAATCATTTAATATTTTAACAATAAATTTAAACCAGGGTCTGTTCATTTTACCCATTGCATATTGTAGTTTTGACGCAACTTTATTATTTTGTGAAAAGACAAGTTTACTCCAAAATGCTATCATGCGGACTTTAACATTAATTATTAGTGGGTATCGTCCAAGTTCCCCATACACCATATAATTTGGTGTTGAAGACTTTAGATTTAAGATATGTTTACAAAATTTCAGATGTAACTTTTCAACAAGTGCTATATTACCAAATCCCCAAACTTCACATCCATATAGTAAAATAGGTTTCACAATTTTGTCAAACATATCTAATTTACAATCGATTGACATATTGTGTTTTCTACATTTGGCTATTACACTATACATAGCTCTAGTAGCTTTTTCACAAAGTTCTTTCACATTGAGATTAAATGATCCATTTTTACAAAAATGTACTCCAAGGTATTTAAAATTATCTACAATTTCTAAACTAATGTCTCCATACTTAAATGAATAATCTACACGTGATCTACCTTTATTAAAAATGACAATTTTTGTTTTATCACTATTAACTTTGAGATGCCAGTTTTTACAATATCTTTGAAAAACATCAAGTTGATGTTGAAGATCATCAGGAGATTCAGATAATAGTATTGTATCATCTGCATATAATAATACAAAAAGTCTAAGATATAAATTACATTTGTTTTCTAATTGGTGTGATAGTGATGTCAAACCCTCTACATCATATGTTGATAAAAATTCTTCTAAATCGTTAAGATTGAGTGCAAATAAAAAAGGTGACAAATTTTCACCTTGTCTAACACCCACTGTACATGGAAACATATCAGAGGTTAAACCCTTGACAGTTACACAAGATTTAATTCCCTTATACATATTTGTAATAACATTAAAACACTTGCCATCAATATTGTTCAACAAAATTTTGTTCCATAGACCAACTCGCCAAACAGAATCAAAAGCCTTTTCAAAATCTATAAAAGCACAAAATAATTTTATTTTAAATGTCTTTGATAATTCTATCAGAGAATATAATGAAAAAATGTGATCAATAGTCGAGTAATCTTTACGAAACCCAGCTTGATTTTCTAAAATAAGTTCTACTCTATTTGCATACTCAGTCAATCTTTCATTGATGATAGAAGTAAATAATTTCCCAAGACAGCTTATAAGTGTGATTGGTCTATAGTTTGATGGATCAGTATTGTTACCTTTATTTTTATAAATTGGGATAATATTTCCATGTATCCACTGTGAAGGTATAATTCCAGTTTCAAAAATCTTGTAAAATAACTTCACATAAAGATTTAACATAATGTCACATGTATTTTTAATATATTCATTAAAAATCCTGTCAATTCCACATGACTTATTATTTTTCAGTGATTTAATACATTTTATAATTTCATTACTTGTAATTGGCTGATTAATAACATTATTAAATTCCCCATCAGATAACAGACTGACCGAATAAACAAACGGGTGGGAAAGTGAAACAAAATGTTACACATGAGAAGAAGCCACCAAAAATGATTTTCGATAGATCTTGATATCGTTTTGACAATTAAAAAAAGTCCAGCGCGAGCTCCTGTCAGGGGGGCGGGAAGGGGCAGTAATGAGTTCGCTTCTACAAAGAAACGAACGACCATGTAGAAAAACTACAGAAGTGATTAATACCGAGCGCAGCGAGAGGCGGGCGAAGCCCGCCTCGCGAAGCGAGGATTAATGGTAACACGTATATATAAGAAAATCAGTGAAAAATGAAAGTTGAATCAGGGGTACTAAGGCCCAAAAAATTTTCTTCCAGCCATGGGCGCCGCCATATTGGCCGCCATTTTGTTTTTAAAAAGTTAGTTCGATCATTGATTGACTGGTAGTTATCGATGTTTATTGCCCCTAAACTCGATTTAATAAGTTCCAATGTTTCAAAAGAAGGTAATTTGAATTAAAAGAAATTAAAAAAGAAAACAAATAAGTTTTAATAGTGCTTCAATCAAGAAACACGACTTGTTCTATGTATGTCTTATCAAATTATCAGATGGAAAATGAAAACATTAACGCCAAGGAACTGATCTTTAAGATTCTGAATAAAGTATTCAATTTTATTACATTGGCATTCATATGAATTAAATTGATGAACAATGAAAGAAGAATTTAAAAAAAATTCCGAATCACGTAAGTCTCTTCGGCTATTTCCGAAGACGTTTTACGTCTGAAATATGACGTCATAATGTAGACTGAGCACGCGACATTTAGTTTAACTCTGACGAATGATTTGAGAAGGCAATCATGCTGGCGGATCCTACTGTGTGCGTTTTAAATAGATTTTATTATACAAAAATCAAACTGCACTGTGTTAAATCTGCGCTCGGTCCAACGGTCACACCGTTTACATATTATGTGACCGATAGAATCTAATATAAAGTTGTTTAAAATTCATGTGAATTTTTTTTTAAAAAAATCATCGAATGCCTCAATTCAGGACATTTTTTATCGTGCTAGCACCTACTGCAAACATGTTACATGGAACTTTGGTTATAATTTGATTTTTAAACTACCTTGTATGCTATCTATAAATCAATGCTTAATCAACTGTACAAGTTCAATGAATTTATCTTTTCATCTTAAACGAATATAATAGTTGAAAACAGAATAAAATATAGTTGTGTCCGTGCAAAGTATGAAACATGAACGCGCGATAATGTACATGTAGAAGAACACGAACCGACCCCGGATTACTTGTCCACTCGCGCCGGTTCTCCTCAGCCATGTGCGAGGGATGATCATCATTTAAAGGTTTACTATTTGTGTGTGTGTGGTGGTGGTGGGGGGGGGGGGATGATTTAAAACATTATTTGTGCAGTTTCTAAAATATTTTACATAAACAAACTAACCATTAATTTATGTCTTACATGTACGATGTGTACGATTTGGAGTAATATCGCTCATTAATATTCATTTACACTCAAATGTTCAATTGAATAAATACAAGATGGACAAATTTTTATAGGATTAAATTATAACAGTTCCTGTTTTTACGGCTATAGTAACTCAAACACGTTCATATGCATGTAAGTGTGCGTCGCGGTGTGAGAATCTTGTGTATTAAATACCCGCTTAATTACTGCTAGGTACATGTAGTGCAGCCGTGGCTGATCTCATCGGCCGTTGGCGAAGGATATATTACGTAAAGGTACATGTACAACGCACAGACAGGCACAGATCAGAACCCAGGAAGATTTGAAAAGTTTGCAGTATAATGACCATACTCTATAAAATAGAAGTTATTTATTTTAAACTTAAAACCCACAATTGATCTGTGTCTATTATTGCTTTAGATTGAGAATGACATTGCTTTTATTAATTAACTGAACGATTTCCTAATTGACACCCAATCGTTTAATCCATAAAAAAATTATGTGTAATCAAAACGAAACCAATTATCGAGTTCGCGGCTAAATAAACTCATACATGTATTTGAGAGACACAGCTCTCGTGTATTAGATAACCGCTGACCGCTACAGCCGCGAGCATGGTGACCGATTTTCTCGGCCGCGGGCGAGGGAGAGCTTACGTAATGGTACACACACACAGCTCTGATTCAAGGTAGATTTTAAATGCATGGAGTTAATAAATACAACTTAATGCATAGAGTTTTTTAACTCCATATTGTGTGGTTAAATAGAAAAGAAAAAGAATATTTTGTTTTCCAATTGCCGTTTTTAATGATAGTGCACTATAAGAACTTAACAACAATGACTTAAACTCCTAAAAAAAGCATGTACTCCAACAACAACAAAAATTCTTATAAATTAATGCCTCCTGTATAAACCAGCATACTTTCTGCGGCAACTTTATGCCAGTTGTACGCACAAAGACTTTCGTTAACTTGTCAAATGAAAACAGGTACATGTCAACATGTAAAGCTTTTTACACTCATACTACACAAATCACTTACAAAATAATATTGTTACGACCTTTATGAGATCCCAACAAACAACTTTTTCAGCGACATCCATATCAAAATCCTAACAGTTTTTGAGTTATTAAGCAAAAACTTTTAGGGGCTATCGGCCCTCAATTTTAGGGGCCAGCCCTTTTTTATTGGTGTCAAATGAAACCCCTTGATATTCTGCACAAATTTTATTCTACATGTCTTAACAAAATATTTTTCGTTAAAAAGATATAAAGGAAAATATGTCTGAATTTTTGCAGTTTTTGGAATCCGGTTTTTTGACCCCCTACCTTTTCCTTAATGAGGAACGTAATCCAAAAACAAAAACCGATGTATACAACTTCAATGTCTTTGTTATTCCCATTCCCATTCCCTGTTATCATAGTCTCGGAGCCTTTGTCTGGAAACCAAAGGCCCTAAAAAATTTTAAAAGGGAATAACTCATTAACGGAAAGGGAATTCTAACTTTTATGAATTGATGAAGATAGTGTTTTGTAAAGTCCATTAGCCCTGAAAATTTGAGCAAAAACTGTTCAGAAATGAGCACGATATGAAGCCTCAAAGTTCGCGTCTAGGAAGAAAAAAAAAAAGAAAAAAAAGAATAATCTTAACCCGCACAATAATAGAAAGGTCTTCCGTTGGAAACGGAAGACCTTAAATATACAATTTTTAGAATTGTTTCGATTACTAATACATAGTTTGAAATCTGTCTTTAAATATTACACAACATGATTCATATGGGGTTTCTCTAAATTCTTGCCTGAAAAGTCTAATTAAAATTCATATTATAAAAAAGTGCGTAATTTAAATACAGACTAGAAACTAATTGCCACGCAAGATAAGTTGATTTTAAAATAAATGATAATCGATAAAATCAACTCCCGTCAGTACTTCAGTACTTTGATTTTATTTGTTGGCTGTTAGTATATGAGTTCTTATAAAGACCAATGTTCACTGGGTCAGGGGGATTTAGATCAATCCCCGTCTTATGCACATGCATATTACTAATCGTGTCAATAGATTAAAATTCAAAAACGGAATTAATCTTTTAAAAACCTTTGCCAAGTTTCATTATATCGATCAAAATCTAATTTTGTTAAAGTTTCTGACAATCGAGCGTGTTTGGTACAGAGTAGTAGGTAGGTCAAAATTTGTTCAATACGTTCCCGATACACATTCATTTTTTTATTCATTTTGAACCAGAGGGAAGAAAAATGAAATGTCATATAAAAATTGTAAATTATTTGATAATGTTTATCTAATGCAATTTCAATATACGACAGTTACTAGTATATTGCATAGAAATGTGTTAAGGTGGAATAACACTCCTGGGAAAAGTCACTCAAATTAACAGTATTTTTTTATTATGATGATAAATAGACTGTACATATGTTAAATAAGCGAAAATTTTGCAGTTTGGGGATGAAAAAATGAATATCTAAAAATTACAATTCACTAAGTATAACAACAAATGTCCCTGCTGGATTCGAGATGTACGGATCACAAGCCCGACACTTTATCCACTCGGCTATGTAGTAAGTTACACATTACTGTCGATAAAACGAACGTCGTTTCGATCAGAGGTCAGTCATGTTGTGATGATGTCTTATTCCACCTTAATGTGAAATAGATCGGACTATCACAGCATTTCCAGATTCTTAAAAAATTTTATTTTTAAAGTAAATCTATAGCCAAATACAAACATTAGAAAGCAAAACAAATGAAATTGGTTTGTTTTGAGTTTATAAAGAATTAAAAAAAAAAGACACAAAAAAAATTATTAAATGGAAAATATGGAAATACTTCAATAAAGTAAAAAAAATGTGATGAATTGGAGTTGAGTTTGTTTTAAAATGGGGACAGAAAATTCAAGGATAGAAATAATTAAGAAAATGATTTTTAAATTCAGAAATTCCTTTATTCAATTTCTAACTCAACAGAAAAAATACTTCGTAACTTTGGATATCCTTAACTAAAATTACGATGGATAATTTAAGTTGTTCCATTCAAATCCAAAATTACGAATACAATAAACCTCAAACTTATATATTCAATAACACGGCATTTTGTCTGGTATGCATATTATCAATAAGAAAGCTAATTCCCACTCAAGAAGGAGGGTTGCCAGACGTTATTTGATAAGACTGCTTGAAACGTTTAATAAGATGTGAAGCATTATTATGAAACATACGTACTTTTGGTCCGTTTTGAAAAAAAAAAGAACACTTCGCCTGAGAGGGAAATATTGTCGATTTTTTTAAAGAAGGATGAACTATTTTTTTTATTACATTATGGCCAAATTCAGAAAATGAAAAACCATCTATTGTATGTTATAGACCTCTGATTGTAATGTTATTTTTCACTTTCATAAAAGTAGGTTAATGACCTACTTTTTGAGTTAATGGCCATTGAATATTTTTTGAAAAATTCAGAAAAATCCATAAAAAATTTACACTATTATTGAAATATACTTAATTGTAAAAAAAAATTACAAATAATAAAACACTTTAAAAAACGAATTACAGTTTATGAATGGTAGTGGCACTAAATAGGTATAAGCATTAATATTTCAGCAACAATTTTAAAAAATATTTCAGTCCGAATTTCCTCTATCAGTTTTCAAATCCCTATCCTAATTTAATCCAATTTTACAAAAAATTAATGATGATCATGCAAAAACATTTATAGTATTGCACTACTTATATTGACCTTATTTTGTCGGCATAAAATTTATATGAGGTCAATGATCAAAATTTTGAGAAATGGAGTCTTTTTATCCTTTTAAGCATTTTTCAATATTTTTGCAATAAGTGCCATACAATAATTTTAATGAATAAGTGAGTAAAAAACAACAGAAAATATGAAAAATTATATAGACATATATAAAATCTTAACTTTTAATATTAGAGTACTGCCAAAAATGTTTTAGCGGAAAACAAAATTTGCAAAATTTAGTCCGAATTTCTTCTGTTTGGCTAAAAGTCTATTTTTGTTTGAGCTTAATTCCATATTAAAGTAAAAATATCGAACGTTTTGTCAATAATAATTCATTTCATAAATGCTTTGTTTGTTTAAAACAAATTTTACTCATAACATTTAACTTTATAACAATCCGAATTTGAGAACTTAAACTCTTGAGTAAACATTAGCCTTAAACGCCTGACAAATCTTGTTGATTTCAAAGAGCAGTTGCTGTGTGGCCAGCATGGAAACAGACAAGCCTACGTCACGCTGTTTGACACAACTACCCAAAGTCCAAGCTCTTGTTAAAATGGTTCTAATTAACAGCCTTATAGAAACCGAGAGGACTGAAATCTACACAACCCAGTTCTAGTCAGTTTATCTATCGGTCGAAACTTTCAGCAACCAATTGCAATAATCAAGATGATGTCAGACTCCGATTCCTATATAAAACGACTTTGCTATTTCTTTTAAAACCGTTTTAACAAGACCTTGGACTTTCGGGAGGGTGTAACTATCTTTTTCTTGCGTCAAAACAAGTTAAAAATGACGCTTGCTTCAAGTGAAATATACATTGATTGTGTATAGTCTTAGCTCGAAAGCCAGACGAATCTTGTTAATTTCAAAGAGACATGCCTGAGTGACCAGCAATAAAATAGACAGGCCTACGTCACATTGCTGTTTGACACAACTACCTCAAGTCCAAGCTCTTGTTAAAATGGTTCTATCTAGTGTACTGATTTGTATCTTTCTTTCTGCAATGTCGCTACCTTCATACCCACAGGTCCTGTATCATTTAAACAATAAAATGCGTTCTTTGGTGATTCATTCGGGATATGCAGAAAAAAACAATGATCGCTACCTTCATAACCCGCATTGATCATCAAAGAAAGCATTTCATTGTTTATATTAACATTTTTTTAGCAAATTAATAAACTGGTTATGAAAAGTAAGTAAAATTCACTAAATTACTGTTAATGTACATAAGTACGATAGCTAAAAGAAACAGCAAAATCGTTTCATGTGAGACTTTGAGTCAGACATCATCATGGTTACTAGTATTTCGTGCTGTCCTTGATTTTTCTTAGGTCGCTGTAGGATTCGACCAATCGATAAACAGGCCTATGCGTGTCAATTTCAATCCTGTCAGTTTCTTGTCAGTTTCAGCGGTAGAAGATTTCAAGCAATCGATAAACGGGGCGTGTATATTTCAGTCTGGCTGTTTCTGTAGAGCTATTAATTAACTATAAGTTTCTGTAAGAAATAGAGGGAATAATGCTTGGTAGATGTAAATTCATCAAAATATTATTCGTCTTATAAAGTGAATATTCAGTTAAATAAAAACTCCATTATAGAAAATGAAATAAGTTAAGAAAATATTTTGTTGCAGAATTTTTTTTCTAAAAAAAAATCATTTTTCTGTCGTTAGTACATGTATGCTTATAATATTGTCCTAAGCTTGGCATCGTTGTATACAATGCAGACTTACAGCAAACTACATTGAAGCGTTTAATAGGCACTTGCTCCAGAAAAGTTTCTACGTAATGTTTTGACTGACCTTTGTCCAATCAGATCGTAGAAGGCGGAGTTGAGACATAACCGCTCGTGACTTAATTTGAGAGATAGAGAGAGAGAGAGTTAACTGGTGAATGGAGTAAATTATAGATGACGCAGATGAGCGAACTATCTATCAACAATAGTTATCCTATTTAGTGACAAATCACGGTCTAGTATATCTTTGTATAAAAACTTTCTTCATGGTTACTCAGTGTGAAACATTCTTTACCTTAGTACGAATTTGTCCGCCATTGTTTTACTTTTCCAATAAGCATCCGCCTGCGTTGCCTTTCCTTTACACTACATCTAAATTCATCATGTTCATAAGTGATCATTCGTTCGCATTTCAAAATATTTAATGTCCGTATCCTCGGACTCCATGCTAGGAAATTTAGTTGGTTAGCTACGTCATTCTTATCCATGTACATGTTTTCGACTTCGCGCGGCCAAAGAAATTTTCACAATCGTTCTTTAAAACGCTTTAAAGTTATACCAATATAGGATATACATGTAATTTTTATATACAGACCTTAATTAATTTGTTTGCAAGTTTATAACTAATGATTATCATTCATCGGTACCACTTATAATTTACTCAACTCACTTCCTCGATCTCGCTCTCTCTCTCTTCTCTCTCTCTCATTCAAGTCACGAGCGGCAATGTTTTGATTCCGCCAAGCTACGATTTGATTGGACAAAGGTCAGTCAAAACATTACGTAGAAATTTTTCTGGAGGAAGTGCCTATTAAACGCTTCAATGTAGTTTGCTGTAAGGTGGTATGGGACATATCCATGTTGTGACGTACTATTTATCGAAATAAACGATAAAATCAAATGTAATTCTATAAATAGTTACTTTCCCAAAATTGTCATCTAATAGCGTAGCGCAGTGGGTTAGAGGGTCCACTCAACCGCACTGAGAATCTGTAAGTCTTGAGTTCGAATCCCGCTTAAACTTAAATTTTAGCTTAAAATTCACTTATTAATGACAGGTCTTAAAATTACACCATCATTCCATGCTTTCAATTTTATTTTCTGATTTTGAAATGCCGCTAAAAGATTTGTTTATAATCTCATTGTATGATTAAAATTGAATGCCAGAATACATAGTATAAACTGCATTTAACAAGTGCAGAAAGATCACCTGATTGAATTTTGCGTCATAAAACTTCGGCAAAGAAACCAATACCAGGAGAGCTTTACCCCCAGTTATCGTGAAAGGGTCTATTTAATTTTTCTGCTTATTGATTTTAAATGGATTTTTTAATCCTTTTTTTTCAAGTACAAGTTTGTATTTGATAAAGACGATGACCCCCCCCCCCCCCCCCCCCTCTGCGCGCTACATAAAGTTCTTTCATTTTTACACAGAAAGACAAATTAACCCACGTTTTAGATATTGATAGAATATTTTACAAATATCTTAAAACTCTTTTGATCGCAGCAAACTGAATGTTAAACATAGTGACCATCTATTATATAAATATATATAGAGGTAGAGCTAAATATTATTCGATTTATTTTGGTGTCAGTATAGCTCGTCCTCTACACCAAAACAAACAAGAGAACCATATTTGTCGTAAATGAAAGCGTTTCTATTAAATACGGCACAGTGAAAAATTGTAGGGTTAAACGTGACTGTTGGTTCTGTTTATATACATGTATATAATGTTTTAAATCGTCTGTTTGTAGAAAAGAGGCCGGTCAGTGATGCTTCATTGGATCGTTGGTGTGGCGTCTGTCTGCATGCTGGTACTAGGTGAGGGGATCTTGTGGCAGCTAGCGTCGTTCCACTCACCACCCCCATCTTTAATGTATCGCATAGCCCCCTATTTATTTTCTACCAAATAATATATCCCTTTATATCTCTCTGAACAAGCTATCGTTTTCCCTTGTTTTTAAAGGCTCTCTCTTTCATTCTATCTCTCTCTCTCACTCTATTCAAAGAATTAATTGAAGAAGATATAGTAACTTGTTTTTATTTAAGTACTTGTCTATTATAAAAAGTATTTGTTTTCAAATCATTATGCATTTAATCCGTGAAAGAAAAGTTTTTAAAAGCTCGCTTCCAATCAATCAAAATAAGGCAAAAAACGCGATAAAATTTGTATCTTAAAGGTATATGTGGCGTATTTTTTTATGCTAAGAAATATTTGATTGATTTATTTATTTAAATAAGTTATATAAAGATATATCTTCACAATAAATTACGCAGATTATATCATTCGGGTTAAAAAGATATAAAAATATATATATATAATTATTATGGGGTCGATAATAAATCCAGCATTTGAATAAACCTCGCCTTAAATCGGTCACGTGATACCACGCTCAGTCTATCACAACAGCAATGGCGACGACGAGAAAGATAGATATACTGTTAATTTGACAGATTTGGCAAAGAACAAAAAAAAGACAGAATGACAAGGATAGGAACTAAGGGAAGATTGTCATTGGAGACCATGTAGAATGATGGAATAGGAATTAAAGCCGAATTAAATTTAAGTTTTTATCATGAAATTGTAGGTGCCGTATATCTGGTCAGGTTCATCATGTTCATACGTAATTCATGTGTTCCATGTCTTTACTTTATAAGTTATAAAGCAAAAGTAGATGAATTTTTTAATAAAGAATAAATTAACACTTTCAGTACATGCATCCCTCTGGGAGAGGGGGTATTCACTCATTTTACCGTGTCGTTGATGCTTAAATCGTGTTTCATCTTTATTACACATAATTAGCAGTTTATATCGTTCTACATTAATGAATAACGGAATAATAATGTTTCAGGTATCATCTGATATAAGAATTATCTAATTTAGGATATGAAAAACGTGATATAATTTGTAAACAAAATGTTCTTCCATCGTGTTTTCAATACTATGTTTTCCCGCACTCATTCGCAGTAGCATTACACATGGTGAATCACATTAATATTCATCAGACGTGTAGCAAAGTTTAGAGACAAATAACTAAAGAAAAAACGTTTTACGGGCTTAGAGTTTGTGAAACGTCTAATTATAAAAAGCACGTATATTATTACTCAAACTCATGTCAAAAATTTTACTCCAAATACGCCACATATACCTTTTTGGGAGTTGATTTTAATCAACTCTCCCAAGCAGTTACTCAGACAAACCGAAAGTGAAACAATGTTTGGACCTCAGCACAAATCACTGCTGCTGGGAAGACTTAGTTCTTGAAAATAACTGATAAATTCGATGTAATGTATTCTAAAGCATTGTTTTTCCAAGGAAACTTATTTATAAATACCTTGAAAATAGTCAGATTTTAAATGGTACGAACAATCTAAATATTTTTTGAAGTCGTATGTATTCCTACGCCAGAGTTCAATATAGTCTCGTTCAACTCGACGCTCGGCTGTCTCCGTAAATCCTTGTCGGAGATTTACGGTGTCAGCCGAGCGTTTGGTTGAACGAGACTAGAGTTCAATATTGCTTGGATCCATACAATTTTCGAGAAATATTTCTATTACTGATACATAGTATGATTGAATTAATTTTAATTCATCTTTAAATATTATTTAACAAGATTCATATAGGGGTTTCTCGACATTCTTGTCGAAAAAGTCCAAAAATTCATATTATAAAAATGTGCGTAATTCATATTAGAAACTACATGTACTTGTCATGCAAAATAACATATCATTGATTTTAAAATAAATAAACATCGACAAAATCAACTCCCGTCAGTTTTTCAGTACATTGATTTGATTTAAAGAGGCACTCGCGATCCATAGAATTTATAACAAATACATAGATATAATAATAAACATGTCATAATTCTGCTTGTCTAGAAATAAGAGATTTATTAATCCAAGTTTATTAGGTAGGTCAATGATTTAGAATTCATTGTTCAAGTATCAAATTTTAACCGGCAGAGTAATCTCCAAAGTGTGTGAACTTTTGACATATTGAATAGTTTATTGCAGTAGGTTTAAACTTGTGAACTGCTTGATAATTTGCACCCCGATTTCAAATTTTTATGTTTATTACGAGAAATACTCTTTACTGCACCGACTCTATGTAGTAAAATAAAGAATTGTCAATAGAGTTAAAAACAAACTCTCATTTGATCATAAAAGCCCCATTATTGGGTTCATTACCTCTAGCTGATCCCGGTTTTCCCCTAAATGAAGTGTCATTGGCATCTTCACTCAATTATTTATACTAAAATACATGAGCTGTAGGGTGGATAATGTCGTACTGTTAACAGGTATTGAAGAGATTTTTCCAACGTGCCGACAGCCTTGGGATCTTGATTGTTTATATATCATCAGGAGCCGATCTTTAGATATATTGTTTTTTAACACTTCTTTTTAACCGCGCTCAACAAAAAAGTATGCTTGGATACACCTCATTCAACCAGTTTTTAGAAAAAAGCAAACTGATATAATTAGTATATGAGGAACCTGAAACACGCAAAGGACCGATACATTAAAACAAAGGTAATACTTTGTGTGTATTGTAGGTGCACCCGACAACCGAGGTACCAAATTTGTCATCGGGTTTATGGAAAATTATGCCACCAGCTACAATCTAGAAATATTTGTAACAACGTACAAAGCCGGTACGGTCACTGTGTCTGTGACGTCACCAAAATGGACGAGTCCTTCCATCAGCCAATCATTTACCGTGGCTGCTGGAACTGTAAAGCAGGTATTCGTCAGCAACAGCCTGAGAATGGCGGGATCCGGAAAAAGTAGCAAAGGAATCCTCGTCACAGGTTCTGATGAAATCGTAGTCTATGGTTTGAACAAGGAGGCAAACTCAAACGATGGCTTCCTGGCACTTCCGGTCGACGTTTTGAGTACGACGTATTACATTGTAACGTACTGGCCTTCCACCTATAAAACGGAATTACTGGTGGTCGGTATTTATGACAGTACGACAGTAACGGTGCAGTTTGGTCCAAACTCCGGGTTAAACGTCACTTACAGCGGTCAAAATTACTACCAGAACGACAAGATTTCTTCTACTCTACACTCGTACCAGACATGGCAAATTCAGGCCCCGGGAGACATGACGGGTTCCAAAATTACAGCGAACAAAGCCATTTCCGTCTTTAGTGGCAACGTTCTCACCAAAATCGCCACAGGGTCAAGGGATCACATTGTCGAACATCACGTGCCGGTAGATAAATGGGGGAAGTCTTTTGCAACGGTGCCCATTCCAGGTCGAACCATTGGGGACTACTTTCGGTTTGTGGCCAGCGATTACAACACAACGGTGTCCGTAGTCGGCCTGAACAATGGTCAGTCTTTTACAGAGACTTTTGTATTGTCTGTCGCTGGTACTTGGATCCAGAAAGAGTACAGTTCTAAGTTCTATTCTCTCATCACTGCAACAAAGCCGATATACGTGATGCAGTTCTCCAAAAGCCAAGCCTGCTCGTCCTGCACAGTCGCTGACCCGGCCATGATTATCATTCCACCGATTGAACAGTATGCTTCTGACTACGTGTTCACAACACCGAAAAAGTCGGCAGGGTCTTTCACTAACTATTTCATGTTTGTAGTGAAAGCATCGGAAAAAGCAGGGATTCGAGTCAACGGCGCCTCTGTCTCGCCCACTTATAACAACTATCCCGGCGGGCAGTATGTGGGCGGCTTTATTTCCTTGCCCGAGGGCACGCACGAAATCCGGCACACTTCCCCCAATGTCGTGTTTCTGGGCGCCTTGTATGGACGAGCGAGCTACGAATCTTACGGATTTCCAACAGGAATGAGAATGGCCTCGATTAATACAGTAGGTTTAATTTAAGGAGGCGGGGGGGGGGGGGCAAATTATTCGTCAGGTCAATCTGAAATTTTCAATTTTGATAATTGTTGATAATTGATATTTTTGAAATTTTGGCCATGTTTTGAAAAACACAAGCATGTGCTTTTCTTTCAGCCGTGTACTGTTTCTACAATGGCCGTTGGAGATGGAATAGACAACGACTGCGATGGGAAGATAGACGAAGAACTCTGCACTTTAGTGAATAATTACGCCGGTAAAATGTTCAGAAGTACCTGCAATTAATTAAAACAATGAGAAACTGAAGAATATTTGCGGTATACGGCATTAATGCCAATAATAAATGAAACATGTTTTTCCTTCCCTTGCTCAATAACAGAATATTAGTACCGCGTGGTAATCTTGCACTTAGAATTTCGTAGGTAGTTGGTCTGAGACTTAAAGGACCGGTGACACAATATCATTTTCTTCTTAAAACATTTTCTTTGATAAATATGAATCAGTTTATAACAATTTTTCCATTTGACTAGCATCAGATAAGAACACACAGCTCAATTAAGTGTGCTGAAAATCCCAGCTGCAACAGATCTCCGAGTTTTGCCGATCTTTAATGAGATAAGAAACCCCTGTGCGTTATTCGTCAAAGATGACATTGTCAGCTATCGGCTACATAGTAAACAGAGCAATGGACGAGGATTTATTTACACGTACAGGATAGTGTATTTGTGTTGCAAATGATGCTTTTGAAATAAAGCACTATCAGATTAAAGTGAATTTATTAAAAGCATATTTTATTGAAAAGTTTACTGTATGAACCCTCTCCTGAAAACAAAGTAGTGAGATTATAGAATGTACAAGATTACATGTTGTATTATTGGTTAATGGAGTTTTTGAGAAATTTTGTGTACATAAGATAGTGGTAATAGACATTGAAAACAAGTAATTAAATTAGAATGAATCTGAAGATTCTGTGATTGATAATCATTTATAGCAGATTATCAGCCAGACAGGCAACCACTTGTTCAGATTGTCAGTATTCAGTAAAGTTTGAAATATATTGTTTGAATATGCATATTTATTCAATCATGCAGATCCAAAACATTGATTTGAATAAGTTGATATAAATCTAAATATTTTTTTTCTTTAAAAAATATTCAACTGGGATTTTTATTATATCACATATAAATCCTTTTTGTGTACTATTTGTAACAATTGGTGTTGCTGTAAAAAAAAAATTCTTTGTCCATCTGAATCTAATGTCAGTATATAAGAAGTCATCAGTGTGCATAACAACTCGTTTTTGGGCTTTTTGTTTAAGTTTGATCAATATAGAGAATAAATTTTCTCAGAAGTACTACAAAAAAATGATCTTCATAAACTATTAAAAGAAAGATCAAATTACATTTGGATAAAATTCAAGGAGTCTGAGATTAATACGTTTTTAAAACCTGAATACTATGTTAAAAAACTACTGTTTCAGTCTTTACTGATTATGAAAATTGGTAGTTCTTTTTATTAAATTTCAATAAACACACATGATCAAATACCATACTAAAAAATGAAATTAAAAGATGTTTCGGTTATTAGTATTGAGATTAAGTAGACCCCTGATTTTGTTGAACTAAAGAAATTTACAAACATATTTGCTTACAGGTACCAGGATTTCTGGTAATACTTCTTAAATCAAAAAATCCTTTATTAAGTCCAATTAACTTAATTAGGGTTTATTTAGGGTCTAAGATCCAGTGGAATTCCTGGTTACGAAAGGTCTCTATACATTATCACTTACTATGTGTTGACAAAACAAAATCCTTACTTTAGAAACAATGATTCCATGTTTTTGATAATTTTTATCTTTTAAAAATCCAACATCTGACATATTTTTTCCAGCATGAAGTATATAAATCAATGAAAAGTTAACAGTACAGGTCACAATTTTTACTCCTATTCATAATTGCTGAGGAAAGAGAAATGGGGTTTCTAAGCTTATAATAACTCTGTTTATGTATTGGGTTCTCAAACTTTTAATAGCAGTGAGCAAAAGTTAATGACTTCAGATTTTAGATAAGAGCAATTTAGAAATCCCTATGGCTAAAAGATACAGCGAATGGGCAGTGTGTCGGCTCTTACGTCGCACCGAAGGTTTCCGATCTCAGAGGCTTCAGATATGCATATTAAGGTCACGCGTCTTATCAGCTCAGTAATTCAGCATTAGCTGTGAAACAGATGGGAGTAGTAAGGAAAATTTTGCAGAAATTGTATCCCACTCACAATTCAACTTGTTGGTCAATGTTTTTGTGATTGTGTCACCTGTCCTTTAACACATAAAAAAAGAAATTAAATGAGCTGGTTACAAAATTGGTTTTTCTTGAACAAAATCTCATGAAACTATAGATGTAAATTCAGTACCGTTATCAAATACGGCAATGACATATTTTTCTTGAGTCAAGGTGTTAACGAGGTATATGATTTTTAAACTAAAATCATTTTTGACTGATCTTTGATTATTTTTTACACATTTAGATGATGATGGTGACGGGGTTGCAGATGAAGACTGCGCCAAACCTTATCCAAGTATGCTTTTCTCAATATAAAACTAAAAGCAAACAAAATTATGTTTGTTTCATTTGTTCAATAACCTGCCAACCCAATCTTTTTATCAATGAGGAAATAGTTTTAAAATTGACTCTGTTGCCGAAAAATCTTATCCAATTTCTCTCATTCAATTTTCTTGTACTGCTTGTTCATTTTATAAATTTATTAAAACTTAAAACAGAAAACCAAAAAAAAAAGACCAAAACACAAATAAAAATATATTTAAACCAATACTCCCACTCGTACAAAATAAGGTAAGAAATGATAAAAAAAAATCCACAAAAGAAGAAAAAGGAGAAATTTACAAGCCTTTACCTATCTACCCTATCAAAATTCTTAGACGACTGGAAACGTATATATTTTTTTCTTTGGCCTCTTACATTCATTCATATTCAACACAGTTGACGGAGTGTGGACTGCATGGGAAAGATGGGGCCCTTGCGCATGTGCAGGAGGTGGAGGATCGCGCACGCGCAGACGCATGTGCGACAACCCGGCTCCACAGTATGACGGAAAGAATTGCGCAGGATCGGATGTGGAGACTGATACAACATGTTCGCCTTCTGCCGGGTGTCGGTGTAAGTATTTGTAGAGTTTTACCACGTTGTTACTTTGGAAGTTTTCACGTGTCATTGCTATTTTCGTTATAAAAGAGGAAGTACCTCGCTTTGAGGGATATTATTCTTGTTGGATTGATAACAGCTCTACTCGTGGGCATTTTCCAAATACACTAGTTCGTCCTGTATGGTGGCTGGAAATCCAAAGAAAGGAGATATAAGTATAATAATTGTTATCAGATCTTTTATTTCGGATGGCGTCGATGGAAGTGACCAAGCCAAATTTTATTTTTAAATAAACATTTGTGAGAAGACAGTATGACTGCAAACAGAAATGCTAAAGTTTTGGTACAATAAATGACTTAAAACCACTCTTCCCCTCACCATTATCCCCCAACGAACGATCATACATGTACACAGGACAAAAATAATTAGAATATGTATCTACCTCAATTTTGTGTATGTACATATTTAAAAATAATATTTTAGTAAAGTGTATTGTATTGAAATCTTCATACCAGACGTGTGATCAAATGAACATGTTACAAACGTATATCTACTTCGGATCCAATTCATACAACAACGATCTTGCAAAACGGGAAATAGCACTAAAATTTCTCTCATCATTGCTATAGTAAACGGTAACTGGGCGCTTTGGGGTTCCTGGACTTCCTGCTCGGTAACTTGTGGGTCGGGGACCCAAAGCCGAACCCGAACCTGTACCGATCCAGCCCCAGCTAATGGAGGCAGCACCTGTTCCGGTAATAGTACTGCGTCCCAGGCATGTAATACTCAGAACTGTCCAAGTAAGTAACCACGTGACTTTGATATAGGAATCAGATATCATGTTAATCAAAAAGAAATTCCTGAAAATTGTGCTTTATGTTTTCCATGATCTTTTTGTTAATTCATCGCTGTTGCTTTTAGTTGATGGGGATTGGACAGCATGGTCACAGTTTAGCAGCTGTTTTTACATCTGTGGAAGCAGTCAATCAAATCGCTCGCGCACTTGTACGAACCCGAGCCCTCAATATGGAGGAAAGACTTGCAGTGGAGATGCCAGTGAATCCCAATCATGCACAGGGACTTGTGCTAGTAGGATTTTAGTATTTTTATTACATTTTTTAACGGTATTCAAAGTCTTTGTCAATTTTCAGTTGAAAAAAAGATTAGATACATGTATATTCAAAGAGAATCGATTCATTATCTGCTAAATGTTGAAAAGGTATTCAGTTTCAATAAAAATCTGTTTTGAATTATTTTAAATAGAGGACGGAAATTGGAATTCTTGGAGTATCTGGAGCCCCTGTACCAAGACCTGTGGTTCGGGGGTGAGAGCCCGTAACAGGGACTGTAATAACCCAGTCCCCAGTAACGGGGGTAAGGGGTGTGCAGGGGACCCCTCAGACTTCCAGACATGTAACCCCACGGATTGCCCTACTGTCGCTCCTGGAACATACGTTCAGGTGTGTTCTATATAAATAACTCTAGACTTGTTTATCCGTGTCTGTACTATATGCTAGACAATTAATGAAATGTAATACAAGCATTATATTAAAATTAGAACTCCATCATACATATTTGTATAGCGTATCTTGAGGATCAAATTTAAAATTTTTAAGTTAAATTGATTTTAAGAATGCGATTGAGCATTGTTTAATAAATGAAATGGAAGGAATGTACAGTACGTGTAAAAATGATTGTCAATATGAACAGAAGATCTAGATATTGTAATACATGTATCAACTTGATTGATGTACCGGTACCCTCATTCACTTGTATTCTTATTCTTCTTCTTATTTTTTTAATCAAAATAACCTTCAATTTCTATAATAAGGAGACGGTGTGTATTGTGGATTTCGAAGGATTCATGAACATAGTGTAAAACCATCAGTGATCATTATGGTAAACGTTGTATTTGACAGACCTGCCCCACGGGATGGTTTTCTTGTCAGTCCGGGGCCATGACCTGTATTGCAATGACCATGAAGTGCGACTGTCAAGATGACTGTGATGACGGAAGTGACGAATCAGTCACGTGGGCAAGCTGTCTAGCCAATACGACCTCATGTAACCATGCTCCAGGTAAAATCATAATACGAAAAGCTTTTCTGTTGTAAATCAATGCCTATTCATATTGTATATATACTGTAGAATTATTTTTATTCGTGGGTAGCCAAACTTTTCCTGGTTTGTGAGGACGTTATTTCGTTGGTAGAGAAATCGGGATAATTTTACTTTAAAAATGAACAAATGCTTGTAAGTTACGCTCGTGTAGATGTAAATTCGTGGGCAAGGGTCCTTACGGAAGCCACGAACATTAGTTCCCCACGAACACCAATGATTCTACAGTATCCCGTTTTAATATGTAAGTATGTAGTGTACATGTTTATGCCTTTATATTTCGTACTTTATTTTCAGAGTTTGGAGCAAACACGGTACACTTTATGCTACCTCTTCTGATTTCCTTTTTCTGCATCCTTCTGTATTCAGTTTGAATCGGCGAAGACAAAGTTCCAATGGAATCACTTTAAAATCAATAACATTCGTTGCATGTAAACAATCTGTTATCATTATTTGAATAAAAAGAATTTATTTTCTACAGTTTATATACATTTCTTCAGATAGTTATGTTTATAAGTCCGCCATTGTTCTGGTCATTCTTTCCCCTAAGGGACCTCATTCCTCTCTGCTGCGTCGGGAAGTCGTCTGTATCACTTCCGTCCGCGTTTGCGTGCCAGGACCACGCCCCTGCGTAACCATGGTAATATGCATAAGTAAACAGCTCTTCGATAGAATGATGTCCTCCCCGTACTTGATTGAATTCAGCAATAATCAAAGGTTTGCCGAGACCATACTGGTTTTTGTTGTGCTAAAATGAAAATTTACGATATCACAAAATGTGGAGAAAGAATGATTACAGCAAAGCACATTTTCATCATGTGTATGCAAGGATAAACAAATTTGTTTTGCAATAATTAAAAAGGAAGGGGGATAGCCTGCCAAACAGTTTTTAAAGAGAAAATTACTCAATTTTATATCGATGGCTCGATTTATTATCTATAATACAAGTTATACAATATATAAAAATCTATATTTGTCCCTTTTTACTTTAAGCTATAC
The DNA here is from genome assembly GCF_025612915.1 of Magallana angulata. Lineage (NCBI taxonomy): Eukaryota > Metazoa > Mollusca > Bivalvia > Ostreida > Ostreidae > Magallana > Magallana angulata. The sequence continues at coordinate 29,199,114 of NC_069114.1, forward strand.
ACTCAGTTCTTATGATCTTATGATAATCTTCAAAAACAACAACAAAGAATAATTGAATAAATATACTCAATAACTTTAAAGTTCGGGTTAGAATGAGTAGTTGGTTTTATTAAAACTAATAGAATTGGTCACTTACTTTGAATGGTGAATAGGAGTCGTACTGGTGAGTATTTTTGTTGTCATATGTATGTGTGGAATAGAAGTTCAATGTTCCCTGTTAGTTGACAAAAATAAAAATAACGTGTCACAACTTGATCGTAATGTTGAACATCAACAACTTTATGCTGTACCTTGTAAATAATGCCAAAATGGTCCTAAAATATTTTAGATTTTAAAATGAAATTGAAATTGCCACAACATTACTGCATTGTCGTGTCCGGCGCGGATAAGACAGTGGTCGCTGTAAAGGTTCTTCATTCCGTTCATGTTTGTATTACTTTTCGGGTTCCAGGAACCGGCCGTTACCAGGGCCTGTGGGTCAGTCTTACGTATAGCAGCCGCCTGCCAGTTAATAAATCTGTACACACGGTAAAACAAGATGTGAGCGTTGTAGTAACACGCACGTTGAAAAAAATTACGGATTTTTGAAGATTTTTTTTTCAGTGTGCGTGTTTTTGGACTAAATCAACTCACTCTGAAAGTTATTTTACAAAACCAAAAAACTCTGTTTTACCTTTTGATTAATATTCTGAATACATCTAATACACATCAACGCTGCTTTTACTCTTAAATACAAACGTACTATTGTCTTTTCTTAAACCTTATTATCGACTACAATTATTTTACAAATATATTATCGTAACAACCTCAGAAGATCCTGAGCCGAGTGTATGTGACCTTTCCATCCAGCTCCAGAAGGAGCCAAGAACGTGGTGTCAAAGCAGGGCTCACCGCTGTGCAAATTTGGGTTGAGGACTCCTTCCATTTCATTGATGATATCCCAGCCTGCCAATGCTGGCTGGTCTTTCAAAGCCTTCACCATTGGGATTAGAGCGTGGTTGATGTAGGTGTGGAGTTTCCCGGTATCCTTGATCAGCCCCTCCAGTCTCCAGTTGGTGCTTCCCCTTTCTGCCCCGTTCCACAGACACAGGAAAATAAACACTTGATGGTTTCTGGCGTATTGCAGGTACTCTGTCAGCTCGTGAATTAACGAGTTACTCGAGTCTGTTCCTGTCACGTGACCATGGTTGTCAAAATGCGGAGAAGTTTGTCCTTCAACGTGCACCCAGACACCTTAAAACAAAAACCTTATGTCAGCATTAACATTGAAAGTGACTGCACAATAAGATATATGAAAACTATATCAAACAAGAAGCATTTATCTCTTCAAGATTGACCGAAGTCCCACGCATGTAAGAACGCCTTTACATATTTTTTTGTCGAAATTGTGTCTTATTGTAAAAAAGGGTGTTGCAGAAGGTCAGGATTATTGCATAATCGCGAGAAAGGACCTTAAAAAACCCGTAACGTATGAAGAATCGTGAATATCTGAATATAGATACAGCTACGTAGAGCACTAAATTTACATAGCAGGTGTGCTCTGTATAAAGGCAATATTTTTTTTTTTTATCGAACACGGCCACCGCCAATCGATCTTTATATAAAGAGTCAGGAAGGTGAACATGTTGACATAAAATTAACTTTGTTTTGAAGAAAGAAATTTTCACAACAATGAGGATTCCTTTTTAAAAAAAGCATCAAATCCGTCTTAACGATTTAACTGAATGTGAGTACAGACATCACTATATTTATGGATATTTATTTTTTACTTTTGTTCAACTTGTTTGATTTCTTTGTACAAGGTAGTATTCTGTACATACGGATAGAGTTCCCGCCATTGTTTTTGACGTCATTGACGACTGACTGGAACTTGCTTCGTCTGTACTGGTATTGGTTATTCCCCCAGTCGTAGCCATACGACACCCAGGCCTGGTTTACGCCATTGAAAAATACCCTCTGGCCGTTGTAGTAAAAATGGTCACCCTGAATATAAAGTCTGCCTGGAAATAATCATCTGTATGTTATAAAGCAATTTGCATTAAACTAAAATACTAGTACATGTAACCTGATGCTAAAATATAAGATTGCTTTCAGTTGGAAAACTGGAATCACAAACATCAAAGAAGTGTTTTTATCATTAAACACTGGAAATCATAGTTTAATTTTTCCTTTTCCTTTCAGTATTTCAGATCGTCATGTTTTAGCTCACATGAGCTATAAAGTCAGGTGAGTATTTCTGATCACCGGGTGCTCGTCCGTCCGTCTATTGTTGCCTATTAATTCATCTTTAAACTAACAGAGATGCTGCATCATAAAATAGTAAGGTCTAAAACCGTCTAATCTAGAATGATGACTTCGAAGAATATGTTTTGAAATATTGAACATGTTGTAAGTTTTTGAAGCAGTTCACTTCAAAGTTACTTTGATCCATATCTTAAACAAGTTTACCTATGCATAGACGGTTTATCAGAGAAATAAGCTGAATATGAATCTTTTCTGAATGTTGAACCAGATAAAGGTCTTTTTCTAGAGGATCTTAAAGTTCTGTCTAACTGCTGGCACAAAATTTACCCAGAGAAAGGAAAAATCAGCTGAAGGTTTTCGTTCCTTCTAAAGGGTAGGTTATAAAATGAAACATTTAAAATGATGTTTTCAAAAACCACTTCGTTATAAATGATATTTTACCAGAAATGTTGCATAATGTAAAAGTTAAATTGTTAAAAAAAAAGTGACTTCCAAAGATTAACTAGTTTCAAGTAGAAGTTGAAAAAGGAATATACTAGTATTTGAGAAAAAAAATTTCAAAAATTATTTTCTTTTCACGATCAACGACACTATTACTTGTGATTTAAAAAAAAACATAATGAAATTTACATTTCCTTGGTGTCGCTGATCAGGTTGCGAATTGAATAGAATTTGGAAAATGTTTGATTATTTTAATTAAAGAATCCTTATATATCCTAAAATCAGACAAGATGCCGAGTTTTACATACTAGTGTAGGAATACACAGTGAGAGTCATACGATAGTTTTGTAGGATTACGAGACCACAGAAGAGATATCGACAAAAAACAATAAAATTCTTCTCAAGGACGACGATATTACAATTTGTTATTGGAATCTCATACCAATTACTTTGCATTATTATTCTTTATAAAAATTATGTAATATTGTTGTTGGGCTTAACAACCAAACTTCAAATAAAATTAAAATGCTTTCTGGTGCAAAAAAAGATTAAATTTGTTTTGATTTAGCGTACCCACGTTAACATGAGAGTTCGAGTACCAAGGCCTAAGATAAGCAAATATGTAAAAATATAGAAGATTCGACTTTTAACCTGTTATTTGGTTTATATAACGGTGAGGATGATGTATAAGATGATGATGGATGTTTTATGTTGCTAGATTTGTCACGTCCAATTTACTATAATTTCACCATACTCACCATTTACGCAGACAGCTGCGACCAGCAGAAGAAACGACACCAGCATATCTGTGGCAACTTGTTCGTACCTGTAGCATGCAAGGTTTAGTTATTCGAAGGTGTCGACAAAAGGTGCCCTCAATGCGTAAGAGAAAAAATCAGTAGCATTGAACAGCCCCTGCCTCGTTACTACAGTTAAGTTGCATCTAACATCCTTCTACATTTGATAAGCGTTATAACGGAATTGGTTGATTCATTAAAGAAGTTTATCTCTCTCATCTAAAACGATGTGAACAACTTTGCGTTTTTACTTGGGAAAAGAGACGTTCTTTTTAAGTTAATAAAGACGGCTAAAGCCTAGTTTGTTCTCTTAAATGTCTTTTCCTTTGATCACAACACAAGTGAAAAAGCTTTACCGAATTTAATAGGATGAATTTCATGATGCAACAGACAATCGTATCATTAATTGGCCTATTCATGACATATCATGTCCAAAATAAGATCGGCCTTTGTTGAGGAACCAAATATTTTAAGCAAAATGGAGTTTCATGTCTCTAAAGTGTGGATAGAAGTGTATGTAATTCTGTTATTTCTATTATATTCAAAAATGTAATATTATTTGGTCAACGATTTTAATGAAAGTACGACAACGACGATTGCCAATTTGCCAAGTGTGTTGCTAACGCTGCTAACTACTATAGTAACGTGCTAGTGGTATATAATTTATAATTTGTTTGAAAGAAACATCAAAGTACAACAAATATTTCCGAATCCTTTGTGCAGACTTTGTATTACGACTGTGTAGATAACTGCAAGCCCAGGGTATGAAGAAAACAATGAATAAATGTCTAGTGATGTGTAATGGGCTCAACTTAAATTTCGACATCAGCATGAATGCTATTAAAGCTGGATGGTTTTAATTGTCAACCATAATTGTTTTAATCTTCTGTATTTTTTATCCCTACGATGTTTGACCGTAATGTAACGTTCTGTTTTAAATGCAAAACAAGAGATGTTTGTAATACACTTATGCCCCCCTCCCTTGTAAACATCTGCGAAGAAAATGAACAGAAACTACAAATAAATGAAATTTTTCTAAGTTAAAGGCACATAACTCTGTCAAAAAATGCTTGACCGTACCCAAAATTAAACTTGTTCTAGATATTATTATGATAAAGCAGTATACCAAATTTTATATCAATACATGCATCCGAAGAAAATGAACTGAAACTGCAAATAATTGGAATTTTTCTAAGTCCACGGCGCATAGCTCTGCCGAAAATTGCTCTATCGCACCTAAAATCAAACTTGATCTAGATATTATTATGATAAAGCTGTATACCAAATTTCATTTCAATATGTGCATCCTACGTGAAGAAAATGAACGGAAACTGTTGGTAGACCGACTGACCGACCGACAGACAGACAGCAGCAAAGCAATATGCCCTCCCTTCTTCGAAAGGGGGCATAAAAAATAAATATGAGGCAATACATCCATAGCTTCATTCATAATTTATGACTGTTCTATGATTCGATCAAAGATCTTATCCAAAGAGCCAATAGCGGATTGTGCATTTCAACTGATCAATGACTCATTATTTATTTATTACTACAGTATTCATCATCTTTTCTGTACAACTCTGATAGCATCCTAACTTAATGTTTAAACAAAGCAGGCTAAAATTAAATTGCATAATTATATGAATAGAAATTTGGAGTTACATGTCGTAGAATGTGTTCGTATGTTTCTATCTACATACCTGCTGTAAGATAGTGATATGGCCTCTGTATATATGGTCGATAAAGAAAGGTTATTTCTGATATATCTCACCTGTAAATCCAGTTCAAGTTAGTGATAAGCGGGTCTGTTGATGTAACATGACATGATATTTCGCCCTTTATTTCCAGTGTCAAAGCCAAAAGCATAACTGGTCTATGTTAGTACCTACTAGACTTGTTATCATTTTACTGCATATCTGGTATGTCAAACTCCTCTTCTTGTACAAGGATTTCAAATGATCATCAACGTTTTTCCTAAAAATACAAAATATTAGTAGAAATTGCAGTTCAATGAATATTTAATTTCAAGGATTAACTTAACAACGAAATCAACGAAAATTAGTATTCAACTAATATTGATGAAACCACAGTATGGCCATAGCTCAGTGAAATTATTATCGGGATAATGGACCACAGGTCAGGAGTTCGAATCCGCCTAGAGCTTTTGTTCATATTGACTTAACTAAATCTCTGTAAAAGATAAGTCCAAAATTGCATTTTTTTCGCCAATTTGACTTATATACATGCATCTTATGCGTCATGTTTTTTTCATCATAACCAAGTGATTTCCTACTGATTTGAGAAACTAATTCAAAAAGTAGTGAACAACCTTAACAATCAAATCCACCTAAAATCTTAAGATATAATTTCTTTAACTCTTAACTCCTATCTAGTAAAGAAAAAATCCGTATTATAGCATTTAATTGGTAAGTGTATTATATATATGAATTCTATAACATAAAATGCAATCGTGTTTATCTGGAAAAAAAATTCAAGGACGTCAAGCAATATGTATTATTTTGAAATCGCATTCATTCCCCCCTCCCATAATTACAAGAAATTTAGAAATAGGCTTGTATTAGAAGCAGCAGCAATTTTTTTTTTAATAAGGCGTATCTCTACGTAACGTTGAAAGACTATTCATAGGCCTCTTTTTTTTTAACTATGTTGTATATGTTTAGCTAAAAGGGCTTTTATTTTAATACTCTAGGGATATAGTAATATGACCTTTACCTAGATCAGGATTAAATAATTAATCCACGACGCCTGAGCTACAAAACCATGTTTACTGTCCAGACAGTTTTCTTCTACGCCTTAAAATTGACGTTTAAGAGTTATGTTTTAAGTCGTAATGCTACATTTATTTTCTCCTTCATTTCTCCAACGTAAGGATTAGAAATCCCAAGACATGAATGATGTAACAAGACGTATCTTTTGGAAGGACAAAACGTGCTTTTCTTTTGAGCCATGAAATATTTATTTTAAACAGTCCCCATTGAAACTTCATTAGTTAGATTTTCCTTTCTGTTCATGTCAAAAAATTAAATTATGTTTAATATATTTATGTTTTTCGCCTTCCTTAAAAGTGTTTAGCTAGCTCTTCAGACATAATTTGCCTGCCAGTACAGGATGACAAGAGGAATCCTTTCTTTTTAAATTAAAGACACCATACGAGACGTTTCTCAGATTTCCATGAAAATGTATGCTTTTTTTTTATTTCTATCCAAACCTGTTGATGCCAAAAAATTCAGAATACATTACCAGATTATTATTTGGAGTTATAATAGCTTGAATTTTCCTTATTTAAGCGTGTGAAAAGCCATTGAAAGCGTTTAACTAAATTAGTAGTATTTAAATTTTTAGACGTTTCACGTGACCCCGTCTATTAGTTTACTGTCATCCGAAGTCTCAAACCGGAAGGCACGCGTAGAACACATGAATTGAGTCTACGCGTAAGAAAATGGTGCAGAAATTTTTCATGCATATCAGTAAAAATATATATCATAAAAACACGCATTAAATTTTTTTTAAGTCCTCTATATGTATGTATAAACCAAAATATGTAAAGAAAATAATCAAATAGCTTAATTGATCAAAATATTCTTGTTCGGTTCAATAGTTGTAGTGATTTGTGGAATGAGTGACGTAACTGAATGCACAACGCCGTCGACAAATCAGTTGGTGGACCAGCTCATTGATCAATGAAAGAGGATGAAGGTTGACTCGAAAGTTCCGAAAGGCAATGTGCCATATTTGAAAAGTTGTGAATTTTATTTTAACAATCTATCACCTGAAAAATGCCGAACTTCATGCGCGAGCCGAGGTTAAAATCTGGACGGGTTATACACAGATGTCTTACATATTAAATTCATTGGCTTCAAGTCTACTTGCGGTATGACTGCTATTCATCTCTTAATTTTGTACATAGAAAATAAAAACAAGTCTGAATTTGCCTTCTCATTCATTAACTATGAAGTTAATTAAACTGAATTTAAATTTTGAACAATGCATTGTTAGCAGAATCTATTAGATTATACATTTTGGGTGACCAATAGATCAAATTATATATACAATTTTATTGATTGAAGAACCAAGTTAAATGTTAATGTTCATGTTTTCCGGCTTAGTTGGAATATATAATCATGTATTTTTTTTTAATTTTAAGAGACATAAGTTTACACTTTTTTCTATACTTATAACGGACAAAACCAGTCATATTCATGATTAAAAGAATTTTTTTCATCAATATCTCAATGTCTCTCATCAGAAACTAAGTCGATCTTTCTCCCATCGGTAAATATCTCGCACTAATATTAGACCTATGAATTCAGAGATAATGCATGGTTGTTATGTTTTAAACTTTTTATTTACCGTGTGGTAGTACATGTAAAAAGAATAGTACTTTTCTCAATTTTTAAGAAGATAAAAACTACTAGTTTTTATCGTAGTTTTAAAATCTGATTTACAAATCCTTTATTGTAGCCCTTCGAAAAAATTGAATTTAAATCGCTTTCGAAATTAATTTCATTTTTTCCAAGACACGCATGAAAATGTGCGCTTAATAGACGAGAGTGTATTGAAAGGACACATGCAAATCCCTGAAATGACAATGTACTACAACATTTGTTAATTTTGCTGTAAATAACGTTAACTTTTCATACATTAGAAATTTTAAAATCAAATAATTCTGAATTAATAGCTAAAATAAACAATTTACAATTATCATACAATAATTTTTGCTTTAGCAATTGTCAGTAAAACCAACTGACTTATCTCTGTACATTTATCAATTAATATCTTAAATATTTTGTTGGATTTTTAACGACATATATAACAGTCAATCAGGAAAGGTTTACCCCAAAACATGACGCGATTCATCACTTTTGGTCTCCATTTTCTAGTTTTATCGATTTGAAAACCAGTTGATTGAATTCGGAATATGATTTTTAATGAAAAGGACAGTCGATCGTAATTCGTGTAGATGATGCACGAGTTCACACAAAAAAGTAGTAAGTGGCGAACGAATTTATTTTTACCTATTAATTTAATATGAATCGCGCCGCAAGAAAATCGTGACAGATAAGTCGGTCTAAAAAATCAAAATGGCTACCGTGACGAACTTTCTTATTGTTATAGTACTTGGAATAATCTTATTGTAAAAAGAAATATTTCTAACGTTTGGTGCCTGTGTTTATTATCGGTATGCAATGTTAACTTTGTTCGGTAATTCAGCAGTTTGAGAGTTTTCGGAGTTTTCATAAACCTTGTAACAGATCCGTCCGACTTGTGGATTTTCCCTTGGATCACAAAATTAAATAAATCTAATAATTTAAATTATCTACATAAATATACATGTAGTTGTTTTAATTTCCCCGGTTAGTTGTAGTTTTTAAAAATTTTCCCTGGGGTCTTATTTTACATAAAATACCGTTGTGTCAATTTTCTACATTTATGAAGAACAGTCCCGGCTGGGATTTAGTAAAATTTAGACAAAGTATCAGCTAACTGTAAAAAGCCGAATTTTAACATACTAGGTTGAAACAACTAAATCAGACTCATAATTTTTGGAACATATTCGAGGAAAATGTAGACAACTATAAATTCAAACTTTCAAGACCCCGTCTTTCAGTACTCTCAGTACTTTGATTTTTATTGAAACCATATATCCAAAAAGGAAAGTATAATATAAGATGAACTACAATTTTCATACTGTGAAAAAATAAAAATTAATGGAAGATAAGTATCGTCATACCTGAAAAATTATTTATATTAAATTTTCATAATAATTGACCCTATTTAATTCGTACAAGAAATGTGTTGGTTTTGTGTTGAAGGATAAAAAAAAACCTTATGTAAGAATATATGCAAAATTTTATTTAAAACAACTCTCATAAGTAATGTCAAAGTCCAATAAGCACCGATGATGTCGTTTTGGTTATCACATATTTTCAATGAGCATTGAAGTCATTTTTTATAAATCACATGTCTCTATATCTGTTGCCGAGAAGAGATACTATATGTTGCATATCCCGTGCCACCAAATAGTGATAAAGATGGCGACTGGCGGCGGACATCTCCTTGTACGCCTCCGGAACAATCGAAGGAGTTTCTAATGGAGGGATAACACCGTTACGATTAACTAAAATACTGTAAAATTCGCAAATGAGATTTTCAAGAACACTATAAAGTCCATTTACAAATGAGATGTATAACTGCCGGTCGGAATCTTTCTCAATGAGATACATGTGTTCCACAAAAGGCCAGACTGTGAGTAGAATATGATAGTCTTTGAGAAGTTGTTCGTCCACGTCCTTCGAAGTAGTAAAAGCAAAATATTAATTTTATATTATAAAATATTGAAATATTTTGTATTATGATATATATTATAAAATATGTTTTTATAATAAATTTGTCAACCTTCATGACTTGCTTTTAAATCATGTGAACCGTTGAGAAATATTACAGGTGTTGTACTTAGTCATTTAGAAATGCTAATCGTATACTCACTCCCTCTGCAGGTTGTAAATCAAGATCAGGGAAACCATCTAAACTCTCCGATGATGTTACCGCCTCGAGCAAATGTTGGTCACCTCTCAATCCCCTCTCATTCTACAGAAATTAATTGAAACAACTGTCTTATCTTTGTGGATGTTTAAGATTTTTAATAAAACAGAGAAAGTCTTGCATTTCTTAATATGTTAAAGAATAAAATGTCGTGAAATTGACTGTTTTCCGAAACCGAAACCATTTTGTTACACATTTCTTAACATCAATCATCAACATTTATTATCATTTAAAGTTTTTTTTTTCATTTGAGATTGGTTTCTTATTTTTATGTGAAACATTGAGGTTGTGAAAAGAAAGATTTAAATTGTAAAATATGATATAAAAGTGCTGTTAAACACTTTAAATATATGTCAAGGGAACTCCAGGAGACATTAAGACAACGTCAGTACCTTACAGGACTGAAACTTATGACTTTAAGTTGGTTAAATACAACAAGAAAGAATAGAATCTGAGCAGTATTGAGACAACTGCCAAGAACTTTTCAAAGACTAATAGTGAACATCTGGATATTCTTAGGTATTACCTGAACGTTTACAATTGCAAGTTAGAAAAACAACAAAATGAATTCATGGTAACGGTGTTTTTTAAGTAAACGTTCACGTACAGATATATAAAAGGAGTGAAAAATTCTACTAGTATTAAGCCTAAGAATGAAATGTTAAACTTTTCTTTTCTAAATAAAAAATTCTTAAACTGAAATCCTAATACGAAAATCTTATAGATTAAAATTATAGAGAAAAGTATGCCATTGTTGGAAAAAAAATACAACTTATAAAATAATCAATATAATACTGTATTCTTGGTTATTTTCGCCCCTGTGCTTTTCGCTATTCTTCACTTGCAAACGTTTTCGCTCCGTCTTAAATTCACCCGGACAAAGTTGGGTTTAAAGAGAGATAATTTGAGCCATTGAAAATCGACCAGGCTTTAAATCGCCCGTTGAACGAGTGTTAGAGGGGCGAAAATAAAACGGGGGCGAATATTTCCCTTTATACAGTAGACCACTTATGCTTCAGTTGAAATGACTTTCCGTAATAAATAGAAGTACTTACAAGGATACTGATAAATTCTCCTAAATTTCTGATGAAAAGTTGAAATTTCTGTAGCAGGCGAGGTATTGATTCTGTCAGAGTCTCTGAAGATGCTATTTGAAAAACATTACTTCTTTCATTACTACCAGCGCACATGTTGATTGGCACACAATTCGTGTTAAATATATTTATAATCATGAAAACGCCAACAAAGTAGGGGAAATCTGCAAAAAAAGAAAAAAAAAAGAAATAGTTTTAAATCATGATATAATTACAAATAATTTAACTCTTTATATTTTTATGATCCACGATGGCACAACACAAAAATCTTTTTTTAAGAATATGTTTAATTCAAATGATTTTGAAAGAAAATGTTTAAGAATTTGTTTTTAGAAGAATGAATTCTAACTGGATAAGAAACATATTTTCATTTCTATGAATTTCAAAGCAATACTTATTTTTCTAAAAATACTCATGTTTCAAAAGGTTCACCTTTCCTTTGCAGGAATACATCTACTGTACATACCTATCGATTTCATCTTTCAGGAAGACAATCTCTAGCTTTAAGACTGCTTTGCTCTGACAACTGACCAATTCGTTCTTCTCTTATATCCTGCATAAGCTCACACCCCCATTCTCCCAGGTGGCGTTCCTACAGACAACCGTCTACATTTCATTTCATTGCTTTTCCATCCTACATCCATTCTTCCTATCAAGTTTCCACCCATTTTGTTTCTTCTGCCCTGTAGAAAAAAAAGAATCCAATTTTGAAGTTCAAATATACAAGTAATAATCTCCTATCAGTCAGTTGTATTTTGAAGAGAAAAAAAAAACTGCATTAATATTTTAACTCCTTAGGGACACAATAACAAGAGTTTTATGATCATATCAAACTTTTTACAAGGGGATGAACATATTTAAAATAATCAATCGATCAACAATTACAAATGTGCGTAATTTTATAACAGAGATACGATACATGGATATGATAGAAAGCTAAGCTATGAATTGTGTTAATGGCAATCTTGCAACAAGACAAGACCTGCAACGGGTAAGGTGAAATTCAAGATTCTTATTTTATTTTAATTTGTTGCTTTACGACAAGTTTAAAACTTTGAATATCAAAAGACTTTATGTCAATGTATTGTCAAACAACCTGTTCTAAACTTAACGTGCAAAATTTCCCATTTGTCCTTTATTAGAAAAAATTATGTAATGAAAAACTAGCAAACTAATAAACAATATAGTGACTGCCCGATTGAATGCACCTATTGAACAAGGAAGATTTCCTGAAACTTTAGATTTTATAAAATAAGATTATTTGCTACTCAAATGAATGTATTAATTCAATGAAAACATATTCAAACACCAATAAATCCAGCCGTATGATTTTTATTGGTATAGTATGTGTCTGACAAATCGCAAGTTTTATCAAATGGTCCGGTAAGATTAAAAATTGGTAACATTGCGTACCTCCATAGATAAAACAAGTGTCTTATCTTTTATTAACTTTAATGTATACTTGACATTGTCGGACTCGTGCCTTTGTAAAATGTCGGCAAAAGTCGTAATTTTTCTTGTGATTATTTATGCAGCAGATGAAGTGAGTTCGACTGTTTTCAAGGACTGTGGTAAGGTTTTTTTTATACAAAGAATTCAAAATATAAAAAATATATATGTATAATGTTTAAGAACTTATATCAATCTAGTTCTACGAAGGGAAATTTGTTATTTTGGTTGCATTATATTAATAACATATTGTATGTTTTAGAATAATTTGCCATCTCAATTAATCATGATTAACTACACCATCCCTTTCAAAAACTGTTCATTTGTGATTAATTCAATTGGTTTACGAAAAGACAATTGTTTAGTTTTTTCAGTTTTACGGTGTATAAGACCTCGATCTTCATTGTTTGTCTTTATTAAGTGGGGAAAGAATTTGACAATTAGATGTCGATATACATTCAGATCATAATTACTTAACAGTATTTTAAAAAGTGAGGGGAAAAACATATGCTCAAAGTTAGTCTTTTGTAACAGTGTGTATTTATTTATTTACAAGTCGTAATTATTATAAGATTTTGAGTACATGTATTTGTATTCCTAAACTGTCTTTAAAAAGATAATTAATAAAAGGTGACGCATTAACATTTTTCTTCTATCATCATTGTTCGTGGGAGACGACCGATGTTCGTGGCTTTTGTGGGTAGCCCTTGCCCACGAATTTACATCCCCACGAACGTATATATACAAGCATTTGTTTAATATTTATTTACAAAATATAACTTGCTACCAACAAATTACGTCCCCACGAACCAGAAAATGTTTGGCTACTCACGAACATTGACCCCCCCCCCCCCATTGACCCCCCCCCCTCCCCCCCACGAATAAAAATGATTCTACGATAAGTTTACTTTTCTGCAATTTAATGTCAATCCTAAGGTCTAATGGCATTATGTCTACACGATATAGCAAAAAGGTAAACTATACAGAATGAATGAAAAAATTACTTAATTTTTTTCGTATAAACAGTTTTTAACACTTTACGTTTTATTAAAAAATATATATGAGGGGTGGTGTTTTTTTTTTTAGCAAAAAGTGTACCAACACAGTTTATCCTTACACATATTCAATTGATCCCTTGGATATTAAGAACAGACAAAATCAAGCAAAGAGGTTGAATATTTGTGTCATTTTGAATGCCAATAATGTTTGATAAAGTTATCACTATGTGTAATGAAGTCACGTTTGATAATTTTCCAAAGATCCAAGATTTCAAATAACTAAAGGGATTTGGTCGTATATCTGCAAATTACACGAATATTCAAAAATATATTACTATTTCATTTTGAATCTGATGCTATAAAACAAATCAGATGAACTTTCTTTTTACTGTGGCAAAATGTTTACATTATTTACCCAACAAAATGTTTTTCTTATAGATCTTTGGTTTTTTATATTAAATAGCATTTTGTAAATAAAACTAGTAATAATGACTAACAAGCGAAAAGCAAAACGAAAAACTATCGATTTAGACGTTATCATTTTTAAGATAAGTAATAGTTTTCTCGGATAATTTATGACAAACATAAATTACCTTAGTATTAACTAATAATGAAATGAATGACGTGATTTCGTTTTTAATCTTTTAATCTTTTAAAGCCGTTTGATTAATTATTTATCAGTTTGTTTTGAATAATTTTTATGTAGCGAAGGCGGTTTCTGATTTAATACATAGATAATAGAGGATTGTGTTCTGAGACAAGACTGCATACCAACCCATTAGTGAAAGTGATCCTCGAGGGTCCAAATAACGTGCACCACTGTGCACTTTTTGGCCAGAAAATAAATATGAAACTTTACTGCGCCATTGTTATCCTTTGAGATTACTTATCTACAAAGAGATTGACTGTTTTGAAGCAGACTCGAAGATTCTGAAATCAATAAACGCTTCGTGTCACATTTTAAAATGTACACAAAAATCAAACATTGAGTATTAATTTGTGTCATGCTGACCTTATAGACGAGCTGGGGTTCGCTGAGGACAATTTGCAAATTTATTGCAAATGTCCACCATTTTTTTTTTGACACTGATGATTTTGTCGTATAATTACCACTCTTTCATCTTCTCAAGAAACAAACGAATTCAACAAAATCTTTGTAGGTAGAGTGGCCTTCAAAAGTTTTAAAACGAAGGGATATAGACCCCTTCACGCGAAAATATTAAGAAAAATGATATTAGAAAATTTAATGATCATTTATTACTTAAACTTTATATAAAGTTTCTCATTTGTATGTATGCCTTACGTTATTGCAAACCATCATATTAAAATAATGGGTTATGATTGTACTCTACTCTATTGGAGTTTAAAAAACAATGTATTATTGAAAAAATTATTTCTGAATTCATATGGGAAGATTGGGTAGGGGAGACAATCAATTTGAAATAGAAATATATATATCTTTAAAAAGTGGGAACAAAATGAACAATTTAATTTTTGAAATCGATATGAAACAATAAACTTGAAGGAATGGTTTATTCATACTACAACGCCCGAGGGTCATAGAAAGTTAAACTACGTAGAACGGATTTCAAATTGTGCAATAATGAGCAAAAAGGATATTCCGAAGAAAAAAGACAGAGGCTGATATTTTTGGTAAAGATTTTAATGCAAACTTGTTTAATCTTTTTTTCTGTTTACAATATAGATCCTCTGATTAAAGAAGGAGGGAGTTGTGGGGCTCATGTAAGAAGGGGAATTATAAAAAAAAAAAAAAAAGGATTGAAGAAACTTATTGTGCTAAAGTTTCAAAACTGAGCATCAGTAAGTCAAACATACTCAAATAGGGTATCAAATTTTAGTACTTAAAGAAAAATTTTCCAAAGAAATTTGAAATTAAAACTTGGTAATTGAAATTGAGCGATGCTTAACTGGTAGGAATGAAAGACCAAAAGAAAGGGTGAGGGAAAGGGAAAATATGATAATGGTATAAATGTACATAGAAGTAGAAGACAAGTATATGAAGAAAAAAATCAAATGTTGTTTCATTAAGGCTTCATAATCTGTGAATTCGATTTTAAGGTAGGCTATATGTAAGATGCTTATTGTGAGCTATTAAGTGAAATATGAGAGAAGATAAAGATACAGGATAAAACATCTTTTAACAGTATTTGATATGTCCCCCTCCAGTTACACGTATGTTTTACAAATTCAGCGTCTAAAACTCCACGATAGCTTTATTACAAAGTACCTTTCTTTGCCTTTGTAAACTATTGCTTGCATTGTTAATAAAAACATTAGCTATATTTTTGATAAGAAATATATGAAATTTGCAGTCATTTGATACGAAAGAATACAGAAATGGTCAATGGTGCAGAAGAATAGACAAATGGTGTTTTTTTTTTAAATTTTTCATTATATACACTGTAAATATTTAATCTGTCACCAAAGACGACACAAGAGTAATTCACGTTATATGTATACACATTTTCAGGTTCCGTTTCGGGGAAAATTTTATCCGTGGATGTATCGGGCTGTACGACAGAGCCCTGCATTTTTTACTCTGGCACAAACGAGACACTTACCGCAAATTTTACATCAAGTAAGTTTCTTCTTTTCTAGAATGCAGCAAGTGTAAAATATTTACAAAAAAGGGTTTAAATTTAGTCAATTCACTAAGATAAAATCTTTTCTTCGTAAATTCAACGATTTGTATATAATATAATTATGTTTTCAGCAGATCCAAAATTCAAATCCAAACAAATGATACAAATACTTTTTATGAGTTTTTGAAATACTTTATTTTTCAGATGTGGTATCTAACAAGCCAACAACTGTTATAACAGGAATCATTTCGAATCTTCCCGTTCCTTTTCCCGCAGAGAAGGATACATGTGCCCATCAAACACAGTGCCCTATACAAGCAGGAAAGCAAAGTGTTTTTACGATTACACTACCTGTTCTTAAATCATATCCTCACGTAAGTTATGGCATGTTGCCAGTCATGGATTTACAATGTTGCTTTAATTTGCAGAATGTATTGAAACTTACTCCGTAAATTTAAAATTAACAATATGTCTTGTTTTTATTATACTCCCACTTTCTAAAGAAATCTTGGGTATATTTTTGTTACCCTTGTCCGTCTGTCCGTAACGTTTAACATGGTGCAATTGACGTTTCTTTACAAAAAGATATGGTTCCCAGAACTCCTCTTACAATATATGCAGTAGCGACTACATACCGGTATGTAATTTTTTGGGTTATGTTAGCGGATGTCCTATAGTTGTTCAATAAAGTCCTAAACATTTAAATTTCATCCTTGGAGTCAACAGAAAATTGACAGTTAACACTTTACAAAAACCTATTTCCCAGAACTCCTCCTATGATTTGATGAATAGCCACATTATATCTATGGATAGATAAGGGCTGTCGTATAGATGTGCATTAAGGTTAAAAATATCTAAATTTTATCCTGGTAGTCAAATAGTAGTCGAAAATAAACGTTTATCCCTCCTTTAACTGTATATATAATGACGAGAACTTTTTATTCAGATAAGAAAACCTTTCAAATATATTTTTCATTGTCAAATGATCTATTTAAACTTTTTTATGTGCCACAGGTTGTTGATAACAATTGGCCTGATAAACATTTTTGATTAAAAAAATATGCGGTTATATATTGATAGATCCTTTCAATTCCGTAAATTTAATACTTTGTTATTTGCTTCAATGCGTTATAACTTATGGTGTAATTTAATTAACATTAGACCTGTAAAACCGCTCCTCCACGGTAAATTACGCTTGAATAGCTTATCGTACAGCAGGCATGTTCACAAAGCTATCTTAGAACTGCGGTGTGTTCTAAGTACATTTTTAAGTACATTTTATTTATTTTACATGTTTTCTATCATGTACGTTCATTTTAACATAAATATGGGCAAATAGAACCGAACTCTCACCCCTTTCCCCGTTGCTACATTTGCATTAAAAAAAATTTAATTTTTTGTAGATAAGCCTTTTGGTGAAAGGTGAAGTTCGTGACGACAATGGAAAGGATATCATGTGTTTTGTGTTCCCTGCACAAATAAAGCCGAAAGACTGAATGTATTCATCTTTTAGCTTGTTAATTTAATATCCTTTAATTACCACATTGAAGGGATAGTGACCAATTGCTAGGAATTTTAAAGTTAATAATTTTACTTTTAATTTTTTCCCCCTTTTTTATTTAAACCAATATGAGCTGCAATTTTCATGCTGAATTTTTTAAATGAAAATGTTATTTTCTACTAAAATAACAAAAGTATCTTGGTTTTTAAATTTCTTTTAGCCATTTTTTGTGGGGAAAAGTCGTTAAGAAGCCTTAATTAAGCATAATTGAATTATTGTCGTCCTGCACAGAAATTTAAATGCTATTTATTCCTTACAAGAGAAATCTTTCTTCTGACAAAAAATAATGATTTTTTCAAATCTTAACTTACTTAAGTTACATGCAGACTATGATATCAAAGTTTCTTAGAAGTTATTGTGACGTCTTATTAGTCTCATTCAAACACATGTTTGAATGCATCACCTTGATTTGATAGAGAGAGCGTCTGTGAATGAAGAAGACTAATTTTGTATATATTGTTTAAAGATTAGATAGAATGTAACAATACGATAATTGGTATTGGAGTTGTGTATGCATTTTCAAAAACATTTTCAATACGAATAGAATTCAAAATTACTCTCCCTTCCTGAGTAACGGGTTAGGTAATCACACTTGTATTTCAAGGTAGTACGCAACAGGTATTCCAAAATATTCCTATAATTCAATGTTTCTTGAAATTCTTATAATTTGTAAAATGGCATCAAATCTGTGAATATTTCAAATTAAAACGAAAACTGGCGACACAATTTTTGCTCACATCGCCATAAACCTGCCATGTAAATCTCTTTAAGTGGACTCAGTCTGTTAAATGAAAGAGTCAATGTTAAATTAGCAATTTCAAAATGTTCTTTTAATTCAAAGATACAACACGTTTTTTCTGTTAAATAATGAAATTTTCGTCTCAATTTTTTGAGATTTTAACATATTTGACGGAAGTAAAAATAGATAATGTCATCATATTTCACCTAATGATAATATCTTAAAATTTAATGTGCACAAAGTCTTAGGACTAGCAATGGTTATGACCTGATATCAACCCTTTGCTATACAAGGAACACATGATACAAATTCTTTTAAGATATAGAAGGCTAAATGCCACAAAGATTAAATAACTCCCATTCAAATGGAGCTTTCGAACTCTTTCATATATATCGGGGGGGGGGGGGGGGGTTCTTCAATAAGTTAATGTTAGGTAAGTGTTTTTACTATTTTCTTCAGAAAAGAAGACTGTACTCTAAGGAAGAAGTATGTAATTTCATTGCGTTTTTGAGAAACTGTTTCGGCTTGGTAGATATTGTGCTTCTTGGGAAGCTAAATCATTGGATTGACCTAAATAACAGCAATAATCCTTTAATACTTCATCAGAGTTACAGTTCTTTTAATGGTAATAAGTGCTGCAAGCGTTGTTGTGATTTAATGGCTCATAGGATTCCATTTGATAACGTTCAGATGTATTTAAGAAACTCACTAAACCAGGAATATATTTACTTAAATCTTTTGTCGAGCACCTTGTATAGAAACAAATCCAATAACTTTTTACTGATATTTTGAATCTTTCTACCTAAAATAAAGTAATAATGTTCTAGTAATTATTTTTAGTCTGTATTGTTATATTATATTTATTCTGGGTTTCAAATAGTAATAATTATTTAAAGTTTATCTTTTTTTTAAATGATATTCATTTCGACTCAACAAGCTAATGAAAAAAAAACTAATGTTACACTTGACACCATTGATTTTCCCGTAAAAATCACATCAATCAGTACAAATTTATATGTGAAACTGAATAGATAAGTTTAAAAAAATCTCTGCTACAAAATGCCCAAAAGTTTGGGTTTTTTTATCTTCAAATGTACACGATATAAAATCATTTATTTGAATGCCTCGTGCGGTTCTCATATGCTAAAAAATTGATGATCAACATAATTCTGATATAAAGAAAAGATCACATACTGTTTATAAAATATTATATTTCATTATTAGAAAATAAAATTATAATTATTTACTATATGAAACAATGATATATGTTAAGAAGAGAATATATACAACATTCAATAACAAATTAAAGGGAAGCGGGCCTTCTTTTTTTCCTAGGAAACTTACGTTTAAATGTCAGTTACATGTACCACTTAAAACACAAAGATACAGCAGATATGATAACTTTTATATTTAAAACTCTTGCATGTTCATCCATTTTTTTTAGTAAAAAGAAAATGAAGTTATTGTAAAGTTATGAAGAATGAAGTTACTAGTGATATCTATAAATGATGAAAAAATACTCTATAGTAAAATTTTCTTTACCATATTTTCGAAAATGACATTGATTGAAGCAATTGTTATCAAGGTATCAAAATTCAATTTCCTTTCACATCGAAGACTGAAAATATTGAAAAAACTTTAAGTAGTCCGTGAGTGTTTCAAGATTGTACCTGTTTTTATGAACTGGCAGCTATGTGAGCTGCTGCAACACTCTATAGTCCTCAAATGCATGATGAGCATTTTGATTTTGCAAAATGCTAGAAACCGAATTTCATACATAAACTTTCAACGTCCTAAAAAAAACTCTCTCAAGAAGACCAAAGTGTCACATAATTCACATTTCCTAAAGTAAGTTACCTTTCCTATCAGAGTATCTACGAACCATAAGTAGAAGGCCTCCAATTCACAAAAAGACATCAATTTGATTTTACGAAGAATATTTTGGTGGTGGCGTCTCATGTTAAATATACACAATATGTATAATGTTTTTATCTCATTTTACCCGTTCCTTTTTTCTTGTTTTCTGTTGACCACTTTGTTTCTGCTTGTATATATGGGTTCTTTAACCCCCACTAATATTGCAACATTCTATGAGCCCAAAAGTGCACCTGTTCTTTACATATAACACTTGCTTCAGCGATATAGAGAGCCAATCACTTATCCTATATCTACCATCAAACCCTTTAATATTGTAGGAAAAGTACTTCTTGCGTAACAATATTACTGTAACATTGATGTTATTAAAATCTATTTTTTTTGCAAATAATAGATGGCGTACTTATGTAGAATGTATTTTTTTGTCTTGATTCTAGATCTTTTTTCGTCATGTTTTTTTTTTTATCATTTTTTGAATTATTGACATCGTTGTTAAGGTAAAGATCTAGCAAATGAAAGGTGTCTCAGGTTTATAAAATTCAAGATATAAATTATTTCAATGATGCTTCATAACAATAACTTTGGTTGATTCGGGACTTAATAATTTGGTAAACACGATGAAAGGGCATGTTTCAAGCTGCCACTTTCTGTGAAGTATGAAGAAAATAAGTAACAAATCTTTGTTTTGTTCATTTTTGACTGATAAAATATGTTTAGATTGCATTCAGACTGTCAAAAAGCGACACTTAACAAGCTGTCGTTTATCTAATCCATATTTTATAGAAAATGTGTTTAAGCACGGTACACCCTATCAAACAAGGCTATTGTTTTTTAAAAATATCTACCGTGAAAAATTACTTTGAGCTGAAGAAAAGAAGAATCAACATTGTCAACTCATGTATTTTTACTTCACAAATTTTATCGTCACTTCTTTGCACTTTTCTAGACATGCACTTACTTTCCAAATGACCTAAATATTTCAATCATGGCGCAGAAAAGTGTTACTTGTGACGTTGTTATCTAAACAAACATATCAGAGAAGAGAGGTACTCGGTCCTCACAACTGCAAATTTGAAGATACAAGGACACAGTGAGAACTTAAACAACAGTCCCTGGGGCCACATCGCTCACCTCGGCAAGAATAGCTATAACTGATTCAATCAGTTAAATCATATACTTTTTATGGTAAAAATATAGCTTTTTAATTGTTTCAGTGTTAATTGTGTAAACAATTTGGGAAATGAGGTGGTTTACACACAAGTTTCAGCTTATCTGGCCAAATTGTATTTTAAAGATAATCTTCTATATTTTCCTATGCTAAAAATTAGCCGTAATTGAGGCCTCACCTTACCCACAGGCATTATACTTATAACAAATTTAAATTTGCATCACCTAAGGATACTTACACACAAGTTTCTGCTCTTTGGGTTTTTGAGACATTTTTAATCAATTTTCCAATAATTATTAGCTACTTACCTTTGTAAGAGGCTATAACTTTACATTGTATTAAAGTTTTTTTTTTCTTATTTTGCTCATAATTTGCCCAGTTGTATTCAACAAGATGTTAAGTATGTAAAAAGTTTACAGACGGACAAATTGAACAGACAGACAGACAGTGGGTAATCTGATATCTAATTGATCATTTAGCTCAGATGAGCTAAAAAGGACCATCCGCGACTTACCAGCCCTCTTAAATATGCCAACACTATGTCAGATAATACGTCATTCATTACGTCACGACACTTTGGTCATTTCCATCTATCTAGGCTACATACGATTTATGTCTTAATCAAATACATGACATACTTTAAGGCTGCAAAAGTCAGGTACGAAATATGGAAGTTACGATGTTCTGATGTTACCTTTTGCTGCCAATGACCTTCAAAATTCAATCAACGCGCAAATTTCCAGATAACAGATCTCGACGTTGTTATCTATGCAAATATAGCGGCCAGTAATAGCACTCAATCTAAACAACGACAACATGCAAATACATGGAGGCAGCTAGAACTAAGACAAGGACATTTTCTTCTTATACAACTTGTAAGTGTTGATAACTGACATGATTAGTTCGTTTCTACTTTCCCATACTTTTTAATATCACTGAAAGCGGTATAATTCTTCTCGATTACAGGTATATACTGTTCGTTTTTCTTCGATACTGATTGTTGAAAAACACACGTGCTTGTAAGACTGTGTTTCGTATGCAGGCTATGATAAGATCACTTGATTAACATGAATGTGACAGGTGCATTCTGCATGGAAAGAAAATTACATATGTATCATTTTTCCATAATGCAATGATTTTCAAAAATTGTGTTTACAGTAAAAATATTGTCAAAGAAATGATATATTATGTCATTCTATCATTAGATTTATGTGTTTTTCATGTTTTCTGAGCATATTCAATGTATATTCCAACAAAATGTGCAAATAAGAACCAATGTATTACATTTACGTTTGGTAAAGAATAACATATTGTTTGTAATAAATTCTAATTTATAAAATAAGCTGCTGGCTATTGAAATGATGGAGAAGTGGCAGATATGTTTGAAAATGAAAGTCTCTGTATATGAATCAGCTATTTACTTTAAAACACTTTGAAATTAATTAGATAAATGATCAAAATTATTTCAAGAAACGTTTAAAATCTTATTTATCTTACACAGGACGAATTACAAGTATAAACTTAGTCCAACCAGCAATGGACGAAGAAAACATTGGAAATCCCGTGGATACAGGATGGTCATGGGTCATCCTGTTTGGTAGTCCCTCTTTAGTATTCCTTCAAAGTTTTTTTTTAAAAAGTTATTACTTTAGAAATGACCATACTCAGAGAAATTTGTTCCATTTTAATCACCTTTTAGTATCAAGAAATTGATTCAACAACTAAATTAAATTTTAAAGAAATCATGTTCCTCAAATCCTAAACTAATTCTTTCGCATTTGGAATCTGAAACCAAGCAACTGTCTCAAAAATATAAGAATGTTTAATTAAAACGATGTCAATCCTGAGTATGTATTAAACGTTTTTTGATAGTTCTTATAATATTTTTAAATTTGAAAGGTATTACTTGGTCAACTATGGCATAATAAATTGAAACCAAAAAATTTGAATCTGGATGTGTAAATGATTGATTCTGACTATTGTTTTCCTCAGTTGATACAACGTTAAATAAAACTTCATTTTATTAAATTGCAATCTGTTAATACCTGTTTCAAATCAACAATATACTTTTTAAAAAGGAATCTTAAACCATAATTGTAGTATAATATAAAGGCATGAACCAAAACTCTAGCTGAATGTATGATTAATAAGATTCGGAGATGGTTATATCAAAGATGAAAGTTATGAAAAGCATACAAATGAATGAAATAGTGATTGATTATTGGTCCATTTATTTTTACAGCTTCTGCATCGATATCGTTCTTACATATCGGATCTCTCAAAGCCTTTGGACTGTTTTTTGTTGAATTTCTAGAGATGTTTGACGCAAGCGTATCTGTAACATCACTTATAGTTTCCATCCAAAACGTGTTCTACGCTTTAATCGGTGAGCTTTCAACGTATAAGTTTAACATCCATATGCATGCACATTTTATTTTGATTTTACAAATTACGTTGACATTTCCTTTTGTAATGAAGTTCTTTTTGGATTTTGTGGGGGTGATAGCGAAAACGACAAACAGTAAAATAAACAAAACAAAATGAGTTTATTAATCAACAAAACAAATTAAAATAATAGAATATGAAGAGACTCGCACTCACAAACACACACCCTCACTCTCTCACTAAGAAAGAAAATATAACTTTAAAAAGTTAATCAATCAACACTGACAATGAAACAACAGTGAATTAATTTTTAACACATTCAATTGTCAGTATATATATGAAACAAATAAATGCTTTAAACGCTGGCTAAATATAGCTATAACAGTATGTAAAGGACTAAACCAACAAATCAAAATTACCAATACTGTTATATGTAATTTCACAGAAAAAGTAAACTGGAATGTTATCTGTAATTAAACAATCAACTTTTATCACTGGGTAATCTGATAAATTATTTAATCATTAAATAGAATTGAAAGTTTGGCTTCAAATAATTGCAAAAGCCACCCTAAAATAGTCACCACCGGGCCTCCATAGCACACAAAACACGTAAACAAAATATCCTGTCTCCAGTCCCGGACTCGAAGGTCCTTAACTGGAAAACTATCCACACAGGGTCTCCTAACCACAAACGTCCATCAAGCACGAGCTCCCATGCGTCCCACTTGCGTCACGCTCTGCTCCGTTAATGACTCTCGGTCCTAGTCCTGCCCCACATATGCTACGCTAAGCAAGCCTTCAACTGACGTTGCACCACTGACCCACCGGCTTTAACGATATAACTATCCCTGCACTGAAACAATAATTACCTATTCTAAAAACCTATAGACATATTCATTTATACAAGGAAAAAAACAAAGACCACACCCCCGTAAATATACCATGAAACTGACGAAATATATACTAAAACTTACCGGCTGGAGAAAAGCAAATGCTCAAACAGATTTACAGTAATTTATGGCTACCAGTCTACCAGACTAACTTCTGGAATTCGCCAAAATTAACAAACTGGAGGACGAATTCAACAACGTGGCCGCACACTTGACAAGCAGCCACAGCTCTAACTCACCAAACCGGTTAAACTAAAAATAGCCCTAATACCGAACACTCTCGATTGACAAATATGGAACACAACTTGGTCCAAAATTACAACTATATACACAAACAAATACAAAACTGAAATTAACTGAATTCAACTTCATCACACCTTTGTATTTAAATCAATGATTAAGTTGCAATCATTCTTTCAGCTTTGCCTGTACTGTCCATAGGGATACGATTTTTATCCTCAAGAAGCCTCTGTTTCATTGGTGCCATTCTGTGTACATCAGCCTACGCTATGAGTGTGTTCGCAATGAACGTTGAATTCTTGATATTCACTCTCAGCGTAGTATTCGGTAAGTTGGTTCGACTATTTAGTCTACACTGTCAGTCGTCTTGAAATCTATAATTCTACACTCTTTAATTGTTTCATGTTTTACTGTACAGAATAAAAGGGGGAAAACCCCATCCTCTCACTTGGTTTAAATATTATGCGATTTTTAATTGACGTAAACGTATTTTTTACTTGAAAATGAAAAAGATAACTTTTCCTTGTGTATGCGTTTTTAAGGTGGAATGCTTTTAAAAAAATATTTTATGGATCGTATAAATATTATTTATAGACCATGATTCTTTGATAAAAGAAAGTATTATGCCTCCATTTATTTTATACGAATTTTTTTTTGTATTTCTCATGAGAATCTCTGTTTTAGTTGGCAGTTACACACTGAAGACTTTAAAATTTGGTGTGAATAAATGAATGGTATCAATATCTAATAAATCATGTCCAGTAATATCAATTAGACGTTTTATTTTTGTTATAAAATTGTTATGAATATAAAAAAAATATTTTTTGTTCATATTTTTCAATCCTATTGATAAAATCTTTTCATGTTTTAGAAATGATACTTTAACTATCTTTAAAATAAAATTTTGGTGCAGCATTCCACCTTAAAGTGCAAATTATATGATGGTGGTTTCGTAGATAAAAGTAACATGCTTTTAATTTTTGTGTTTTGAAGGTTGTGGTTCGGGATTTTTATTTCCACCGACACTTGTGATTCTTGGTCGGTATTTTCGAAAGAGGAGGGGACTTGCAAATGGACTTTCAATGGCAAGTGCTTGTCTTGGAAGTTTAGCCTATCCTTTGTTTATACGATTTTGCATGGACGAATATGGAGTTCGTGGAGCCCTTCTTTTAATTTCTGGAATTTACATGCATATTTTCATTGCAGTTTGTTTATTGACTCCTCCAGAGCAATATCGTCCTAAAACCAAAGGCAAATTACAGGAAAAAGAAAATCTTTTGAATCCATTGGTTGTCGATACTTCAGTGAACGACAGTTCACTCTCATCTTCACTTCCAAATATTCGTGTTCCTCGAGAACCTGTGAGAAAGAGAAGAACTATGACAATCTCAGAGGATATAAATCCATCGAATTCCAATGATCGCAGAACTCTCAACTTTTCCAAATATCTCAGCAACATTAGTCTTATGTCAATATCAACAGTTGACATAAGCTTGCAAAAGTCAAACAATGTCAAGAAGAAGGATATGAAGTGGTACGAACATGTTAAGAACATGGATTTTTCTGTTCTTAAACAAACAGAATTTATATTATTTTTGGTTAGTTTTTGTTTCTCAGCTGTTCCTGCCATTTTTAATGTATTCTTGCCAGCTTTTGCGCGAGAGAGAGGCATAACAGACAACCAAATCTTAATTTTAGTTTGTATTATAGGTTTCATGGATTTTCTTGGTAGGGTTGTTTCTGGATTTCTATCAGACAATCCTCGAATTCGAACTTCCCATATCATTGTCGTTCCAATGTTTGCTATTGGAACCATTTCACAATTTGCGCGCTTTCTGAATTCGTTTAGCACGTTTAGTGCATTTGTTATTATATATGGATTTTTTGCCGGAACACCGTTTGCACTCTTTTCAGCAATGACGTCCAAAATAGTAGGAATCGAAAAGTTTCCCACTGCCTATGCATTTCTTATTTTAGCCCAAACATGTACCTTTGCGACAGTCATACCACTGTCAGGTAAGAAATGTAAATTTTTAAGATATAAAACCATTTTAAACGTTAATAACGAAAGAATATATACTTGTAAGTTTTGAGAGATAAATGTACAATTACTCTCATTTATTTTTAAGGATATCTGAGGGATGTTACGGGAAATTACAATGCTGCGTGCCACTTTATTGGAACAAATGCCTTTCTGTCCGTGATTTTGTTTTTGTTTGAACCTTTTGCGCAGAGGATTGACCAAAAAAGAAAACTTAATGTTCAGACCATTATTGTGAACAATGGTGATAGTGCAAAACATTGAGAAGAATCGTGTATAAAACAGAAAATGCTTTGTAATAATGTAATGTTAATTATGATATTTGCTTTGTAATAATGTAATGTTAATTATGCTATTTAATAGTTAGAACATAAATTTGTAAACAACAATTTTTTGTGTCAAAACATATATACAGATACATCATGTAGTGGTTTACTTTCTTATGTCATCGCTTGCACTTTCATGTGACAATAAAGGAAATTACTTTAAAATGTTAAAAAGGAATTCACTATTAAAGATAGTTATAAAATGAAATTTGTGGGTTTTTTTCTATTTTAAATGCATCCGAATCGTCAATAAAGCAAGTGGAATATTACGTATTATGAATGTAAATACAGTAAATATACACATTACAAATAAAAATAATGTTTCGGTAAATCCTTTAAAGAGATTAAGTTTGAATTGTATTCATATCGAAAGGTCATTGTTTGCCGAAGAAAATCACATTTATGATATTTTTAAAGTATTATTTAAAGAACAAATTGGTCACCATCTGTGGGAAAAAATTCATTGAAGCAAGAAAAAAATATGTATAAAAAGTTAAACAATTTCAATGATTATTTTCCTCATCCAATAACTTTCCTTTTTTCATTCTTAACTTGTAAAATCAATCGAAAAATCTAAAGACTATTTTTATAATTGAAATAATGAATAATTTGAAAGGATCAAAAATCATTTTATTTGGCTTCCAACCTCTAAAGATTATTGAAACCTAAAGCATTTTTTTAGAATTGTCTATTGACATTTGCATAATACGATTTTTTTCTTATTACTTATTATTAATAAATCCGAACTTGTGAAATCAATCGATGGTATCTACATGTTTATTTAAAATTTAGAATAAATAGAATTGCTTATTTTCTGCTTCCAGCTTAAAGCCAAGCTAATGTGTAATGTTCTGTCGACCAATAAATAGGTGGCACACATACAAGGGATGAAAATGATAGGTACATGTACGTGCCTCTTATCATTCTAACACTGATTATCGACGCAAAGGGAATACATGTGTATGCATATGTATCACATCATGTTTGCATGGTATATAATTACTGAATACGTATATACAATATTTGTGCAATTTGGTATAACTTACGCACCTGCCTGTTTTCATGGTGAGATAGGTAACTCTAAAAGATGTTTCATATTCAGACAGTTTAAATGTTTTTGGTTATTGCTCTTGGCAAATTGATCTGAAATATGTACATCAATTTTCAAATCGATTTTGATATTTGAACCATATTTCATCTTTTTAGCTAATGTATAAAATGTTTCCTAAATAACTTAGAGTGTTGTCATCTTTTAATCATACAATAAACATGATACAAATAGTACAATTGGATGGAAAGGGGGGGGGGGGCTTCTCACAACATTTGATGATCGACGTGTTCTTTACTTTAACAGTTTAAGAAAAATATGTTTAGATTAATTAGCCCTTCAATTTTTTGTGATATTATTAAACAAAAGGCCCATGGGCCACATCAGTAACCCGAGAAACACTATTTTAACCGGCCATATTCCAGGTGTTCTCACTGCTTCTATATGCCCATAATGATGGCGGCATGGCTAAACCTAAAATTCATCAATTTATCATTCATGGTTTTCGGATGAATAATAGTAGTGTTGTCTTCAACTTATTTCTATGTTTCTTTGAAGGGAACTTGGCCTTTACCCAATATTGCTTTGTTCAAAGTTTCGTGAAGTTTGGTCATTTAGTTCTGGCCTTGGGGTCATTGGAGCAATATTAGACTTATGCCAAAAATTTTACACTGTCTTAATGTGTCTTAATTGAAAAACCTTTAATTGTGTATTGATATAACCTTGTTGATAACAGATTTCGGTCGTCATTTTATGATAAAATATCATTTTAGACAGACTGGAATTTTGACTTAAGTCTGAAAATATGAAACGTTAAGGACAACAACGACGACAATGACAAAGTGATCGACGAAAGGTATGACAAATCTACCACAAAAAAAAAATTGTACATTGCGTGAGCTCTAATAAACAGTAAATTAAAGTTTTTTTAATGCACTCCCCTACCTTTTTCACATTGGGGAGTTTTGAAGTATTTCACCTTTGTTCTCGATCAATTTCCTTACCCCCTCCCCACTTTCCCCTCTGCTTTTAAAGATTTCCGTTGCTCTCTTGAACCCAATCCACGATATAATGAGTCTAACCTGAGATTTAGTCACAAAAAATATATATATATATATATATATATATATATATATATATATATATATATATATATATATATATATATATATATACATATATCACTCATACATGTACATAGGACAGTTTATTTGCCGAATGTACTCTTTTCATATTCATTTGTGTATCAAGACGCTTTGGGGACATGTATAGGCCTACCTCACTCTCTGTTAGTATTTAGGTTTATAAGTTATCAGCTATATACATGTATACATGATGGGTGTTTCTTATTTTGTATCGACAGACTAGAATAACTCGTTGACTGAAGTTGCTGTTTGGCTGTTGCTGTGAAGATCTTTTTAATTTTTTGTTCTAAATGTAACTGCATTTAACTGTCGATCTAAAATATATAAATATACAAATATTGACAGATAAAATTCATATAAACCCAACTAATTGACCGTAAACGCACATATCGTTCTTACTTTACTAAAAGAATTTAAAAAAACACAACACTGGTCGACACTAGTATTTATCGTTGATAACGTTGCTTAATACCTAATATTATTTGAATTGCTCACAGGACGTTAAAATTGTGTAAATTACATAAGAAAAAGCCTTCAAACTCTTTTTTATGTTTTATGGAAAAGGGGGAATGAACATTCGGGTTACCACCTTTGAAATTTAAAGTGATTTATCAAGATCTTCGCCTCAGACACATCCGTATTAAGACCAAACGACAGATGGCAAGCGAGAGTCACGTGATTTCGTGTATTTACAATCATGCTTTTTTTTTGTCGATGTCTCTCTTTGTGAAGTATGGCGGTGTCTCGGGGTGAATGAGCATTTTGTTGCTATTTGGGTTTTCTAATTATTACTGCGTGAAATACTTCTAACAACTTTCCCCGCCCCTTTACAAAGATAACCACGTGTACCTATTCTATCTCTCCAGCGCCATAATAATAAGCGACACCATTGGAAATATTCCGCTTCTCACGTTTTTGTGCGCACACCATTGATAAATACTAAACATGCAGCGTTTAGAACAAAACCAAGCCTGTTAGCATTTTTTAGCATATGGTATTTTGCTCTCAAATCATCTTCGTTGTAGTTTATTCTGTACATCTTTTACATTTATCTACATAGTGTTAAGATCTACACAGAAACTACAGACATCGAACTTAAAATGAATGGATGGACGGAAGGATGGGTTGATTGAAAAAAAAGACAGACAGACAGACAGATAGATAGATAGATAGATAGATAGATAGATAGATAGATAGATAGATAGATAGATAGATAGATAGATAGATAGATAGATTAGGTAATTTGAATCTAGATGTATAAATCGTTTGTTGGGTAAAATAAAAAAATATCGCACTACGTTAGGAACATGATTGTGAGATTTTAAAATTCATAATCAGGAATTTGCTTTGTTAGAAATGTGCATCTAAACAAACTGAAAGTAATGAACTGAATATGAAGCGCTTACGTGATAAAAAATGTTTTTAAACTAATAAAATCGTCATTTTGGTGAGAAAAAAGAATAAACATATGGATTTTTATTAATGGCTTGAAAAATATTTTGCCTGTGCCATTTAATGATAATAATAGAAAACAGTTTTCTCTTGTGGGATAGCTACTGTGCATAGCTACTGTATTTTAAGAATACTAATACATACGTAAGTGTAAACGTATGGGCTTTTTGATGAGTTGGTCGCTAACACCTTTAAGTTTCTTTTCTATCGGATGAATAATTCATCTCCTCATCAAAACCAGCAATGTGTGACCTCATCGGCTTAATTCCTTCTACCCGAGAAGTGGAAGAAAATAATTGAATTATTGATGACAAAACACCGTTTGTAAAGTGCTTAAATACCAATAAGGAATTGAAAAGTACCAGAACTATCAGCAAATCTACACAAACAACTGGCATTTTCATTGCAGAATAATTACAAGATGGCGGGCGTCCTGCAGTTATTTGACAGACATGCTTGAATGCTTCGGAACGTGTCCCTAATATTACGGCTCACTTTTCCCGCATCAATAATGGATGAGCAGGATTTTGTACCTCAAGCAGTGCAGCGCCGAGCTAACTAACTTGCTCTCGAATCTCCTCTGAGCGCACGCTTCTGAGCACATGACTTCAAACTAAGTGTTTAAGCTTAACCATATGGATGATGTGCAAAATGCGACATCTTACGTCAACGAACAAAAACAACCGAAAGACGCATGTGTCCGTCATACGGGAGACTATGACATGTCTACTAATGCCAAATGCACGTATAAATATTTCACTTTGAACATATTCTGACCAAGAACCAGAAATACTGAAGCTATGTCTAATTGTCTTATTCATTCATTATGTAGACAGAAACAAACAATTAACACGTGTTGACGCGACTTGCATGCATCAAATAAAACAATTCATAGCCAGTGAGTGTTCTTTGGAAATATGGTTGTGTTCGTACAACGACTGACTTAACAACAAAGCACTACGTTCTAACCATTCATGAATATGTCTGCGTACGGTAATACGCATTCTTTGAGACTTTTAAGGAGGTTTTGCGGTTAACAAATTACCTATCCGATTTACCTAAATGTTCAAGATTTGATTCTTTGGACTTCTAATAATAATTAAGTTACACAAAAAAGATAGAAATACTTTTTTTTATCTAAAAGAACGATTCTTTTTCCTATATCTTAACCTCGTCTATAGATAAATATTGTTTATGAAAATGGCTACGACATTAGGCCCTCTGGATCATCCAGATAAATTCATCATCTAACAGTGTCTAGTGCAGCAGTGTTTTGTGTTAACGTTTTACCATATATGATCTTTAAACTACTAAATTTTCTATCATGGATTTTTCGTGATCGATTGAAACTTAAAGCTGCGTTGAAAACAAAGAATGCACAAACTGGCGATGAATATAAAACAACGATATTAGTTTCTATATTTGGAAGAATTGACTCTTCATTTTCTGAAACGTACCGATAAACAATTACCATAATTCAACACGTTGTTCCGCTTAATATAGATGCGTTAAAAACACTCTTATCGGGATGTACATGTAAATCTAAATTATTGCTTTGGTGGTTCATTTATAAGTTATTTTTATCTGCGGTTTAAGCTTACTTCAAAACTATAGCTTAAACCATCAAGAGTTACGTTCATGCAAACTTGAAAAATTGCTGAATTATTGGGCACAGTACCAACCAATAATTCAATTTTCACATTTTTTTCTTTGCATCATGCTTTCTTGGAAGTGCAGATATTGTTGTGAAAATATTATTATTAAAATATAAGAGGGTAAATATTACATACTGGTATTTATTCTGAAAACAGTTCCCTTCGATGTAAAAATAACTACATGTATTGTTACACCCCTTTAAAACAGTAACTATATACATGTAACTCTATACAGCAGAAGAAGACGAAGACTACATACATAGAGAAATGAAGATTATGATCTAAATCATATTAATCAACATTAAACTGACTGTGAGTAAAATTATCATTTTTGTTCGTTGGTTCTTTGTTAGTGACACATGCGACGTTCCCCAGCTTTACATATTTTTTCTTGATAGATTATTTCTTCTTTATTTGTATTTAAACATTTTCATGCCCAGGGAATTCACATTGCATTACCAGGCTATTTTTGGAGTTAAAATATTTTGAATTTGTCTTTGATTTAATACCATTCAAAATGCAACTAAATGCTTATTAAAACAGTCATATATTTGCAATTGAAACTTTATATCCAAATAGAAAAAAAATATTATATAACATAAAAAAATAATTTAATTACGAAGTGGAAATCTTCAAAATGCGGAGATAGGCAAAAAGAAAATAATGAAAAATAGGTCACGTCTGACCTTAAAACTGTCTATTTTTGGCGATTTATTTACGTTTAAAAAACTTCTCTACACGCTCATATTTGACATTTTTTTATGGAGTGACATTTCAAAGTTTATCTAATGGTGCATGTTGGCTATATATCTTGGTAAAATTGGGCTTTAATTCTTTCCAAGAAATATGTTATTATATTTATGGCCTCCTTAAAAATGTTTGTTTGAAATTGCTGCCTGGGGGTTTCGATACCCGGGAGGGAGGGAGGGTATTTTTTTTTTTTTAATTTTTCAAACTTGAAATTTAACTTATTAAAACTAAGTAAAAAAAAAAAATAAAAGTCTCGATGTAAACAAAAAATTCTATATTTTTTTGCTAATAAAATTTTATCAGCAGGGGGTATTTCAATAAGGCGGGAAGCAATTCCAAACAAATAAAAATTTTATTTTGGCCTAAGAAACAGAAAAGAAAAAAGAGAGGTCAAAGTGACAAGGAAGCCATAGACGGACAACCGAGTCCTAGTTACAGGTAAAACGCGATGCAGGAAGGTAAAATAAGATATATACAGATGACAACCATTTGATGAAAAGAAAATCCAAACCATTTCCAAATAATACAAAAATTCAAGATATGCTCTGTCTCTGTTCCTTGTCGAGAAATTCATAGATAAAATCTCAATTATACATAACAGAACGCCCCCTGCAATAAAGAAACAAACATTTCCTTTCTAAATACTTGCTATCGTAAATGATGTATTGTTTCTCGCGGAGGTTAGAAGGTCAACAAAGAATTCTTCCTCAAACTTTTAAACATGATGATTTTGGTCATAGAATGTCATTTAGTAAAGAAAAAGTCCAAACATTTTAGTTTTAAAATTTTAATATTTAATGTATCTTTATACAGAGCTCTTCGTCCAAAGGAGATAAATATAGTCCATAAATGAGCATGACTATCCAGCCCTCTTAAAAGAAATAGTAACCAATTGTAATGATGCTTTAATTGTTTGAAAAATACCAGCGTAAAAAAGTAGAGGGTTTTTAGGCAACAATTCATATTTAAAGAGTGACGGTCACCAAAAAAAACCACTGTGTAGCTTTAATTATGAAAATAATAAATGCACACATAAAACATAACAAACTTGCATCAGTTTATCTATAACTAATGTTTTGTAAATTCAAAAGACAATGAAAAGATGATGAGTTATTCGTAACAGTAATTGAGAGCATTCAGGATTCACTTAATTTTTTGTAATATTCCATGATAACTGATGCTGACGAACGAAATATACAAAAAGTACATTTATCCCTTTATCCATTTATCCTGAAAATGTCAAAGTACATGATGCATTTTTAATTATACAGTTTTTATAACACTTGAATTACAGGTAATATTTTTCTTCAGGAGGGATACCTTTCGAAATCAGGCACGTAATCGGGACATTAGGAATATTTTCCTGTATATAGGTGCAGCTATGCACCTGTTGTTGTTTCTGACAGGTAAAACAATGATTACATAAGCTACATTTATAAGGTCTGGACACCAGTCTCTTAGCGGAAGTCTGTACGCGCTCCGTTTCTTGTTTTACACCCTCTATGTTGACTTTATTCATATTATCATCGTGCGCTTGGGTTTTCACGTAAGACTGTTCTTTGGTATGTTCTTTTTTTCTAGAAGTGTTTTTTGAAAATAGTTCGTTTCGATTTACCATGTTTTCGTATTTCGCAACAATTTTTGTATGCGTTTTGCTTTTCACAAACTGGTTGTGGCGCTGCTGTTTGGGAATAGTGTTTGTATTTCTAGATGTAGCACTCTCTGAATCGGAGAACTCCTTCTCTTCCGTAGACTCGGAAGCACTATTTCTTCTGGCGTGAATCCGCTGGTGTCTTTCCAAGTTACTTTTATGACTTGTTGCGTAGGAACACGAAGAACAGTGGAAGTCCTTTTGACCGTTATGAACTGAAAGATGTCGACGAAGGAGAGCTTTCCGACAGAAATTGCGATTGCAGATGCTGCAGGAATATCCCGATCTATGGTACACATTCACGTGCTCGCGAAGCAGAGCTTTGGATTTGAAAACAATGTCGCAGCATTCCAGAAGTTTGGAAGAGTCTTGGTGCATGGTCACAATGTGACGTTTCATATTGTTCTTCCGGTCTGTGCTGTATTTG
Source organism: Magallana angulata (assembly GCF_025612915.1). Classification (NCBI taxonomy): domain Eukaryota; kingdom Metazoa; phylum Mollusca; class Bivalvia; order Ostreida; family Ostreidae; genus Magallana; species Magallana angulata. Next base: position 29,234,657 of record NC_069114.1, read on the forward strand.
CAGTGAGGGCAGTGTACTTGCTTAGTTCCTGATTCTTTAACATTTTCCATGTCATACCCAACCTTAATAAAGATAATGATTATTTTTCTTAAAGCACCTATACATTTTGTAGACAGAATTTGGAAAAGCAGGCATTCTTCTATCGAAAAACAATAAAATTAATTTAACTTACCTGTACGGCAGGAGAACTGGTAAATGTGAGGACAAAGAATGAGTGTTTCATGAGAAAATGGTTCTTCAACTTTGTTGATGCTTCTGATGGTAAAAAAAATGTTTATTATATTTGTAGAAAAAAATATGCAAATGCACGGTATGTAAAAACCTTACCCTTTCGCCGTTGTTTAAACTTGCGCGATTGGATGATTTAGATCAGAGGAGGAGTTTAAATCAGCACTTTTATGAATGAAATCCATCTCGGGTTTAAAGGTTGTGGGAAAGTCAATCGATAAATTTTATGAATGAAATAGGGGTATCAAGCGAAGAAGATTATGTTTGTCTTCACGGTCGAGTACCCACGCCTGTGACGTCATAGACGAGGATACTAGAGACTATCAAAACTTCACCTGCCCATTCAGAATTGACCTCGAATTTTCTTTCTTTACTCGCATTTCATTCATAAAAGTGTGACACGTTCATCAAATTTAATTCATAGTCCGTTCGTCGGCCGCCATGGCTGATAACGAAATGAAAGAAGAATTCAATTAGCCCACTCCCCGGGGATCCTTCAGAGGTTATAAGACCGATTTTGTTATCAGACAAATTACGTTTTAAGAAGACGTTCACAAAAGTTAAATATGATATGATTGCATTGTCTTGTTAATTTTTTTGCATACTACGTTTTAAAAAATCTGACATTGATTGTTGTTTCTGAATGCTGGTTTCAGAACTTCTAGATTCCAGTATCCTTCTTTATCTCAAATTATCTTACTGATGACAGCTTTTTCCTTCATGTATATTGTTATGAGCTGCTTTAATTGATTCATCATATGCTGTTAAATACTGTATTTGCTGAAATGTCAGTTCAACTTACATGTGGCATATCATGTTAGTATATCCGATGTTTATTCATTTGCATATGGATGTTAAATCACATCGCAACATTTTCTTTGACATTGCCGGGATGTTTTAAAATTCTTCTTTGCGCAAACTTTTCCCATTATCAAAATCATTGTTTGTGTTTCTAATATTTTTATACTGAATTGTAAGCTTATACTAGTACCTAGAGACGTTAATGTTAAGACATATCAATGATGTATGCTGACAAGCCTTTCTGGTGAGTATGTTATCTTGTTAAATAAAAAAAAAAACCCAAACAATCGTAAATATGGTGTTTATGTATCTTTTGGAATATATTTCAACGTACAATCAATTTTTTCCCATTTTGAACATAGTTTAATTCGTCTTAAACTATGATTTCATGTTTAATTTGCAAGAAATAAAAATTAAGTACTCCAGATTTGTGTCTTCATTTGGCAATATGAGTCTGCGTTATGACATACAGTTTTCTGTACTGTATGTAAAATATGAATTTCGACTGTAGTTTTTTTTTTTTGTCCAAGAAGTTATGGTCAACAAAGGTTTACCACCATATAGTGGGTCTCAAGGAAAACAAGTTACAAATAATGATTTCATATCGGCCGACGAGTGTGATTTGTTTTTCCTTCTTCTCAAAAGACGTAAGAAATGCTAACATTTGATCATTCAAAAAAAACCGGTAAAGGAATGATTAACAACATTATGAGAGGCCTGGTGTTTTTATGTTGAAAAAACCGTGTTTGTTTAAAATCTTATTTCTTTCGTTTGTACGCTATTGATACAAAAAATTAATTTCCAAAAGCATACTTAGGATGCCGTATAATTAAAAAATAATTCAGATTTCTAATAAAATGTCGCATAAAACGAAATAATATTTTATTTACTGAGGAGTGTGCTGACAATACCAACAACGTTGTTATAACTACTGCCTTTTTTTAGTTGATAGTGCGTACTATATATTTATATCTGTCTACAATACCATCTGTATTGTTATAGTTGTTCTTATTTAAGTGCTCAAAACGCTTTGATGCTATAGGTACTGACGATGTTCGCTTTGTTGCAATATGTTTTAAAAAGATAAATTGTTTGTGGTGCTGATCATTAATGGAGTCAGTTTCTTTCAAAAACTGTTTACTGTGACTAGTAGATTCTTTTTTTTTAGATTTTTTTTAAATTCAAGAAATTACTTAACAGAATGAATACACTTTTTAAAGCTTTTTTCAACAAGGTATGTGTTATTTTGTATATGACAATTATATATATATAGAAAATACCGAAGGGGGGTCTTAGTAAATTCATAGAATCAAATTTAATTAAATATATACAACTAACAAAATGATAATTATTATGATTATTCACATTTGGCATTAATGGTTATCTTATGGGGGAAAAATGAAACTTTGATGTTTTATTGGCCTCATAGATTATACTCTATTTCCTTTACTGAAGCAGAAATGTGCAAGGCTCCAAGAATCCCAATTTTTTTCATGAGTGTCTACATATTTCTGAAGAGTCCCTTCATTTTCATTCGAGTGACATTTTGAACCATGTCTTTAATTTCTTCTTCTGTGCAAGTTCCCAAAAGGAAATACATGTACTCTTTTTCCAAGCTTCACTCAGAGGACCTTCAGGGTTTGAATGAACTGGGTGATAATCAGCTCTTAATGTGTTGTATGCTGAGTTTAAAGTCAACTCAGCTTCTGATAAATAAGTTTTCAGTTGCTCATGGCTCAGTAACCGTTTCGGCCATCTCTGTATATGCTGAGAGAACCAATTTGCCTCGAACTGCTCCGGTGTTATTGATGTAATAGATAAGACCCCACCTGGTTTTAAAATCTGGAACACTTCTTTTAAAGTTTTAGCAACGGTTGGAAATGAATTCCCGTCAGGGTCTTGTTCTAATGATGCAATACCTATAACATTTACTTGTATGTATTTAAGAGGGCTTAATTGTCGTGACCATCAGTCTAGTGAAACTATATTAATTTCATTTTGAAGGTGAACTTTGTATAAAGTAAGAAGAAAAACAAAATAGTAAGAATTTTTCTTTACTTAATAATAATTTTTCTGTAAAAATCTAATAAAATTTTGAAGTAAATCTGATGGTTAATTTGTTAACTACCTAATCTCCTTAAACATTGTACACATTCAAACCTTAATATTTAATGAAAGAATCGTCGTCCAAAAGGTGAAACTTACCAAATTTATCATGGCAGCATCAAAAGAATTGTCCTCATATGGCATGTCTGGCAGAATTACATGTTTGAATGACAGATTGGTGGAAGGAAGGACTGGCTGTAGCTTATCCTTAGCTTTGTTGAGCATACCCTCACTGTCATCCATTATGGTTATGCTCCGTGGCTCAAACGGAAGGAAATATTTTGAAAAACTCCCCGTTCCACAGCCAATGTCGATAATATCCATGTTCTTAGTTTTAAAAAAAGGTGACATCATAAAAACCTAATTTCACATGTTTATCATTAACCTTATTTTTACATAAGAATTTATAGAAACACATCTTTTAGCTTAACCCCCCCCCCCCCCCCCCCCCCCCCAATGGCACAGATCGCATACATTTTTAAAATACATAATGTATATGAGAGAACTGGCCACGATTTTGGTTTTAAAAATTTTCTTTTAACTCTACATTTGACAAATTTTGGCCGGTCATTAGAAATGACTAAAACGTTGAAAATAATTAAAAATAAAACAATAAAATCGTGTCCATGCACCTTTAAGTCTACCAATATATGTTGACTATTTTTCCTTTTTAACGTTTCCCTCTATTCTGTCTTTATACATACAAAAAATCTAAATGCTGGTCCTATTTTGACCCTCTATATACCAAAAACAACATATGCATGTAGTTGTAGTTATAAGATTTTTTGCAAGTAAAGTGGGGTACTCTACCTCTTATTTGAAATAGATAAGCTACAATATAGAATTTATTGCATGATTTGTAACTAATTCAAGTATTAGTAAGATAAAATAAAGAAAAAGTGTACTTTAAAGTGATATGATTTCCCAATATCAATACTATATTTTGCTAATGTAGTGAAGGTCATCTAAGACCTTCTATTTAGATAACAATGTTAAAGATAAAAAAATTCCTCAAACTGGTGTTTCTGTTTAAAGTTAAAAAGATCCTGTCATTTAGTAATGGAGAATTACATCGATAAGTAAATAATTATGTCTTAATTCTGTTTCTATTAGGTTAAGAAAAATTGGTCTCTAAAGACTCTATAGGAAAACCAGCGCACTACTTAATGAAGAGAACTTCATTATTTGAAATCCTTGAGACTACCAGATAGAATTTTCTTATACAATAGCTTTATGTATGGTAATTTATAATGAAAGAATAATGAAATAATAAATATAGAATTCTTTATACCAGTTCATAGGAATCCCCAATATGTTATTTTTAGATACGTTAAAAGAATCAAACCACATAGCCATTAAGATAAAGCATTTTAAACGTTGCACAAAAGTTTGTATTTGATTTTATTTACAATGACCAAAGGCCATAAGTATTTCCGTGTTCCATTGCTGTGCAAGACTGCAATCGTTGAGTCAAGTAATCCTTGGCCTTCAGTAAAGGAAGTATGCGACAAAAAGTCAACTTGACATTATTTGCATCTCCATCAATTCGTGTAAAAAAATGCCCCGATTCAAATGACTAAGCTTATATTACCTTGATCCATTTTTCTGTGACGGATTCCATCAAACTTTTCAGAATACATGCATCTGCAATCTTGCTCATTTTTTCTAAAAAGAAGAATTATACTATAGTATCATATTTCTGAAATATGAATTATTGACCATTCAAAACGAAAAGTTTTACATTTATAAAAAAAAATGTTTTAGCCATGACGAAGTTCCGTTTATATGCAACATTTTGATATTGGTGTTAAATTGCTGACATTCACATTTAAATACTGAATATAGTTTTGTTTTAATTTCTTTGGAACTTGATGATAACATTTAACGTTTAGAAAGGAAGGAGGATTCTCGGGAGATATCGTTTTAAAGAAACATTTACTTGACTTAACGTAATATATCCCTACGATTAAATAAACATTCAAGACTACTTGAAATAAGTTCTCGATTGGTTCCAATATTTTTTAAATGCAACGAAATCTATATGAGTGGATCATTTCTTTGAGGAGAACTGTTGGTGGAAAATTATATTTTTTAAAGTCAAAATTGATGTACAACGTCACCCGCGTGCGGATATTTCCTATACATTCACTTTAAGGTTTCTCCACCCTTGATGTTTTTATGGTTAAATCCGTGTAATATTTGTTTAAATTTGAAGATTAATATGTAAACATTCAAATTGAACTTAAATATGGATATGTTGCAAATACTTTGTTCATGCTGTAGAAGCTAACACAGGTACACTATCAAGGCAATTATAGCGACGACTGCTCTCAAACATCACATTTTTTTTGCTGGTTTCAGTATAATATAAAACAATTTTTTAAAGAAATTAATTGCAATCCTTTATTTTATGTATTTTAACATTTTAAGGCCATTTAAATTGCTAGTATGAATGCTATCACATTTATAGTACATTTCGATACAATTTTTCAACCCTGAATAAGTACAGTTTAGCAACATAAAACGTCTATAACTTTTGAAATAATGGTTCAAACTCACTGAAAAGTGGTACATTTGTAATTCATTATATATCCTATCAAAATCTGCAAAGAAATGTTTACCTTGCCAGGTTAAATCAATAAAAAATTATGAATTGTAGTCTCTGTCAACTTTTCCTATGTACCGTTTTATCAGTTTTTCATTGAATTCAGCATTTCAACTCCAACTACTCTTTATTAATTGTTAAACATTAGTGTCATTTCACTTTACATAGCTTAAAATTTGTTAAACACAAATGCAATCAAAAAATATTGGCAAAACCATGCATCACATACCACTAATATTATAACCGATAACGGTAAATTATTCCGGAAAGCCCACAATGACGTCATGCGACAACTGAAAGACCTTAAAAGAAATAATTATTCTGCTTACATTTTCAGTATGATTTTAATGACGTTACTTTCAAATGAACTCTCATACGTAATAATATATCTTATCTTGTTATTGTAGCATTGTTACAAGGAGCAATGTCAGAAGATAGACGGTTGTCAGCAGTGACATAACCATATAGATACATACATTTACCCTGTTGTAGGGTTAAAAAAAATAACGACAAATTCAAGGAATGTTTAAGTCGTGATCAGTTTCTTTTCACGAACAGGGCTGTCTTATATTCTTCATTTGTTTGAAAATTAGAGAAAACAATTCAAAAACAATACGAAAACAAACACCTTTAATACGGACATTGAGGAAACGATTTCCATTTAATAAAGATAAACCAAGAATTCGTAGTATACTGAAAAATCACTTGAAAATCTGGATATTTTTTGAAGATATAAAAACTGTTTTCATAAAAACAGTAGATGAAACAAATTCTAAACGTGCCCACAGGAAAATATGTTCAAGGTTGCTTAAATGCTTAAACAACATTTTATATTTTCGTTGAAATAGCAATGAAACTCTATTAAGAATTGAAAATGTAAATCACTTTTGATCTAACTGTTTGTGTTTTTACAACAAATCTGCCAAAATAGAGGAAAAATAGAATGACGTGTATGGAAACAGAAGATTTTTCAAATCCTTTTTAATCCAAACCAAAAAAATATGTAATGTTTCCTTATCATAATTATGTCTTTGCAGCTTGTATCGGTGAGTTAGTCTTAAGCATATTATTTAAAAACATTTATTAAATACTGTGTCATTTTTTATGATACCAAGAATATCTAATTTTTTATGCCTTTTTACCAGCATTTCAAAATCAAAACAAATCAGTATGATGTGAAAATTCGAAATATTTATCAATCGTTATTGTACTTTGCGAAAAATCTGACGTTATTTGAACAAGGGGAATTTTTCAGGTACCTCTTTGTTCTATTCAGAAGATAAATGCAATAAAAATACTTTCACGGTTGCGACTTTAACATGAGTCTGCTTATTCATCACAAGGCATTTTTACATATAAAAAAATTAATGATAACTATGCTAACTTTACATTTAATTTAATTTAATTAAAGAATGTTAAAATTCAACATCAAATATAAACTTTGCTAAACCGACAAACCTCTCTGGTGCCAGTGCTTTATCACGTTTGTCGGAGAGTGCACTGACTGAATATTGTGTAACCGGTATGCTCGTTTTTACTGCAGGCCACCTAAATATCGGTCATCGTCTGTGCGTTAAAATTCAATCTGAATCATCTCATATGGATTAAAAGGGTTGGATGGTCTTGGTCATATTTAGACTGTATACATGTAGATTGCATTGTGATCAACTTTATAAGAAGAGCTCTATATAAAAATATGGGAGAATATCAAAATTTGAATGGTAAAATATCGGGGGGAGGTCTTTACTAAAAAATAGTTTAAAATTAAACAATTCTTCCCTTAAATAGGTAGATTTGGTGGTTAATTTGTTGACTATCTAGTCTCCTAAAGAAGTTAAATACTTTTATTTTTGCGCATTTTTATAATGATTATTTGATTTGAAAACATGTCTATTTGTTTAGATATGAAATGCCAATTAGGAGATCAGTTGACCTCAAAGTTCTATTCTTATTCCATTTAATTACACGCGCATTTAAACTTACGAAGAAAGCATGGATCCATCATTATTTCAATCATACTTGCATAAGGGGCATTGGTCATTATCTATGTATGGAGTTCTGTTTGATGATCTCTGGTCTTCATATCAATGCATGACAAAACGTAGTCTCTACTCAAAATTTATACAACGTATTTGATGATACCTAGTCCCTTTATATATTTAACAATCAAGATACATGTATGAACTTTTGTTTCGATAGTAATATAGTAAATGTATATTGAAAAAAAAATATGACCATGCCTTCTTAACACAAGTCTTCTTTGTGCGTTTCATAATGTCTATTTGAAATTTGTTAATTTCTCGATTGACCTCTGATCATATAACAATTCGGCTCCGCTTAACCTGTACCGTTATCATAAATCAAGGCGATATCTTATCTTTGTGTAAGTATTATGTATGAAATTTTATTAATTTCACATTTGGGATCCGATATTCCATACTAATAAAATATAAGGTGACCCCCCAGACTCATTGCTAACACATTAGGTTACCTCTAGTCTCTGTTACTAAACACATTCTAATCTATCATTCGTTCAGAATATTAATGAGATTTTAAGTTTACGTATCGACATAGGCACGGATTCTCATATTACGGACACCAAATTTAATTTCCATTCGAAGATCTAAGATCAGCTTATATACATGTATCTAACTGATACAGAGACTATTTTAAAGATAAATCTATGCGTAGACCAGGTGTTATATTCCGATACAAAATTTCTGTATGTCATTAAATGAGTGTTTATCATAATTTGGCGAATAAAATTTGTAATTAACAACTCTATATCAAGACACGTTTATTAGCATTTCAATTTTGTCAGTGTTTTGTATCAAATGACATGACGACAGTGTTCAATATTTGACTTAAGTCTGAGATTGCTTCATGACCCTGGAGGCAGAGGTCACCGTATGTTTTGAATCGAAACCGGAGGTGACATGTACATGTACCTGGTTAATTCTTAATTTTTGTTTTTATTTTACAACAGCTTACACGTGAAAAGGGTATAATTCAAAATGACTTCTCATAGGGATACTAGTAAAATATTTAATGAACAGTAATACTTAATATTCAAAGATTTAATATCTTTTAAAAAGTAAATTGACTTTTTAAGCTTTCTTTGTAATTCTATTTCTATCGGAACAAAGTTCATCACGTTATTTTTAAAAAAGAGTACAAGAGAATTTTTAATGTGTCGATATATCTTCGTATTACAATCAATAAATGATTTTTAAAATGGTACTATAAGACAAAGGTTAAGTTAAAAAGGACATCGGATTGACTAAAATGGCCCCAGTAAAAATAATCTATCCCTTTTTTTAAATTAACACATTTTCAATAGCAAAGTTTTACTATTAATATTTTTTTTATTTTCAATGAAAATTGAAAATTTGATTTAAAAAGATCAGATCAAACATCATTTCACTTGTGTTTAAATATTTTATTCAAACATTATTATGATGAGCATTTGTAGTCAGTACCTTTAATTTCAAACACTTTTTAAACAAAAGATATTCACCACAAAATATAATTTATAATCGTCACAACCTTTCATATTTCTTAAGTTTATTTTTAAATACATTAGGATGACAAAACCGCTGTATTTAATGTATTTTTCAACCTTTGGAAGACAATTCACAATATAATATTAATAATAATGATAATAATAATAATTATTATTATTATAATAATGATAATAATAATAATAACAACAAAAGAGTAATAAATAAATAAAATATAAATCTTTAAAAATAAAACAACATTTTAACCATAGATTGAATGATTTTCAAAACAGAAGAATACAGTAAATAAGCTCTAAGTAGATACATTAATAAAAAGTAGCAGTGAATAAAGCGTTATGATTATAAAATAGATTAACGTTATAAAAATACCCTGAAATAGAACATTGCCGTGCTCAATAGTTAGAACCTACTTACAAATGAGTTTGAATAGCAAATGATATAATCGATAGGATTATCTTGCTAAACATTCTTAATTGACTTTCCTGATCGAAATTGTCATTTTGGAACAATAATATCACTTACAAGTATTCTATTTAACGTCCATTAATTCTTCTTTCTAGAGGTAGATAGTTACAACATCACATGGTTTGACCCTTAGATTCGTTAATAGCAACTTCCAAATCGTCATCACTGATCGTTTGACCTTTTGTAAATAACTTCTTTTGTTTTATCATTTTTTTTCTTTTGATTTAAAAAAATCCAGAAAACGTTGAATTTCATCTGATTTACACATCTCCTTCGCTAATTTGGAAAGTTTTTCTTTATCAAATGTACTTACGGTCAATTTTTCTAAATCTTCTTTAAACATCTCAAAGAATGAACCGCCTGTAAAAACAGATCTAATAGTATCCTCGAGATTACCATTTTTCCAGATGAATATATCTTTGTCTGCAAGAATTTTAAAAAGGATTTCGTAAGTTCCAGCACTTTCAAATTTCTGTAGACTTTTACCTTCCCATTTTTGGAGAATATTTTCGTCTTCTTTACTTGTAATTCCTGTTAATCTTATTTCTTTGATGGTCTCTTCTTGGTTATTTGATGAACCTCTTGGAACTTTTCCTTTTCGCGTTTGTTGAGGCCTAATGATAGCATCTCTATCTAAAAGTACAACACATTTCACATTCAAAGATTCACATATACTTTACACTGCTTGAAAAAGCGTATTAGAGTTCATTACGATTATCTGGTGAGCAGGTATAGATTTCATACCCATCGTTTTCTTCATATGTTCAAAAATTGCCTGTACAAAAATTTTGTCCGTTTTACCCTCTACGCAAAGAATCTGAGAGGAAAAGACAATTTTCTTGAGTTCATCTGTGTCAGTAATTTTACACGCTTTAGCATTCTCTAAAAAGCGTTGTACACTGTGTACACTTTTAACGGAATCATCATCTCTTCGCCGCACGCAAACGTGGGTTAACTCGGCAGTGATATGATTTATAAAATATGGACTATGGGTAACAACTAGAATTGTTTTGCCGGTTTCTTCTGTCAGAGTTTGTAAAAGTTGCTCAATCATTTTAGGATGCATGCCTCTATCGGGTTCTTCGAAACACAGGGTTTTAAATTCTCTGTGTGCCAATAACAAAGCCAGCTGTTGTGCTTCTATAATTCCTTCAGGTGTTTTTAAGAGAGGCACCCGTTTTGTTTCTGGTGGGTTATCATTTTTATGTTCAATAATTATATCACTGCCGGTTTTAGAGAACTTATAAACTAAAGGTCTCGTAATTTCCTCAAAGATTTCATCTGCCCTTTTACAGTCTACTTCTTCTTTATTGTTTAGCAAAGTTTGCAAGATTTCTGCTCTTTCTACGGCCTCTTTACAGTTTGCAGATTCTTCTGAAGACCTTTGCCTGCTTCTACTCCACTGGACAGAGTTTATAGATCTCATGGGGGTAGTGGAAACGTACCTTTTCTCTATTATTTCTAAAATCTCGTCTAGCAACTTACTAGAAGAGTCCAATTGTTTAAACCGATTGTCATTTTTTGCATCAATTTTATTCAAGTCTTTTACTATTTGTCCCTCATTGTCTTTTACCGAATCAGCGTCATCCAGCATCCAGAGAGAATCAATCTCGCCCATGAAAAATTCTACATTATCTTCGCTGGACAAAATATTGTCTTTTTCCACGTTGTAATATCCAACTAGTACTGTGACCTTATCGTCTCTTTTGAAACAAACAGATTTTTTCCAAATAACACGTCCATTGAATGGAATTTTTTGCACTATAGAAAGAAGGTACATCGGGTCTTGTCGGTCCCCTAATTGCTGCACAGCAGGTTTCTTGTCCAAAGAATGAAGTAGTTCACCTTAGTATGAGGTTATATCAAATTTGCACACAAGGTAAGCTTCCCTCGATTCGTCATAGGAACTGGTCACGTGATTGTTTATGCGTTTTGTCATGCACCGTCGAATCATTTCGAGGATACTGGTTTTGCCTGATGAATTTTGCCCAACAAGAATGTTGATACCAGGCTGAAATTTCAAAGTTTGGTGTTCTTTGAAATGGACGAAATTTTTGAAGCACATGTGATGCAACATCTAGAAGAAAAAATAACCCAATGAAACAACAATGTTTTTATTTCTTTGTTATGTCAAGCAGAAACACAGGCCTTTTAAAAAATATCCGTTCTCTCGTAGTTAGAATAGGCTGAATGATCAATAAGTTACCCATCAGATCTGGCTTTTAAATGTAATGTTATTGGCCATTAATTATTATTATGTACAGAAAAAATCCAAATACTTAACTTTAAATTTTGAACATTTTTTATATCCTTATATGTAGCTCTTCGTATAAATGAGTTAAATATAGAACAATGACCAGGACTATCCAGTCCTCCTTAAGCCCTGTTTGTCACCATGTGTCTATATATGATTCGAAAAAGTTGGTTATTTTGGTTCTTTTAGGGGGTGATTGGAGAGCTCTATTAAGATGTTCATGGTTGAAGTTGATGAATGAACAAATACACATATTTACATCAAAACATTATTACTAAATCTACACCATAATCTAGCAGAATCACCTATAAAATAGTAAGAACAGAAACTGTTGTTCACATCCCAAGCTGGCCAACTTGATACATGTCTTTGTGTTATCTTCGTCAACCCTCCCCCTCCCAACCACCTCATTCACTGGGCAACACCATGAACCCACGGGGTACATGCACACTCGCGGTCCAAATATTGGTTTCCAATAACGTCAAACTAAACATGATCACACAACAAATGGTTTTAAACACCCAAACAATACACTTTTAGATTCAATAAACATATTGGCAATAATCATTTTTGGGGGTAAATATGCGCATACTTACGATTATATATAACTGGTTTGAAATAGATAAATAGCCTCGACTCAGCGTACCTTTGTATGATTGTTTTTTGCGAAATCTCTAAGTCAACGAATTCAATAGGTACAAGTATTTAAACACTTTACCGAGCAATACACAAAACACAAAAATCGATAGAGATATGTCTTTTAAATGGTAACACATATTCTTCTAGATGGCAAACAAATTGGCATTAAAACCGGGAATTAAACTTAATAAAATTACCCCACCCACACACGCACACATGTATTCACGAATGGTGCAGACTAGATACGTGTATGTTTTGAAATGCGATGTAAAGACAAGTATGTTACATTTTTACAATGAAAAATTAAGTTTCAATTTCCAAGAAAGGCGGGGGGGGGGGGGGGGAATCCGGACGTATCTGTGATGAGCAGTTATTCTTAATTCTGACCTCATTGTCAGGGGCTTTGGTGTTTGGGCGGGTCTTTACTTTTCATGTACATGTAGGTTAAAAGCAGTTATATGATTTTTAAAAACCATTTTTCGTTGTTTATCCTTGGGCTTATTATAGCGAGAAGACAGAGTATACAAAGATATTGGTCTAAACTCTGAAAATAAAATGGTCAACATTCTCAACACTTTAATTAAAATGTACAGTGTATATTTTCCTGTCACGACAGTGATGACACATGAAGTGGTATAAATGGTTAAGTAACCCCAAAATCACAACCCCCGTACTTCCCCCATCCCCTTCACCTTTATGATTAAATTGTTCTTCGATCTTAAAAAAAAGATTCAAAAATCTTCATTCTAAAAAAATAATTATATTTTTTGCTAAAGTCTAATTACTAGTACATTAATTTTCAGTCAGGCAAAGTCCTTAGGGCCATTCCAATCCCTTGCTCATTATGAAGCCTACATGTATTTGGTCAATTATATATTCCATAAATTGTCTGACAAAACATCCTTGCTAGTGGTCGTCACTATCCAACCTTTATTTTTTATTTATCATGAAACTGACCTCTAACCCAACAATATAAATATGAAGGTAACAAGTTTCGCCGAAAAATTAACCCATGTCAGAGTGTAATGTAATACCTTTTAGCAATGATCACTACGTTTACAAGTAGGAGTAGGCTATATCTTGATTGCTTCTTTTAGAAACTCGGTACGAAAAACAGCTTTACACGATTTAAACTCAAAGTTTTAAATTTTATTTTTACATTTTGAATTTTTAGAATGGTTAATATGGGTATTTTTAATGCTTCTTCAACATTTTAAGTCAAGTATTGGACTCACAATCGCGTGCAATATTACCAGGAAGTAACTTAAATATAGTCATCCTTGAGTTCGAGGCAATTAGGTACCATTTTTAACGATAAATATTAGGCCTACAATTAAAAACTTTCATAGTTCACACTTCCTATTCATTTTCCAATTGTGACTGTGCTTGCCCAAAGAAAGTGGGCGCTTAAGATGTAGATTCGGCAGGAATCTGGGCGCACTAGGAGAGTGGAAATTTCATCAATTAATTTTGCACATTTTCCGAATTATAACCGTTATTTGGTTTCTGCTGGACGTGGAATGGGTAGCAAAATGTTTGTAATGCAAAAGGTTTTATCATAATATGGGTCTAAATATAGCAACACGCTGCAATTCATGCAAAATCCTACTTATTTACAGCTGTTTTTAAATGATTTTGTTGTCTCTGGGTCTTCTCTCCACAAATTTGAAACGTGCAAAGATGACATATTTCAACATTAAAGATGTCGCTTTTTAAAGAAAGATGGAGAGATGACCCAGAGATGACTAATTATGTACTTTTTCAAAATATTTTTGGGAGGATAAAAAAAAAGTCCATGGATATGACAATGTTGTTTCAAACAATACTTTATACCGCATATTGTTAAGTCACGCATGGCTCAATGGTTTCGTCCTCGATTAGTGAATACATACATGCGGTGTTTGGGGTTCAAATCCTACCGGTGACTCCTTTTTCATTTTATTTTATTTTTTAACTTTTTTGTTTTTAAATGTATGTTGATATAACATTATGTTGAATTATAAAATACCGGTATATTTTAATTTGCCGTTATTGATTTCTGCCATATGAACACTATTTTCTGTTCTTAGTACTAGTTTATTAAGATATACGATATAAATGAATTAAAATATGTTTGCATTAACATTTCCAGTATAACTAGGCCTAGTTATCGATTTACCCTCTCATTGCCATTTTTAGAAAGCTTGTGAGGGTTTTTTTTTTAATAGCCGAAATAGACATGTACATCAACCCTCAACATGATATAGTTTGAGTAATTAATTTTTGTTCAAATCTGTACATAATCTTTCCAGGTTATAGACATTTAAATCACTATTGATTCGTGTCGATGATTCCTGCAAACTTATAATCTTGTGCGCCCACTTTCTTTGGCAATAGATCGACCTTTCTCTACCTGTGACCTAGATTTCGTCGTCAATTCGGAACCCTTTCGGTTTGGTTTTTTTCTTTTTGCTGTGCAGGCTTACTTCCTGCTTGATTTGGGACTTAAAAATTGCACAACAAAAAGAAAAAAATTCATTGATATCAAACTGAGGAGTATGTGAGGTACCTTTGCTATTAGATCAATCATTTTAAATGCAAAGAAACAATTTGAGCGATTTTACGAATTGTGAATTTAGTCAAATTTTACATATATAGCTCCGGGATGTTTACACATGATCAGTAGCGAATAATATTCATATTGTGACTGAATATCAGTTTTTTAAAAATGCACGGTATCTTTAGCTAGGACAATGGATTCTATGAAAAAGTTGAAATACGACAGCTGCGGGTCAAAAAGCAAACATTTTTGCAAGAAATGAAGCTTAAACTCTATTCTTGGGAAATTAACTCTTTTTGGTTGAATATCTGGACAAGATGAACCTTTATTTTATCAAAAACAAAGACACTGAAAATAAATGTAAATTGAAAAATGTAATTTAAATTTAATGAAAATTTTGATGATCTAATATTTCTTGTCATCTCATATTATTTTTTCTGCGTTGGAAATACATTTTTAATAAAGTTTCACATTTGTAATATGTAATGCTTGTTTACAATAGGTTAAGAAAATGGCAACAGAAACACCAGACACAGAATGTCTGGACCATACACTGCAGCAGGAAATGCAGAAATATGTAGAGCAGCTGACCACCAGTGGAAAACCTGTGCTAAATGCAGACACAATGAAAAAATTCAAAAGTATCTGCAAGTAGGTCTAGTGTGCATAAAAATAAAAGTTTATCAAAGTGATATTTTTTATCATACAGTTCACCTTTTCTGTATTTAAAAAAGGGAATGATATTATTACTTATTAGGTTAGTTACTGACTCACTACGGAAATATATTGGGTTGATCAATCTCATAGATGGCGAGGCAAAGCCTCGCCGTCTATGAGATTGATCAATCCAATATATTTCCGTAGTGAGTCAGTAACTAACCTTATAAGTGTTTTGTTTTTCCTGAGGACGATCAAGCGACATATTTATTCTCAAATAACGATGATCTGCGCAAAGCCATGTACAAGATGCCTAACATCTCGTCCAATTCAACTCATTTAAAGTCTTCAAAATTTTCAATCTCACCTTTCAATTACTCTTTAAAAATCTTTGCTCCACCCATGTTTACTTACAATGTTTTGTTGCTATTCAATTTTAGATGTACGTTTTCTCTCTTTCTCTGCAGAGATTTGAGCAAATTTCGACGCTGCAATTTTGTTCTGCTCCAAACAAAACAATGTGATGTCAATATTCTCAGGGCAACTACTCTAATTTTAAAGAATTTCAAAGGGCAACTACTACAAATACTTTAAGAACTTATAGCATACGGTTTATACATTAAATACAATGGAATGTCGAAATGAGTAAGCAAAGCATCGACCAATGACGGCCATATTGCCTAATATTATTTTTCACCGAACAAATATAGAGATATATGAGGCAATCACGTGCTATGTTTAAACCAATGAAAGTGTGACATTTCAGTCCGAGGGAAAACAAAGGCTTATAGTGTAAATATTTGTGTTCTCATATCATTTATAGAAAGATTTTGAGCAAAGTAAAATTCATTATCATATGTTAAGGTGACTGTTTCAACGTTATGTATAAAATAAATGCCTTATGAACCAATTGTTTATATCAATCCAAAATGATTTAATTAAATTGCTACAATATTTTCCCCACGTTTTTTTATACGTATTGCCATTTTAGTGCAATTTAGGCCCTATTTTTTCTAGTAAATGGAAAAATCTTTAAAAATACTTTTTCACAGGAAATCAGATATGTACGTGAATGAAGCATACCACATGTTAATGACTCAGCTGGAAAAGGAACATTCAGAAATCAGACTCTCTGCATTCCAGATGATGGATGAACTCTTTAATCGGTCTCATGCTTTTAGAGAGCTGCTTCTCTGTGATTTACAAACATTTCTGGAACTAACCGTTGGTATGTCTCAAAAACTTGTCAATCTTGCATGTCATGGAATTTAGAGCCAAGGGAGGTAGTGGATATTGTAAATGTTTATTTTTTTTTTTTCGACAGAGGTCGATTTCGATCAGCCCTTACCTCCCCCTAAAGCAGCTGCCAACACTCTAAAGTCTTCTAGCCTCCGAGCGATTCAGCAGTGGAACGATAAGTTTGGAGAGGCTTACAAGAAGCTGTCACTGGGGTTCAATTTTCTCCAGAAATGTAAAAAGGTACCCCAATTTCTTTTTGTGAGGAAAAAGTTTATAATATCATGAGGTAGCAAATCATATAAAGTTGCAGTTACCCTCATAATCCAATATATGAGTTCAACAAATCTCAGCTTCAAAACAGACCATTAGATTTTAACTTTCCATTACCGTATTTAAACAAATCTGTTTGCTTTATTAACAAAGCAAATAGAATGCCGCAAAATTTTGCTTATTGATAACATATTAGTACATGCATTTTCCTATTATGATTTAGAGATAATGCATGAAATATAATCCAGGACAGAATAAATGAAAAATTTACAACACAAAAAAGTGGTCAGTATATTAATTAAAAGATATTCGATTACATGTATATTAAAAAATATATACATTTACTTGAAACATGTACATGTACATGAACTAGCATTCTTAACAATATCTCTGTAGATCAGTTGATCATGTACATGTACTGTACTACATGTGTGCATGTATTCACAGGTTGACTTCAATGGTATAAGGGCCAGAAGTGAAGCTGAACAAAGAAGAGAGAGAGAACGAGAGGAAAGAAGACAAAGAATCAACAAGGAGAGGATAAATAAAGTCCTGAAAGAAATTGAAGGTAAATATGGACGTTTTTTTTTTCTATCATACTTAAGGTGCTCTGATCCCCAGCCTCAAAGTATTTTTTTCATCCTAAAAATGACATCTATCCTTCAAACTTTATAAATGAAATAAAATAAAAAGAAATTTCTTGATGGTATCCATGCATCTTTTGAAGTTATTGCAATTTTGGCCATGATAAATGTAATGGAATAAATAACGTATACAAGTTGAGATCAAATTAGAAAAAAGGTTGTACTGGTACAACGGTGGCTTGAACCCCTTTACCTCAAGGTAGTAGGTCTCCGTGGATCCACTAAGCCAAGCAGTTTTTTGAAAGGCTTAATGTAACATTAACACCTCAAGACTATTTAAATTTGTCTGTATATAAAAAGGCAGATTTATAGGTACGGATAAAAAAAATCCAGATTTTTTTTGATGTGGTATTTATGAACCTAATAAATTTTGTTTCAATCAAGTTTTTGTTTGATACATCATAAGTATGTACCAAGGTATTTGTACTCTTATGTTAAAAGTTTGTTATCATTGCAGAAACTGTACCAGATATCAAAACCTGCCTTACGGAAGTAGAAAACTGTTTCAGTATACTTCTACCAACTCCAGATGAATTCTTTCTTGGTGTTGAATCATCTAGTGAACCTAACGTCAATGACTGTCTAAGAAATGCAAAAAATCAGGAAACATGTACAGTAGATACCTCAAATTGTATAGAATGTGCCAAACTGAATTCATTGCAAAGCCAGTCTTCTACCTCAGATAATAAATGTGAAAAGTGTTTGAAGAATCAAAGTAATTCCAAGAAATTGAAGTGTACAGATAAAGATCTAGAAAACAGTTCAAATTCAACTTGTTCAGGCAATTTCATGAAAGATGTGACAGAATGCAGAGAAAAACATGAAGTTGTAGAAAAGATAGAAAGTGAACTTGAAAATACAGAAGTACTTGGGGATGAGGCCAGTGTTAGAATTCCAGCATCAAACAATCAAAGGGATTCTGAAGCCAGTGTTAAAATCCAAGCATCAAATGATAAAAGTGATTCTGAACACACTAAGAAGGGCGGAGCAGAGGGTCCCAACAGCAGTGATGGGGAGGGATCTTCTGAGGATGATTTTGAGGAGGTGGAGGAGGTTGGGGGTTTTGTACAGGAGCACGGACTGAGGAACCACCAGTACAGCATCGCCATCGACCTCCACCAGGGGCCGGTACAGCTGGAGGAGAACGAGGACAACCTCCCAGTGCTGACCACTCTGAAGGACCACTACAGGCTGATCAGTACCAAACACCAGCCCAGTGTGACTCACTGGTTACAGGTATGTGTCTCAGTCGTTGATCATTACAAAACATCAGCCCATTGTCACTCAATGCATATGGGTAGGTGCCTTAAGCTTTTTGGTAATTCAGCATGATCCACTTTATGTGAAAAAAATTAAACATATACATGTACCTGTTTCAATACTACTTTATGTGAGAAAAAATATATATGTACCTTTTTTTAAATACCACTTTAGATTAGAAAAATCATACATGTACCACTTTATGCAAGAAAAATATTACTTGTACCTGTTTCAGTACCACTTTATGAAAAAAAATTTGTACATGTATCAATTTCAATCTGTGTAGAGTTTCACCTTCCTCATCTAGCTGAGAAATGCATGTATCAGTAGTTTAGAAATATGAAAAGATTACATGAATTTTTCCATTTTCAGGTGTGGATTTAAAATTCTGAAAATGCTTGATATTGATGCATTAGTGAAATTTTAATTTGGGTATCACTATGCCAGAAGAGTCTGGAATTTTTCGTAATGAAATTTTTTTTCTTATTTATGTAATGATCAAGGTTCTATCCAAACATGGAGGAAAAGAGGAAGACATCAAAAGAATTATTGACCTTAAATCTCAACTGCGGGAGATCAAGAACAAATTCTATGATCTTAAAGTGGTGCCACTTGAGGAGCAAAATAAATATAGTGATGGTAAGATTTCTTTTTTCCAAACAGCAGTTTTTTTTTACATGATGCACAAGACAATGATCACAAGACAATAAAAGCAGTTGATAAAGGTGTTGAATGTTGTGTTTTTCTACAGATGAAAGTGATGATGACTTTGAAGATGTTCCTGAAAAAGAAGGATACGAGGAAGAGGTACCTGAAATCCTGAAAAAAGAATCAGGTATGGAATTGAAGTATCTGTAATTGACTATGCCATATAAAAAAAAAATCCTTTTTTCTAAAAAATTTATGAACATGTACATTTGTATCTCTTAGTTTCTGATATGTCAATGTAATATTATTGAAAATTACATGTACCAGTAATTATGCTTTGTCTTCCATTTTATGGTTGCTGTTGCGAGAACTTTGTCAGGGAGAATACATTTGAGTGTAAATCAGTCACTGAACATCTCTTGTATTGAATGCCATTTTCAATGAATAAAAACCTGGATTGTGAAATTAGGTTGCTGCAAGATATTGTATCATCAATAAATCACAAAATAAAATAATTTCCAATAAATATTTTAATCCTTATGAATTGGATGATTTTCTAGGTCAAGGTTCATCCTCCTTAAAGAAACAACCAGCTGTCTCCATATCTAAGAAACCACCAAGCACAACTAGCAGCACAGCAGTCAAACCTAGCACGTCAGGTGCTGGGGCCAAGCGGAGCTTTGTGAAGGCTTCATGGAGCATTCAGAATGAGCTTCTGGAACATGATGAGAAAGATCCTACCACAATGGTTGCAAATCTTAAGAGAATCAAAGAAGAAGCAGAGGGTCAAAGGTATACCACATTGGGTACATTTTGAGCTGACTTAATACTTTGTATACAATAAAATGTCTTTAGAAAGAATATCATTTATGTAATGTGTTTAATACTACCCATCAGTTTCTGCTTACCAATCCAAAATACCTGTATATGAACACATGTATCAACGTTAGAACATTTTATGTTACCAGTTGTCTGCGACGATAATTATCCATGAGCAGAGGTTGTTTGCAAATCTCAAAGATATTAATTTTGCATATTATGCGTATACATTGTACTTGATTTACAGAAGATGGAACAATAAATTTTTATTTCTACCTTTTGTGTCATTATCTAGCAGGAACTCGTCTTCACCTTCTACAAGTACAACTACCGCTGATAAAACCCAAGCTGGTGCTGGAATTCGGAAAGAAAAGTTGCTCAGTAGTGCACCTGTTATTTCTTTTGGAGTCGATTTGGAACATTGGGAAAATCCTAATAAAATTGAGGCTCCACAGATTATTAAGTAAGCCCACTCACTCCTTTTTATTAGCTTTACAGCAGTTGATATTGCTGGGTAAAACGAAATTTACCAGTAATAATTGTGCAACAGAGAAAAGATGCTTCAGCTTGTATGTTACAACTTTCAAATCCACCACTGTACAATCTATCTAGTAAATACATTTTAACTGTTAAATATTCTCACTTTCCAAATAAGTCTTTTCATGTACACAGTATCAAGTGATTGATATGGCTGAATTGATGTTCCATACCAGTAATTATTAAAGGCATTTTGAATATGTATTACCATAAATCTTATTTTGCTTCTATTCTATTTTAGATATGATTCCCTTCACCAATTCTGGTCTTCCAATGATGTCGAACATTGCAAAACTGATCATGTGAGTAGCATTTACATGTAGATATGCATATTGACTTGTAAGAGCTTATTATACCCCAGGTATAATGTTTTTTTTACCTGTCTGTCAGTCAGTCCTTCAGTTCTGTTTTTATGTAAGCACGACTTTCATGAAATTTATTAGGTACCTGGTATTTAGAACATAATGTGTACAAGCATTTGCTTATTACCATGAAATACCAATTCCATTATTTCTCTGGGAATTTTGGTCCTTATGAACTTAAAATTTTGGCCATATAATGAACACATGTATAGTAATTATCATTTGTAAATGCAGCTTTCCTAAACCAAAGCATAGAATTTAGTGAAACTAGGTATTTATATGTAGGACACGATGTATAGGTGTGCGTATTACCAGGAAATTTTAATTCCTTTATTTTTATGGGAATTTTGGCCCTTTTTTGAATTTAAATTTATTTGGTGTTAAAGACAAATGAATAGATGTGCATATTTGCAAGAAGTTATGATCTGATGATTTTTTGCAAGTAACGTATTTTATCAAATTATTTTGTGTATTTAATGCAAACTTTGCTATTTATTATGTGTATCATTGTCAAGTAATGGGAAAGCATGGGGTATATTATGAGTTTGCTTACTTTTTCTTTCATTGCTACATGGTTTTTCCAGCAGCTTTTAAAGTGACTTCAGTCGCAGAAACAGAGAGTAATTATTGTAATAATTAACGACAATGATTTTATTATAATTTCAGAACAATATAGGAGAACTGACTAAGAGAACCATTCCTTTTGTGGGTAAATTTGAACCTGTAAAGTGGAAGTGCCGTGCTCCACTTCCTAATGGCAGTTTATGTGAAAGAATGGATCGTGTCAAGGTAAAATAGACTGTGTGAATGTTAAATATACTAGTATATCATGCATCAAATTAACCTCAAATTCTGGTTAATTTTTTTTTTTTTTAATTTTACTCTTAACCAACTTTTGTAAATGAATTTTTTTGTAAATCTTTGTCATCATTAAAGTCGTTCACATCAATGTTTGTATCAAAAACTATTTCTCATGCATTCCTCACGCATGTTTACATACCATTGTTTGCAATGACAATTACATCTAAAGACCTGCATGGGCTGCGTTCAAGATTGTAGCAGCTAGCCTAGCCACTAGGCCGTAGATATCTAGGTCTATTAAATGGACCACAAAGTTAGCCGCTAGATTTGAAGTTGGAAATATTCAACTAAAGACTAATTACATCGACATACTAGTAATTTTTTCAAGCGGAAATATACATGTTAAAATTCATTATAACTTAAAGGATGAAGAAAATATCACTAAGTGAATAGATTTTATGTTTGTTTCAAAGTGGTAACTAAGGTGGCCATCATGAATTTGATGCTTAGCATAAAATATTTAAGCTACGAATATCTACATAGCGGCTAGGCTAGATTACCGTTCAACTGCGTAGCCCTATGTAGCAGCTACAATCTTGAATGCAGTCCCAATAAGCAGAGTTGGCATCAAGGAACTCTTGTCAAACTTCCATATCTCTAAAACACAACTTTTGGCAAGTGTTGCATGCTCTGCTACCGGTAGGCAAGCTCTGCAGAACTTACATGTACGCATGTCATTAATAGTTTGTTTTCAGTAGCATTATGGGTTGCATTATCTGGTATGCATGACCAGTGCCATATTGAAATTTTGCAGGAGTTTGTTTGTAACATGAGAATCTCTTGTTAATCTACAGTGTCCTTTCCATGGGAAAATCATTGGCAGAGATGAATATGGCATTCCATCTGAGCCAGGTCAACAAAATATGGCATCAACAAGTACTCAGGGACAGTTAGAGGGTAACTCATACATGTAACACAACACCATATGTCAGTTCATCTCTTGAAAAATAAAAAAAAAAAATGAAATTTGAAGATGGGACAATTTTGAACTAAAATTCAAGTTGTACGATCAAGTTTTTGGGGTTTTTTTGCATCTTGATAAGTGGATGTAAGATAATTTTTATTGATGCAAAAGTTGTTTCTCCTCTGTATCGTACATGTACATCAATACATATATCAATTCTGTGAAAACGTGGTTTTGTAGAGGAATTAAATGACTGGCAGGACCCAGAATTACAGGCTGACATTGAAGGTGCTTTAGGGGTGGATCTAGGATCCAAGAAAAAGAAAGGCAAGGGAAAAGGAAAAGGGAAGAAAAGTAAAGAACCGAAATATCCCAACCTGACAGACATTAATGTAGTAGAAAACACCGCCAGAACAAGACTGGAGAAGAAAGTCCTCAATAAGTGAGTGCAGTGTGCACAGTTGACTGTTATAACATGTAGCTAGGGCTACACCAATGTAATTTCTTGTTTGTCAGACAGCCAATGGAAAAAGGTACAAGCGGGCAAGCAATTAAATAACAAAACTATTATTTTTTGTTGCCAAAATTTTTAGGCGGTACATAAATGCATTGATGCGGACAGTTATATTTTTTCTACTTGTTTCTAATCTTTAAATTAAAACTATTTAAAATACGAAAAACAGAGCGGAAATAGAACAGAAAACAGCGCAGAATTTCCTGGATGCAGGAAATTAATAATAATATTTTTTGTATAGTTTTATTAGGATCTCATTGAGGTTTTACCATGATGTTTTGCAATAGATGATTCTTCAAAATTGATACACATTAATTAGTTAAGTCTTTTCTACATAAAGCAGGGCACATGAAATTATTTGTCGAGCATGCATGTAGCTTTATGATGGTGGTCAATTCTAGTATATTATAACCTTAGAGAAATAACAGTGCTGTAAGAAAATGTACAGTAGAAAAAATATTCAGATTGAATTTAATTCCAAGGCTAAAACATTAAAGGGAATGTTCTTTGTTAAGTGCCATAATACCTTATTGCTAGAAATCATATTTTTCAAAGTTTAAGGTGGTTTTGATGAGTACTTTGTTGACCTAGTTTCAACATAGCCTCGTTTATAAAATTTTTCATGACACACTTGAATATTTTTATAGACATTCATGCAAGGAATGATTTATAAAGCTAAGGTCATTTTATATTTATTTCAGGTCTGCCATGAAGAGAGTGAATGAAGTCATGGATAATCTTGCCTACAAAAGAATCCGGGATCGATTTGGAAACCAGTTTAACTATTCCCTAAAGTGATTTTTTATAATACAATTTTAATAGGCACATAATATGCATTGATGGCAATTAATACATACATGTAAATGATAGATAACAAAAATATTTGTTAAATCTGTAGATGATGCAAGTTTTTGTTTTTGTATAAAAAGAAATGCTGTTTCTATAGATATATCTATTATACTGTACAAATCTCTAATAATCAGCAGTATGCAAATATTCTGGGTCATACTGGACAATTTTGTCTATTTACTTGATAATACACGTAATCCTTAAAATCTCAACATGTTACAGAAATTAAATTTGACATATATGTATTTACATAATTGAGCATAGCTGGGCTATCATACTATTCAAAAACACATGTATATTTATTTTACGGTACAACCATTGAACTTAAAAATATGGACATGTATAATAATAAGTTTATTTTTGTAATGTGCAATGTAATTTAATTAAGAAATGTTGTTCAGATTTCATGTGATTTAAATGTTATTTATATTTTGTTGCATGAAGTACATGTAATGAATATTCATGATGTTTTTATTTTAAATAAAATCATATTCATGAACCGATAATGGTGTTTGTTTTATATTTTTACATGTTTCTATCTATGTTAGTAAAGTAAGGAAAAAATATTAATGATTTCTAAAGCACATAACGTTATCAGAGGAACCTTTTTCTGCAAAGTACATCATTGCATGTATATTGAAGTTAGACATGCTGTATGTTGCGACGTTGAATGCTAGATCCAATTTTTTTTAGTGTGATAAGCCTTTTAAACTCGACTACTAGCAATGAAAGTGAATCTTTAATATGCTCAAATATATATATTCATATATTCCCTGATTGATGAAGAAGGGGATTAAGTAATTCAATTAATTTGAATCTTTATTCTCTCAAAACAAGATCACTGGCATATCAATTATATGATATGATAAAATAAACAAACAAACACAAAAAACAAGTAAGTTTACAAGTATATCAATGGGGGAGAAATCGCTTGTTGACTCTCAGCGAAACCGGATTTAAGCGTGGTGCCGGTTTGGGTTTTTCGTTTAGACACCAAATATGGCTTGCTTGGTTACACTGTCCTGAATTGGAGTAAAAAGAGATTGCATAAAATCATGGAGTCACGGAAGACTTCTAAAGCTGTAGATAGTAGTTTTGCTCAAGGTAGACACAATCTTTGAAATTCTTTAATCCTGAATAGGGTTTGAAACACTTCAGCAGGTGCTCGTTTCACCCGAATATTCTCAGTTGTTTATTAAGATACCAAATTATATCTGCTCTTTCATCAACCCTTTAAATAATTGATTACGAAAAAAATATTTTGAATATTTAGTCTAAGTATCTACAAAATTTGGATCTATTACAAAGCTCAGTTTTTACCCTTGCTAATTAACTGATCATGTTCTTAAATTAAATCTTGATCTTGATTATCAGAAGACATGCAGTGCATTTTTATTCATAAACTAACCTCCTTTAAAAATCCATATGAACTTTAAATTGCTGTTTTTATTTCCACGATTTATTTGAATCATGCACTAAATTTAAATACATTTGAGATTTTACAGTCAATTTGAGAGAGAGAGGAAAAATTAACATGGATATAACTTTTATTGGCTAGTGTTGAATAGTTAAAGTCAGTATTTATGTTCAAATGCAATATTTTTTATCTGTCTGTTTACAGTGAAAAACTATGAGTTGATGTGTGTGGAAAACCCATCAGTAGGAGGTGTTCCAAATGAAGAGCGCATCAGAATTGCCTTCAGGGTTCTAGACGATCTAGTTCCTAAGCTTGGAGTGTATACCAGGATATTCACTAAAATCAAGGATGATTTATTTGGTATGTTTATCTGTTAACTTTACTCCACATAAAAAGTATTACTTTATGAAAGCTTAATGTTTAAGAATTTTGACTATAGGATGCCAGTGGATGCATTGTTGATTTTTTTTTTCCATGACTAATTTTTGCATTGAAGACTTAACCACACCTGTGTTGTTATTTACATCTGTTCTGATCAATTAAGTACTTGCTCCCCTTAAGACATATTCTTGACATCGAGGCTCCTGCGAAGCTCATGAAAATTATTTGCTCGCAAACAAAAAGTTTATTTACAGTATGTAAATGTGGGCAAATTTTATATGCAACTTTTTTTTTTAATTATATAGATGCTGTGTACAGTGAGGATCTGACCACACACACTGACGGAACAGTGACAAAAATTCCATACTTTACTCTCATGAAGAGGATATTTGATGAGAGGGATGATAAACAAGATCTACTGTCAGAGCAGCTGGAGGAAGTCAAGCGCAGGTAGAATAAAAAAGATGCCATAGATGGATGATGTTCTTTTTCAACAGTTTAAGAAGTTGGTTATATGTGAATTTGATTACAAGTGCTCTCTAAATAAATTTTCTCATATACTGTACATAAATTACAATTTTGGTATATTTATACAACAATTTGATCTTCTTTTAAGGTTGTTTGATAAACACAAGCAGTTTGAGGAATCTCAACAGAAGATAGCACAGCTGGAGGAGAACATTGAGGAGCTGAATCATAAAATTGAGGGCCAGGAGGAGGATCTAAGGCAGAAGGAGGCAGACATCACCAGGTAAATCTTGAATTGTAGATAAAGCATTGGTACTCACCGCTACATGTTTATTAAGAATACCGGTAAAAAAAAAAAAGAATCCATTTTTTGGGGGGAACAGACCAAATTTCCTAAAATTACTGGATAAATTCCTGATTCAATACACTTTTAGGCAGTGTGCCCCAGTATATTTTGTTACTGTCATTCTTGTATTCATGTACTTGCATGGCCAGTGAAGTTTTTTGAGTGTAAGTGTAAGGGCAACGCAGTCTGTTTGACAAGAAATCAGACAATATTTTAAACAATAGAGAAAAAGTTCAAGATTTTGTTCTGATATTATGATAATCATATAAAGAATAACAAATTTAACCATTTTAATGGAAGATGGAAGTTTAAGTATTGTAAAGGTAAGATGCATTGTTGCTCAATAAAGACATTCCATGACATTTGTATCTCTATCAAAGGGTCGAGGAAGAATTAAAAGAGGAGAGGGAGAGGTCAGAGGATATGGAACAAAGGTTAGAAGGTGACATCAATGACCTTCAGGATTCATTGGACGAGGCACATCAGGAAATTGAGAACTTGGCACGATACAAGAAGGGATACGATGACCTCTACTATGGTATTAAAGAACCATACCTTCTTTTTTTTTAAAGCGAGAGAGAGAGAGAAGAGAGATCAGAGAAAGAGAGAGAATGGCAGGATTTTTAATGGTTCAACTGTAAATTAATTTTTTTTTCTTATAACAGCATTTCTTGAGACCGGTGAATCCTCAGAAAGTCTTGATCGAAAGATAAAGCCTGTCATCTCAACAAAAAGGGTATATAAAATAAAAGTTTTGTTGTTTTTATTAACTATAAATGACTTTACTATTAATATTGTACCTTGGTCATGCAATTTGATGGGTGATACTGGTAAATTTGGCAGTTAAAATCAAATTGCCCCTTAAAACTTGTATAATAGAAAATTAAATAAGAGCCACTCATGTACATCTTATTTTTATAATATCACAAAATTGTACACCCACCAAAATAACCTGCTATTTAAGATAATTAAATAACACATGTATACCTTTTCCTAAATTTTGATAATTACAACATCATAATGGAAAGGTAGAGAGCATTGTAAATACAATTGAAATTAATCATGAAGATATTCATAATCAAAAAAATACTCCTATTTGTTTTCAGGCTAACTTGATGAACAATATTGAGGCTGCCCAGAAATTGGAAGATCAGATCATGAGTGTCATGAATACTGCAGTGGAAGGTAAAATACTCATTGAAGGGATAGCGAAATAGCAAAAATTCAGTCAGGCTTTACATCCTAGATTAAAGAGTTAAGGGTCCTTGACACCCTTTGACTTTTACTTTTTATGACAGTGCGTCACAACATGGCTATTTTAACTCAGTTTGAAACTATTTATGTCACCAAAATTGGGTGTCTGTTTCTGTAGCGCAGTGGGTATAACTTCGGTCTGCTAGCCCGCAGGTCCTGAGTTTGATTTATATAGCATGAGGGACTTTTGTTTTTATGAAAAGCAATGTATTTGTGAAAAGTTCATTTTCCCCCCTAAATTTAACGTTTTTACTGTTATTTTCAAGTCAAAGGCATGCCTGAATTTCACATCTTTAAGGAATATAAAAAATCAGACTTGTATTGCAAACTTTTCCAGAGGGAGTGGAGGACCCACAAAAGTCTATGTATGATAGAATGCTTTTCAGAGGATTAAGTACACAATAGAATTATACATTTCAGTACATATCAATTTTTTTTTTCAATTTGTATTCAATGATACATTTGAATATTTTTGTTAGGTTTTTAAGAGTTTGAACAAAATTACCAACATTATTTCATTAAAATTCTGCAAATATTGTTAGGGGATTGTACAAATTTAAGGTGCAACTCCAAGCATATTTTTTACACTTGCAGAATTTGATAAATTTTTGGAGGAGCATAAATCAGAGCTGATGAAGATAGACGACAGAGACGACCTGACGGACGCAGAGTATGAGGTTCAGGAGATGGATATAGAGCAAGCCGACCAGGAGGTAAGGGAGGCCAAAATATGTGTAAGGGAGGGGGGGGGGGGGGACCTTGAAGGGACTCCTGTGTTATAATATGAGAAGTATCCTCTATGAGGGGGGTAAGTGAAAACTTTATGTCATGATATTTGACTTTAGAGCAGTCTGGTAAAAAGGTAAGGAGGGGGAAATATAATAAGGACGGGGAGAAGTTTTTGTAAGAGATGTGTTTTAATATGGGGAAGGGTCTTTTACAAAGGGAAAACTTAATATCAGGAGATTAATATACAAGAGCAGGCTGACCAAGAGATAAAGAGAGGAGAAAATATTTATAAGGGAGAAGTCTTTGTAGAGGCTGGCGTTTTGTGTTAGTATGAAGGATGATCCTCCACAAAGGGAGAAGTAATTGTCGGTTTAAACTAGTTAATGTTAGGAGATTGATGTAGAGCAAGCTGACTAGGAGGTTAAGAAGAAGGATACACACCTAAAAGGAGACATCAGAATAAAAGTCCTTGTAGGATATTCATTGTTAATTACAAGAGTGCATGCATATTAGAACCATTTCAACAAGACCTTGGACTTTCAGTAGTGTGTATCTATCTATTCGTTGCGTCAAAACAAGTTAAAAATAACACAATTTCAAGCGATGCACCAATTGCATAGTCTTAAATTAGCTCAGAAGCCAGACAAATCTTGTTGATTTCAAAGAGTCATGGCTGAGTGGCTAGCAATGAATTAGACAAGCCTATGTCACATTGCTGTTTGACACAACTACCCAAATTCCAAGCTCTTGTTCAAATGGTTCTAAAGCTTTAGTTGCAACAGGGGAGAACAGTCATGAGGGTAGAAGCCATTGGTAGGATGAATTTTCAACAGAGCAAGTTTTAAAGAAATGAGGATATCATTCATTTGGAGTAGAGGCAATGTTAATTAAATGAAGAGAGCAGATTTAAAGTAAAATGTATAATTTTTTACTTAGTTAAGGTGAGAGAAAATGATACAAAACATTTATAATTACAGCTTGAAGCTGTACAAGAGCGCTTTAAATTCAATGTTGGAGACATCAGCAATGAGTTGGCATTACTAAAAGAGCATTGCAAAATGCTTATGAAACAGCTGGAAATCCTAGAGCAAAATAAACCTACAGTCACGTAAGTAATAAACGTTCAGGCCATATCACTATCATCATCATCTGATGTAACCATGTTTTGTCAATTAGTAACCAAGAATATCTGAATGAAATTATAATCCCATAAATATATGTATTTTAAACTTCGTGTACTTATACAGGAAGCGAAAAGGAACAGGAAAAATGCCAGATCCTGCCGGACTTAATAAATCGGGTAATTACAACCCATTAAGTGTTAGGAAACTTGATAGAAGCATAATGAATATTGATCTATTTATTGAGAAAAAAAATTTATAGTTAAAAAATTGATGTAGCAAAAACCAAATAGAATATTTTTAAAATTGTATTTCAAGTGAATAAGTGAATATTTCAAGTGAATGTTAACCTTGTTTTAATATAGAAACTTACATTTTTCTTTCAGATATAGTTTTAGATCCTGGTAAACAGAACACATTTTATATGCTATAATAGCCAATGTCACAATCATTCACCTTGTCGTACACCTCCCATTTATTTGTGATTATTTTTTTGTGTCAGTTTTCCACTTATGATATCATTGTGTTTTCAGTACAGTACTATAAAATCCTATTTTTGCTACAATCGATGTAAATTTATTTTATAACTTCAAATTGTAAAATTAAGTTTGCACGTTTCAGTTGTTTTTGAAAGCAATAAATGCATTAATTGCTATTCTTTTGCATTGTGCATATGAAATCAAATTGTTAAAATTTCATACATTTTATACAGAAGAGATTTATAATGTTAGCTTACTTGCATTTCATTTTGAAATTCATCGTTAGATTCAAGAGTGCATAGAGCCTTCATTAGTACATGTAGTACTAAATGTGTTGAATGTGTAGCTATTAGTTATAGTGAGAATTTAAAAATATAAAGAAGATTTTCATTTCATGCATAGTTAATTTTTGAAATTAAAGAAATGAAGGTTTAGACAACTGTAAATGCTTAGAATTCAGAAACAAAGGTTAAAATACAGCACAGTTTGCTTTAAACGTCACTTCAACAAGAATATTAATGGTATATCCTGATATTCAACCAAAATATGTAAAATGATAAAAGAAACCCATTTGCAACTGCACAGTAATGGTACATATATATATTATCAGTCTTTGTTGAATTGACCATGAGAGTATAGCCTTTTTTCCCCAAAAGGATATGCATGCAGCTTTTGCGTAATAATGTAAGTCATTGAATTTTATATTTCTGCAGACTCCATTTTGTCGGCGGGTCTGAACGACGACAATGATGACGAGGAGGGACCGGATGCTGACCCATTTATTCCCCAGGAGAGGGTCTTCAGTAAATACGCCGCCATGCTCTACTCCTCAAACAATCAAGGGCGCTCTTTTGAAGAATTCAAGGATGCAAAATTTTGCCCCAGCTGTGGAGAAAAGGTATATAGTCTTTTTTTACATAATAAGCAATGCATTGTATAACGTATATGAACAAGGTAATATGAAGAAGGAATGGTGTGAAACATCTAAGGAAGAATCATACAGTTATTTTTATCCTAGTATGTACACAAATATTCCAGCTGCCATAGTGGATTAATTCAAGTACAAAGGACTGTGATTTTTATAACATGCTACATGTTATATTGCCATGTTTCAATCAACTTAATGGTAGTAATCATACCTCACAGCAAAATTTAGACCAATTGTTGTACAAATATTTCTTATTTAATTGATCATTTGGTGTATACATAATGTATGGGTTAAATTAACCCTTGTAAATATACATGTGTGTAATTTCTTTAATTAACAGACTGTGATATGTCCACACAAACTCCCTGGGAGTGACAAGGTCATAGTCCTCCCTCACAACTGTACCCATCTCAAGATCACCAGGCCCAAAGTACGAATCAACAAGGAACTGATTGAGTGAGTTAGCTATTAACTTTAAATACATGTGTATCAGACACTCCCAGAATATTATGATTATAGCGAAGTCTGCTTTATTGTTGATTTCATGAATTTAATCGAATTCTCTGTAAGAAAACCAAGTAAGTGAAGTATTAATTACTACTTCATTGAAAAGCTATATCGCATAGCACCCTAACTTCGTCACTACCCTAACTCCGTCACTTTCGGGAAACTCCTTGCTGTTTGAAATCAAGTGCGATTATGACGTCATTTTTTGCATGTCAAAAATCCTCAATCAAATGTCAACAATTTACAATGTTTAAATTTAAGAATGTGTTCAAACATAACAAAATTACACTCTGTTCATTTTATGCAACAATAATTGCGTGAAATCAGCTAACACCTTTTTACGGGTGCACTAAAATAACGATATTTCTGACATGCGGGCCTATTTGATTATTTACTGTGGTCAGTCATTTTAAGAGAGGTCAAAATGAAACATTCACATGTAATTTATTTTCTATTAAGGTTATTAATACATTTTTTTCAGTCCGCAATAGCCTTTATGCACTACACTGATGATAACGTCAAATCGCTCATGCCGTAATTTTTGCCTTATACAGGGTTACAGATATATATGGTGTGTCAGTAATTATAGAATACGCTACATTTATTAAAAATGTAATAAATAAATAATATAATCATTAATATATTCATTATTGATATGATATATTTGAAACATGTAAGGACAGAAATCAAACGACATCCATACTTCTGAAAAGGTCATTGTGATTGTTGTTACAAGGACCAATTTTTTTTATTCTGGCAATCATTTCACTTTGATGAAATGATATACAATTAAAATTGAATACACCGATTTTACTTATTATAACTTGGCCTAGATACAAGTTGAGTTTAAACTAAATTGTTAATGTGTCTTCATTCCCTGGCGTATCATAGATCATGTGGGTGACGGAGTTAGGTTCATAAGTTATGATAGCACGTGTGATAAACGTCGTATTCAGAGGGCTTATTTGAATAATAATAAAAATATTTTTGTAAATAATTTTATAAATTGTAACGTTTCATGTTATATTTAGTGATTGCAAATGATAAAAACCGCAAAAAATAATTTGCAGAGAAACGCGGACTGTTTTCTGCATATGGTGACGGAGTTTGGGTACTCGGGGATAATATCAATTGTATAGAATTAACATAGTTTGTCATCTACCGTCATCAGAGTGCTAAAGTGTTATTTGAAATATCCAATAGCATATGTCGCTTCTTAGTACACATTTGTGCATCTGAATTAACATAGGGAGATCATGAAGCCCCAGACCCCGGAGTATTCCCTGGACATGCCCTCTACCGCAGGGACATACACACGTCACATGGACAGTATCCCCATTGGCCACACTCCTGCCACCTCCCGGGAGAGTCCCAGTCTAGTGGGCAGTGAAGCTCACTTGGTAAATAGTTGACGCATAATGTTTATTTATCTTATTAAGGGTGTTTAAAATTTCTCATTTTTTTCATTGATTTATTGAATTTTTTACACCTACAGTAATGCGTTTTATAACTATTTGCAATTAAGCGTTCAAAATACCTTCTATTAAATGTCTATATATAGGTGACAGCAATGATGGTATGTTGAAAATGTTTTTGAAAATTCTTTGTCCCTTGCAGCAACACACAATGCACAGAATGTTTGATGATTACAAAGACAGAGCAGGAGAACTGGAGAGAAAAATTCCCAGAATGCTATCAATAGTAAGTCACGTCTCTTATACGCCCACAATATCATGTGCCCAACATCAACATGTACGTGTGAATAATCATGCATGTCCTGATATTTGTTTTTTAAAAAAAATGGGGGGGGGGGGGGGGGGGGGGCCGGGGCTTGATTTGCTCTCTGTCTTGGTGTTCAGTCCTTTGTCTTTCCTGCTGTATGTTTCTCAGTCCATCCAATTGACGAAAGATCTAGGAGGATTGATTATATGCTATAGTTTATGTATAATAAATACCAGTAATACTGTCTTTTGACAACAGGGAAGGACGCTCTCACAGATTGAACAGTTCTGGGCCTACATGTTGGAAGGAGATAAAATTGTAGAAGAGAAGGACTTTGAATTTTCTGTGCTGGTAAATACATATAAAAGACATTCGTTAAGAGAACTGAATCCTTAATAAGGGATAGCCCTTAATTAACTTTATTTCAATGAGACTGAATGATATGTTTATCATTAGGGAACAAAACACTTATGCAAGTACACATGTTAATAAAAATTATTAGTGTCCTTTTCAACAATGTATGTTTAAAAACATTTCAGGGGAGATAATAAACAGAGTATTTTTTTGATAGGATCGATTGTACTTATTCATGCAAGAGCGATACCTGATAGATGACATCATGTACCTGTGTACACACGACCTTTTGTCAGCCATTGCAGAATATTCCTCCATGAATAAGGTAATTCAAAAACTACACAGTAATCATTTTGTTTGTAAATATGCCTCAAAAATGAAAAATCAGTTTCCAAAAGTTTTTTTGTGAAAAATTTTTCTTAATTTTGTCCACTCTATACACATAACCCATAGTGTCTAAAATTTGGGCAGAGGTGTTATTTATAACAACTCACCTTTATAAAAAAGATAAGACAGAAAATACAAAAATGCAAATATGCAGACCTGACAAAAAACATTTTATAATTGATTTTAACCTACTCTTTTACTACTGTTTTTTTTTTTCCACAGACCATCCAGGTATTTGGGAACGTCCTGTGTGGTAACTTGGATGGAGCTTGCTTCCGCTACATGATGCTGATGTGTGACTTCATCACTGTGGTGGAGTGGAAGGAAGTGGAGGACTTCCGTGCCTTTGCTCACGTTGTCTATCCTTTCATGGGGGTCAGTTTTTGGTCCTCAAGCCTTCTTTAATAATACTGATCTCTTTCTTTCTGATGGAATCATTCATGTTCAAATATCTTATTCATATACAAGGATAAAATCAATTACTCTGAAATCCTTAAAATTTTTACCCCTCCCTCCTCCTCAACAAATAAAGACTGGAAATTTTATATTTATGGTGACTCAATTTTTATGGATTTTGTGGGTATACCCTTTATCAATAAAATAACATTCCCAACCAATTACAAATGCACAAATTTACATCCTAATATTCCTTTAACAAAATTGACATTCCAAGTAAATTGGCCCCCACAAATTTAAATGATTCAACAGTATGTATTTGAAATCCATATCAAAATCCAGTGTTACAAGCCATACAGGGAATAAAGGATAAAACATATAATGTACAATTTACATTAACAGGAGGATGATCTGGAGACTCTTCACATGAGCTACACGTCCTTCAGCGAGAACAAGATTTCTCCCCAGCTTGTCTGCCAGTTCCTGATGCATTTAATCCTCAAATACAGAGAACCTTGCTTCCAAGAGGTATACTACAGTAACTGTCAAATATATTGGAAACCTCAAGATTAATGCTTAAGAGGAATTACATGTCATGTCTCTACCTTGAATTCAATCATTAAAACCTGCAAAAGTGTCATATATTTGATTAATTTTGATTTGATTCTGTACTTTTTCCAAGCATATTGAAGACCATTTGATAAAAGCATGCTCTTTTATCTCCTCTACCAAATTTATTGTAAATTATATCTAATGGGTTTCAGATGGAACACAAGATAATCCCAGTCCAAGGGGGACAGCCTCCTTCTCAAGGGATGACGTGGAAGGAGTTTAACACCTCACTGGATGAAATTGTCACCACCTCCTCAGAGAGGCTGAGGAAGAAACTGTTCAAGGAGGCAGAGGTTGCAGCCAGATTCGATGGCTACCGAGACACAGTGCCACTGATGAGGCTATCTCGTATCCTTTCAACAAATTGTCTCCATGATGAAACCCTAAAAATTTGTTGTAAGCTCACAAGTACTGTAAACCCAGTATCACATGTCTCATTTTTTATCCCTGAAAGACCTTGGAGAACATATCCTTGAGGATTAGTTTTTTGTGAGCAGTGGTCATTTGATTTATTTCTGTTTGGAAATAGAGGTGAACAGCTGGTTTGCAATGATAAATACCCAAGAGCAGGTTGCATGCTGAGAACTATAATCACATTCAAATACATGTACTGCTATATATATATGGATCTTACTCATACAATCTAGTTCAACAGCAAATGCTTTGATGATTGCATACCTCTGTTATTACTGTAAACGTACTACATTTGGTTGTGTATTCTATTTAGCGCTTTTGGCAGAATGCGGCATCTGCTTTATCAAGTTCATCGCTAAATGCCATGCATATGTGTATAAGAAAAGTCACATTCAGAAATTATACGATAATTTAAATCTATGCCAACTTGTTCAAAAACTAATTTCCGCCAAATATCGAACACTCCAAATATTATATGTAAAGTATGTGCTGTTAGTAATGATTACACGTACTTGTTACGTGATTCTGTAATGAACATTTCATAATTGCGAACCATGCTCATCGATCAACATCCATGTATTTTCCTGAGCAGCTGTTTCAGAGATAGCTGGGTATCTGAATCTGGACTCCATTGCAAAATCTGTGAGGGAGAACATTGCTCGTAAGGTTGTAGAATGGCGAGAGCGCCCCAGCAGTTCTAGTTCTGGTAAGAGTATGTTCAATTGACATAAAAAATCAAGAGAAAAAACAATACTTGGAAACAAAATTATAATAACAGAAGTGTTATCATGCAACCCTGGGTTTTTAACAATGAGTAAATATGCTAGCCGGGCTGCATTCAAGATCATAGCAGATACCTGCATGTAGCTCTATGTGCTGTCTTGAACGATGTACATTGTATGCTAGCTAATTAGTACAATGCATGTAATTACAACCGTTATACATATAATTCATTCAGTGCTTTCAGTAGGACCTAGATATCTAGCAGCATGCAAGGGTAGCAGCTACTTTCTTGAACACAGCCCTAGTGACTAGCTCATTTGTCTTGTGAATAAGGGTCAAAAGAAGAATTAGGTTTTTTATCAGTCATGCAAAATTGTTAGCCTCTTACAAGGTCATCATAGTTTTTAGAAAAGAGTTTAATTAAGTAAGTTTTTCTTTCAACTTTTTTTCTTTAGGTAAAGGAGTTCAGCATCATGAAGGCCAGCTTGTTGTTTCTGATGAAAAATTGATCACCATGGCTAATGTAAAGTTGCTAGCCAACAATGTCAACAGGTAAAATAATCAAAGTTACTGAGAGTGCTTTAATCTTGTCTCCATCTTAATCCTTCTCAACTTCTGTTAATCACTGAGTAACTAAGCTTAATTTAGAGCTTTTTAGAAAGGAATAGGAGTTTCCTCAACTTGTTCATAAATGAAAATTAAATGCAATTAAAAATGTATGTTTCAATTGATTAGTACATGTAAATTTCTATACAAATATTTGGAAAATTTGCATGTTTGAAAATTAATTAGTTTTGGGAAAAAAATAAACATTATGAACTATATTAAACTCATCTGTATTGTGTTTCTTCATGCAACAGTTAACCCCTTTAGAGTTAAATTCACATTGCTAAGTTGAAAGATTGTTAAAACATATTGACAGATGTGGATCAGAATTGTGGCAATTTTTTAAATCTTGCATACTAAATTAGTCAAAAAGATTTTGTTCTGTCGAGTAAAGTTCAAATGATCATTTCTTACACTTCAATTTTGTACAGACGGATGGCAATAAGAAAACGAAATAAAACAGAGGTTTGGCTCTCAAATATATTGTGCATAAAGTGTATACATGGTTTAATTGAAGTATTTGTCTGCTTATTTTTTTTCATCATATGCTTTCTGTGTGTCTGCAATTATCAATGTTATAATGTACATGCATTATACAGCTCATTATGTAATCTGAACGACAATCATTTCTAGGTTTAAGATGTACAGGTTAGTGTAAACAAATATCTCCTATAATCATGGGATTCATTTAGAGGAAACATGCATTTTATGACTGTAATAATTTCATAGTACTCTTTTTACCATGGCGATAGATTTATCATCAATCGATCACTTAAGGTAGCTCTCGGGTTTACTGCTTGTGAGAAAACCTACCCTGAAATTTTGTCCACGTGATTGATAGGTTTCAGAGTTTTATTTCTAAAATTTATTTGAGATTTGTCTGCGTGGTAATAATGCTATCGTGATTCAAACACAGTGTCGCTGATAAAATCATGCAACGCCATTTCAATGAAATATATAGTAAAATGCATATCTTAGTCGAAAACCGCATTTCAAAACTATGCTCCAAACTTTTAAATGATCTAGATGAACTTAATTTTACTCAACACAATAACAGAAGAGATAATTTTGAATCAATTTATAAAAAATAAACAATATGTGTTCTCGGCCAATTTTTTGCAAAACAACTTTAAAGATTTAAAAGATTTTACAAAAAACTATATTTTCATCACGACGTTAGCCGACATCATCAATTTCTTACGTCCGAGAACCAAAAATGCGCTGCTTGACAAGACTAGCTGATTACGACCTATTAAAACATGCAAATCTTAACATTATTATGAATGTTTTCGAATGCATAAATGCAATTAATGTAAGGTTGTGAAGAGAAGAAACTTGGCTACTGTCCTTTTCACGAAACTCAATGAGTCAATCATTCAATGCAGAATAATTACCTACAACTACATGTATTGACATACTAATGAGTTTGTAATTGTAACTATACGATAACTATAGCTAAAGCCAAAATAATTTTAATAGTAGATTGGTATTTGAAAATACAGAATTTATAATTGTACGAGCAAAGTTAATGCATACTGTTCAATTTATTTACAATTTACTTGTCTAAACATGATTTTAGATGAAAGATTCCAACGCACACTCATATCCTATAGAACTAAATGCGACAATGTATGTCACGTCTCTAAATTTTTAGCACTTGATATAAATGTTTGTATAAACTGCAATTTAGCTTTTTGAAATATTTCATTTTATGTTTCTAAAGATCATTTGTTATTTTTATAAGAAATGTATGATTTTGATATGACGGTCAACTCTTTACCGGTACGTCGAATCCTATTGTGACGTCAGCAAACCCGCGAGCTACATTAAATTTATATCTCACAACAAAATTTTACTTAATTCTCTCCAAACCTTTACTAATGATCACTTGAAAAAAAGAGAGGGCTAAAATTTTTCAATTTTCTATACATATCTTTTAACGGGTATTAGCTACATGTTTATATACTGTATCAATATACAAATAACCTCTTAAAGGGACTTGGACACGATTTGAGATCAAAAATTTTATTTTTATTTTTTTATGTATAAAATGGTTAACTGGTGCAATGATTGACCAAAATATTGAATGTTAAAGTCAAGTTACAAGTGAGATACAGAGGTAAGAATTGGTTGTAATTAGCTCAAGTCTTATAGTTGTTTAAAAAAATGTAATGAAGAGAATTACCATTTCGTAGACAAAATCACATGTAAAAAAACAATTTAAGCTAATTCAATATCTTTGTTAATACTATTATCAACAAAAGAAAGGTACATTTGATTGAAAATTACACCAATACAACACGTATGTAAAATATGACAATATTATATCGCTTATAACTTGATGTTTAACTTTCAAATTTTGACATAGCATTATAAACTTTTATATTTATCAGTATAAACATTGAAAATAGAAAAATAAAATTTGAAAATTTTAAGTCAAATCGTGTCCAAGTCCCTTTAATATGGAGAACTAAAATTAACATAAACACAAATTATTGATGACTTCTTCATTATAATATGAAGATATCATTAAATCCATTCGTCAAATGAATACAATATTGTCACATTTTTATCACACTTAAAAAGATAGCGGAATTATTGCTCGCAAATGACCCAGACCTCAATCGGTCTATATGAATTGATGATTTCTTTAATTTTATGGAAACATTTAATTAATATGCACAACAAATTAATTTTTGCTATCAACAAATTATTTTCATATCATTTATTTAATTGATGTGCACATCAATTTGATCATTGATGTCTCAATTCAATTAATGCACGCATCAATTTAATTCTTGCTTGGTTGCATTAATTTTGCAAATGAAAATACTAGTATATAATACTTCATAACTGAAGATATCATCAATCATTTGAAGATATCATGAATTCAATTGATATTTCAAATAATTAAAAACTTTCATTTTTTAAAAGCTTATTTACTACCAATATATAACTGGATTTTTTGTGCTGGTAAATCTATGTACTTTTTGCAAATTAAAATGTGGTTTAATCTCAACTGCAAAAAATTCGATTGCAAAAAAAAATTATTTCTATAAAATTATATACTTCAAATTGGAATCAAAATGCAACAATTTTCACCTGCTCAATTAAACCCAGTTATTATACATACAGTACTGATTTCTTGCATGGCAGACAATGTGGTGATTTATCTGTGACCCAACAACTGTGTCTCTTACATGCATGCACATGCAGGCTTATCTTTTACATGTATAATAAAGTTATCAAGGTAGCACATTCCAACACTGCATGAAAACCGTTCCACTCAATGTTATTGCTTTGGGGTTGTTGTTTTTTTGGTTGTTAATTCTTTCCTCTGAGTTTTCTTAATAATTACAAAACTTTATAACTGTTAAAAAAGTATATTCATGTATATCCGTTATTTTCCAAGTTACGCGAATTTAAGCAGACAAATTTTATAAGATTATATAAGTATATGGTCATTCGTTTATAATACTTACATGTGACAGTGAATGAATATATGTAAAGTCCGCTACTTTGTTTAAACTGCAACGACTAGATTTCTAATTTCACGCGAGTTCTCGATTCAGTAGTTACATCAATTTGCATCAAATCGCAAGAAAATAAAATTGCAAAGATGATATATTGATCCTAGTTTCATGTAGTTTACATCTGCTTCTCTCAGTTTTATGTGAATATTAATTCCTCACGTTTGATTAGGAATCTACTACAGTATATTTGTGTATCTTTTTATGTTTAAATAAATGGGATCTAATTAAACATAATTTGGGGGTTTTACTGTAAATCATTTGTAAATGGTGAGGAGTTTCACCTTATTTACTCATGGGTTTTTTTCCTTTCAACCTTTTGCTTACCTGAAATGAAAAAAAAATTGGGGGGAAAAAATATCCCTTTTATTAATTAATGTCATTAAACTGAGCTGATTTTAATAGACACACTTTAACCTTATAAAATTTACCAGTAAGTTGTATTACTTATACATGCTCAGTACTTATAATTGTGTTACTAGGCTAAAGTATTAATTTTGAGCCATGTTTGAACTGGATATAGACTGCTATATATACATGTGCTACTGGTGTTTTGTTTTATCAATGTTTATTTGGTTTAAAATCCTTTTCAGGGTTGTATTGGTTTTTGCCAGACTCAATTAAACAATATATGGGTGTTTATGGGCAATTGCAATTAGAGTTCATATTCATAAACTGTCATTTAATAAAATTTAAGTAAATGTTGTAATCAATATATCAATGATTCTGAAAGAATTACCAGTAACATAAAATAAGTTTGTAATCCATTTGTCTCGTTTATTTGCACTAAATAG
Organism: Magallana angulata; assembly: GCF_025612915.1. Classification (NCBI taxonomy): domain Eukaryota; kingdom Metazoa; phylum Mollusca; class Bivalvia; order Ostreida; family Ostreidae; genus Magallana; species Magallana angulata. The sequence goes on from NC_069114.1 coordinate 29,276,547, forward strand.
AAGCATATATGTGATTTCAAAATGGTCCCTTTTTTGAAATTCCATCAGAATATAACATTAATGTGCATCAATCTTTTTAAAATATTCATAATTGAAATTAGAGCACATGCATTTATTGTAATATTTTTTCCATCAGTAGTTAGTGTATAAGAGATACATCATTGATGAAAAAGTTTTTCTGTGTGTGCATCTCTCTCTCTCTTTATATATATAAAGTTATTATTTGCTTAGTTTTATAATTGCATATTAATTACCAATCGCATCATTGTTTTTAGGAGAGCTCGGATCAGGAGGGAACGATGGGACAATCAGGATGATGATTGGCCGTATTACTCGACCAACTGAAACCCCATGTTTGATTGGTCAACAAAAAGCAGTGGATTATTCGTAAACACTTTTCCCCTCTTCCGCACAAAATGGGCTTAAATCCAAATACCGGGTATATAATATTTGAACAGGACAGATTATCCTGCCAGTGAATTTTGATGTTTCTAAACATTGAGTTTCAGACATTATTAAGTTACTCTTTGTGTAACAGATGTGGTCTCAAACAGTTCGTGTTGTCATGTTATGATTTTACAATTACATGAAAAAAATTACTGCGAGTTTTTGCTCCTGTCTGTGATATCATTCTTTTAGTTTTATTTTTTTTCTGTAATTTATTGATATTTTGAATGAAGATACAAAATTTCTTGTTGCTTTATTCTATAGATTGTTAATGTACCGGTACTCAAAATACTGCTTGAACTTAATTCTACTGTACGAAAAATTACTGGACATGAAAACTTCATAAATAAGGAACTATTTAACAAGAAATGTTTTAGAAACATATATGTCCTCCATTTTACAATACTGCAAGGGTAAAACTTTTATATAACATGAACATCAGTGGGTTCTCCAGACATATACAGTATGTCAAGACAATATCTTTCCATGTTTTAGTCTAGAGAACTTTGACCTTGTGACCTCAAAGGGGGTCATCTTCTTTTAAGGAGCAAGAGTTTTGAGATTCCATGTCTATCAAGCAGAGTTCTCAACGTCAAAATAAACAAAGGTCACCTACTTTTTATGAGGTAACTGTTTACTAAGTTGTCCGAAGCAATTTCTCAAAATACTGATTGGACAACACAATATAGTCTACCGATCAGCATGTGTAAAACAATCATTTTCAAGAGAGACTGTAAAATTGCCATTACCATTCAGACCTGTGTAAACCTTAATTTGAAATTTCTCATTACAAAATGGGCTGGATCTGAAACTAATAATTATACCTTTATTCCCTTGACAAAAATCCATACTCTGCTCCATGACAAGTGTACAAAATAAGACTAAAGTTGAATATTTTTTACATTTTTTATTTGTCTGACACTTAGTGCAGATGTTTAAACAGTGTAACAAATGAATAGTTGCACCAAACTTGTTAAAATACCACTACAAATGATCATGGAAAAAGGATTCTTGAAAAGAAAGTTAAACTTGTACAATATAATATATTAAGTACATACAGAGTATTCACAAACCCATTATATGTAAAGATGTTGTCATTTACAGTCAATATTACACTTTGGAAATTTGGGGGTTTTTTTAAAGGGAAAGTAGCCTTAAAGCAAAACTTATATTGATATGTGATATGCCAAGATTGCACAAATATGATGCGTCATATATTACAAATAAATATTTGGAATTAAATTATGATAGGGCATCAAGTTGATTCTGCACTGAAATATTACAGGAAAATCTTGTCATGTATTTAATCCCCCAACACAACACAATCTAATGAGATAAATTTTACATACATGTTGCTGTTAATTTGAAATGCATAAAACATTTGAGGTAATTGGACATCCATGTTGAAGAAAGGGGGGGGTGAGGAGAGAATATAGAAACCCCCTTACAAAATGATCAAAATTAATAGAAAATCATTTTCCACTAACCTTCTTTCAACCCTACTGGTCCAGTTAAAAGGATGAGAAAATTAAAAATGGCAGAAAATGAATAAGACTAGAAATTAAGATGTGAGGGAGTCAAATGAACACAGAAACTTTGTAAATCAGAGAGAGAGGATCATGTAATATAGGACATTTAGTCAGTCTGAATGGGAAAATTCAGTTGATGCAGCTTTAAATCAAATCAGTTCAAGCAAATGCCTTTAAAATTCACATAAATATCAATTCGTGCAATTATCATTATATGATTGATTTTTATACACATTTTCAAGATTTACCGACCTAAATAATTAACAGGTGCTACATGGTTATTTACTCAGATTGATGCAACTAGACTTCTAATCTGACAAATCAAACAGTAAATGCCCTTCTGAATTCATCCTTACAATTAAATCACATCAAAACCCAGCACTATAAAATGTTGTGAAAAAAACAAGTATATACAAAATGAACATTAAAATGAACCACTCACAAGAATTTGATATGAAAGCGCTGAAATGCATGGTAATTGATTTAAACCTATAAAGGAATAAAGATACATGTAACTTGTGTAAAGATCTTGATCCATAAATCAGCATTAAAAAAAATGGGTCAAGCTTCACTTTATGGATCAAACTCTTTAATAAGCTACAATGTACCGACAAAATATAAAAAAAATAATCCAAAGTCTAACATTCACCATCAACATTCAGTTAGTCTGGGACTTATTTTTCTAGCATGTAGTAATACCTTAGCACTTTGATTATTACTTTTTATCCTCTTATTGTCAAGAAATCCATCACCTGGTTTATTTATTGCGCAGTTCCGAGAAAATAATGATGGCTGCGCTAGCACAGAATCACTGAGAGAGTTTCATGAAGTTAGTTACTTATACATAACACACAAGTCTACATCTGGTATGAATTGGTTGTGTCCCTTGGCATTTGCTAATGGAGATACAAGGTCATGGATCCCAGCAATGAGGAGTGAGCAGTTACACAGCTTCCTTGATTTTTCCACCATCGCCCTCAGACACAAATCTCTTCCTTCCTCTGAAACAAACATCATAATCATGACATGCCAAATAAATACCACTTTGAAAACATTTTAAGAATACATAGCATTAACTGCACAAGTAAACCAGTTTCTAAATGCTGAACTGACTTTTTAAAAAAAAGAGTGCACACAAAACGTCTGTATCAAAATTTATATCCCCTTAAAATAGACATTTAACTAAAAATATGCAAAACTCTGTAGCATAATTCAATGAAAGTAGAATATCAAACATTCATCTAAAGGAAGCATTTATGGTATTTGGGCTGACCTTTGAGGCATTTCTCTGAACAGGGCTGTGGAAATAACACCATCTCTGTGACACATTTGCGCAAACCGCTCCATCAGAGTGTAAGCAGATGGAACGTCTAGACTTATGTCTGGTAAGGCATCATACACTCGTCTAAATCCCTGGAGAAAAAGAAAGTCGTGTATAAATGTCTTTATTCAGCTGTGTAGACTAACAACAATGGAGAACAGAGGACATCAAATATCCACAATGGAGAATGAAAACAACTTTTTTGACTGCCTGACAAAATTTGCTACACTTTACCATCGAGTCACTTGCTATACACAATATTTGAGAAAAAATGACAAAGTTGTTTCTCTAACTTGTGGCTTCATATGATATACAACTGAATTTTCAGCAGATAATAAACAGGCACCAGCTATCATTTTTTTAACAGGGTTGGGCCTTTACCTGAGACATTTGTTCTGGTGTGATAATCACTGCATCGCTGAGAGATTTCAGTAAATCACACATTCTGTGAGCTGCCCGTTCAGAAGAGTCTTCCAGTACCATCACTGTTGCCTATAATTAAATTATAGATGTCTACTACTTACCTATTAATTCAAGATATGACGGAATACAACACTTGTGGTAATGCTATTTGTTATGGTACTGCATTGTATTTTGTTAAAAATTGAAGTTGTGTATATATATATATATATATATATATATATATATATATATGCATTTTCTTCTTCATCAACATGCATTTAAAATAAAACTACCGGGCAACTTTGACCAAAAAATAAATTTCCCCACCTACCAAACTAAAGTTTTTAATGCAACAGATGAAAAATAGTACAAAAAATAAATAAAAACAATTTCATTTATTTTGTGAAAGAATGAAATATTTTGCTTTAGTAGGCAACAATTTCCTTCAAGTTGAAAACAAATACATCATTGTCAAATGTTAGCATGTCTGAGGTATGTGACACTTTATTATGCAATTTATAGACCTGCTAAAGGGACATTTCCTGTTTAAAGCTCCTACTTAAACTTGAACACATAAACCACATTCCAGATCTAGTTTATAAATAAATCATCACAATTTTTTTTAAATCACTTATAAAGCTTCCTCTTTCATTATGCAATTTTATCTAAAAGGAACACCAATTGATAACCTGTTAATTTATTTATAGCTCCCATGTCACCCATACAACAAATAGGTGGGAAATATTGACAGCTGATGTCATGCAATGCATATTAATAAACGCTGACCTCATAAACCAGTTCATGATGAAAGTGTGGGACTTCTAGCTCCTGTAAACACCTGGTCGCCTCCGCAACGTCACCTGAGGATAGGAACTCCTTCAACAGCAATACCATCTGGAGGAGGAGGGAGAGAAAGAGAGAGTTCAAAAGTTGAACAAGGCTGCCCAACAACATATATCTGCCATATTGCAAACAATTTACTCCATTCCTCGAGTTAAAAATGTCGTATAAACAATTTCCTGATTTTTAAAAGATGTATTTTTTTTCTTCAACTTTTTAAATTTAAAAACAAACCTGTTTTACAAGGTATTTAACTGGTCTAATTCCCCCACCGGTGCCCCAAATGTTGTCCAATCGAACAATTCCGTGCTTTCTGCTGAGGAGGAGCTCAGCTTTGTCTAATGCTGCCTGTTTATGCTCATCATCAACTGTGCCTTTGAATTTCATCACATACTTGGGTGCAATGCAGTCATCAGCTATTGCTCTGG